>NW_027514495.1:0-600000 GCF_048772815.1 Callospermophilus lateralis | reverse complement strand
GAAGACACACTGGCTAGTAGAATTGAACAAAAAACAAGACCCAACAATATGCTGCCTACAGGAGATGCATTTGATAGGAAAATGCATACATAGACTGACGGTGGAAGTTTGAGAAAAATCATATCACTCATATGGACTTCGGAAACAAGCAGGAGAGTCCATACTCATATCAAATAAAATAGATTTTGATCCAAAGTTAATCAAAAGGGATAAAGAGAGACACTACATACTGCTCAAGGGAACCATACACCAACAAGAGACAGCAATCATTAATATATATGCCCCAAACAATGGTGCAGCTATGTTCATCAAACAAACTCTTCTCAAGTTCAAGAGTCTAATACACCACAATACAGTAATCATGGGAGACATGAACACACCTCTCTCACCACTGGACAGATCTTCCAAACAAGGAATAAGGAATAAGGAAACTATAGAACTCAATAACACAATTAATAACCTAGACTTATTTGAGATATGTAGAATATAACACCCAACATCAAACAGTTACCTTTTTTCTCAGCAGCACATGTATCTTTCTAAAAAATGATCATATATTATGTCACAGGGCAACTCTTAGACAATATAAAGGAGTACAGATAATACCATGCATATTATCTGATCATAATGGAATGAAACTAAAAATCAATGATAAAAGAAGGAAGGAAAAATCATGCATCACTTGGAGAATGAACAATAGGTTACTGAGTGATCAATGGGTTATAGAAGACATCAAGGAGGAAATTTAAAAATTCTTAGAGATAAATGAAAACACAGACACAACATATCGGAATCTATGGGACACATTGAAAGCAGTTCTAAGAGGAAAATTCATTGCTTGGAGTTCATTCCTTAAAAAAAGAAACAACCAACAAATAAATGATCTCATACTTCATCTCAAAATCCTAGAAAAAGAAGACGAAAGAAACAGCAAAAGAAGTAGAAGGCAAGAAATAATTAAAATCAAAGCTGAAATTAATGAAATTGAAACAAAAGAAACAATTGAAAAAACTTGACAAAAGTAGAAGTTGGTTCTTTGAAAAAATAAATAAAATTGACAGACCCTTAGCCATGCTATGAAAGAGAAGAAGAGAGAACTCAAATTACTAGCATAAGGGATTAAAAAAGAAAATATCACAAGAGATATTTCTGAAATACAGAAGATAATCAGAAATTATTTTTAATCCTTATACTCCAAACAAATAGAAGACAGTGAAGGCATCGATAAATTTCTTAAGTCATATGATATGCCCATATTGAGTCAGGAGGATATAGACAACATAAACAGACCAATATCAATTGAGGAAATAGAAGAAACCATCAATCCACTACCAACTTAGAAAAGCCCAGGACCGTATGGGTATACAGCAGAGTTTAACAAAACCTTTAAAGAGGAACAAATACCAATATTTTTCAAGGTGTTTCAGGAAATTGAAAAAGAGGGAGATCTTCCAAATTCATTCTACGAGGCCAAGATCACCCTGATTCTTACACCAGACAAAGACACTTCAAAGAAAGAAAACTACAGACCAATATCTCTAATGAACCTACATGAAAAAATCCTCAATAAAATTCTGGCGAATTGGATACAAAAACATATCAAAAAAATTGTGAATCCTGATCAAGTAGGATTCATCCGTGTGATGCAAGGCTGGTTCAATATACAAAAATCAATAAATGTTATTCACCACATCAATAGACTTAAAAATAAGAACCATATGATCATCTCAGTAGATGCAAAAAAAGCATTCTATAAAGTACAGCATTCTGTTATGTTCAACACTCTAGAAAAACTAGTGATAAGAGGAACATACCTCAATATTGTAAAAGCAATCTATGCTAAGCCTCAGGCTAGCATAATTCTGAATGGAGAAAAATTGAAGGTATTCTCTCTAAAATCTGGAACAAGACAGGGATGCCCTCTCTCACCACTTCTGTTCAACATTGTTCTCGAAACACTAGCCAGAGCATTTAGACAGACGAAAGAAATAAAAGGCGTAAAAATTGGAAAAGAAGAACTTAAATTATCAGATCACATGATTCTATGTCTAGCAGTCCCAAAAGGGTCTACAAGGAAACTAATAGAGCTAATAAATGAATTCAGCAAAGTGGCAGGATATAAAATCAACATGCATAAATCAAAGGCATTCCTGCATATCAGTGACAAATCCTCTGAAATAGAAATAAGGACAACCACTCCATACACAATATCCTAAAAAAAATAATAATAATTAGGAATCAACCTAACAAAAGATGTGAAAGTCTTATACAATGAAAACTACAGAACCCTAAAGAGAGAAATAGAAGAAGATCTTAGAAGATGTAAAAATATATCCTGTTCATGGATAGGCAGAACTAATATCATCAAAATGGTGATATTACCAAAAGTTCTCAATAGGTTTAATGCAATGCCAATCAAAATCCAAACGGAATTTTTTCTAGAAATAGAGAAAGCAATCATGAAATTCATATGGAAAAATAAAAGACACAGAATAACAAAAACAACACTAAGCAGGAAGTGTGAATCAGGCGGCATAGCGATACAAGACTTCAAACTATACTACAGAAAAATAGTAACAAAAATACCATGGTAATGGTACCAAAACAGGCGGGTGGACCAATGGTTCAAAATAGAGGACACAGAAACCAAGCCAGGAAACTACAACTATCTTATATTTGATGGAGGGGCTAAAAGCATGCAATGAAGGAAAATAGCATCTGCAAAAAATGGTGCTGGGAAAACTTGGAATCCATATGTAACAAAATGAAACTGAATCCCTTTCTCTCGCCATGCACAAAAGTTAACTCAAAATGGATCAAGGAGCTTGATATCAAATCAGAGACATGGCGTCTGATAGAAGAAAAAGTTGGCTACGATTTACATACTGTGGGGTCGGGCTCCAAATTCCTGAATAGGACACCCATAGCACAAGAGTTAATAACTAGAATCAACAAATGGGACTTACTCAAACTAAAAAGTTTTTTATCAGCAAAAGGAACAATAAGAGAGGTAAATAGGGAGCCTAAATCCTGGGAACAAATCTTTACTCCTCACACTTCAGATAGAGCCCTAATATTCAGAGTATACAAAGAACTCAAAAAAATAGACAATAAGATAACAAATAACCCAATAAACAAATGGGCCAAGAACCTGAACAGACACTTCTCAGAGAAGTACATACAATCAAAAAACAAGTACATGAAAAAATGCTCACCATCCCCAGCAGTCAGAGAAATGCAAATCAAAACCACCCTAAGATACCATCTCATTCCAGTAAGATTGGCAGCCATTATGAAGTCAAACAACAACAAGTGCTGGTGAGGATGTGGAGAAACAGGTACACTTGTACATTATTGGAGGCACTGCTAATTGGTAGAGCCAATTTGGAAAGCATTATGGAGATTTCTTGGAAAGCTGTGAATGGAACTACCATTTGACCCAGCTATTCCTCTTCTCGGTCTATTCCCTAAAGACCCTAAAAGAGCATGCTACAGGGACACTGCTACATTGATGTTCATAGCAGCACAATTCACAATAGCAAGACTGTGGAACCAACCTAGATGCTGTTCAATAGAAGAATGGATAAAAAAATGTGGCACTTATACACAATGGAGTATTACTCTGCTTTAAAAAATGACAAAATCATAGAATTTGCAGGATAATAGATGGCATTAGAGCAGATTATGCAAAGTGAAGCTAGCCAATCCCTAAAAAAAAAATGCCAAATGCCTTCTTTGATAAAAGGAGAGTAACTACGAACAGAGTAGGGATGAAGAGCATGAGAAGAAGATTAATATTAAATAGGGATGAGAGGTGGGAGAGAAAGGGAGAGAGAAGGGAAATTGCATGGAAATGGAAGTAGACCCTCAGGGTTATACAAAATTACATAAAAGAGGATGTGAGGGGAAAGGGAAAAATAATACAAAAGGGAGAAATTTATTACAGTAGAGGGGGTAGAGAGAGGAGAGGGGAAGAGAGCGGAGGGGAGGAGGGATAGTAGAGGATAGGAAAGGCAGCAGAATACAATAGACACTAGTATGGCAATGTGTCAATCAATTGATGTGTAACTGATGTGATTCTGCAATCTGTATACGGGGTAAAAATGGGAGTTCATAACCCACTTGAATCAAAGTGTGAAATATGATATATCAAGAAATAAATAATGTTTAGAACAACCATAAAAAATTAAAAAAAAAAAGAAAACTAACTTCGGTGAATGAGGCACGCAAATTCTAATATTTCTACAGTAACTGACCAAGTTTAACATCAATGCAAGTAGATTCCAATGGACATGATGTGTATTTTTACGTTAATTTTTATTCAAAACTGGTACATTACAATTTCATCAGTTTATGCACATCATAGGATATATATTTCATAAAAAATTTAGCAAATTTATAGGCATTTGTTTCACTTTCAATCACTTCCTGCTTCAAACACATGTATTCCTCCATATTTCTTGACTGGTCTTTGCATGAGAATTCTTTCCGAACACATTATTTTCGATTTCCATAATCACTTTTGAAGCAAACTTCACACACTCTTCATGATAAATCAAAACACTAATATTACCATTAGATGTATAACTGGTTGGAATGAATGAATATATATCAATATAAGATTTATTGTATATTTTCAGATATCAATTCAATCCATTATTTAAAGTTGGAACCAGTTATATTATTTATTCACAGTATGGTGTATTCATGCTTAATCTCTATATTCATGGACACAGGGTACACCTCTTTGTACCCCCAATACAAATTTTACGTCTTCAGTATATTGCTCCCAGAAATGGTGGTAGAAATACTCATGTCACCTGATCTACATATAGATTTTATCACAGTAATATTCTGGACAAAAAATGTAAAGGTCACACTTATGATTGTACCAAAGACTAAATGGAAAGCGATCATGGATTACTAAAAACATCCTTGTCCAGGTTGCCTAATGCTCTCAAATGTCAATCCTATTGGTTACTACATATTTGTTTCTTCCTAAGATTATATATTCAAACTCAACCCTGGTGAAAATGTCTACTCCTATCACTCACTTAATACTTTGCCTGATTTCATAATGTCTCTATTGATATCTGCTTTTCTACATATTTTCCCAATTTCATCATAGTGACTGACTCTTCATATGTGCTGACATTACATTCACTCTCTATCCGAAACCCTATAGCTAAAGAATTTTTAGTCCCAATCCTACACTCACTCTTCTTCCTAAACCTACCGACTATCTTCCTAATTCTACTGACTATCCCTTTGGATTGGATGTTCTCTTCTACATTCAAACATCCAAGGTACAAGGTCCTATGCCATTGTGTATCAAATTGTCTGACACATCTTTGCAGAATATAATTCAAAACTAAGTATCCCAATTAAGGGCCCAATGCCCTTCTGGGCTTCAAATCATACCTAGATTTCTGTTTTCATACTTATATTTCACCTCGATATTCTTGTAAATATCGCAGGTTCCCAATACCATTATTTATCACACAGAATGATTGCTAACCCAAATCGAACCTGTTATTAAGCCTAAACATACACTGTTTCCTCAATCTCATTTTACAGAAGAGCAGGGATAGAGTCGTTCTTACAATACAGGAAAGTAGGGGACATTCCACCTGCTGAGAACCTCAAAGGTCCATTCAGAAATGATACCTGGAGAAGATGTAGGCAGCTATGAAGGACCTGAGAGAGCAAAAGTCATCTTCCATGGCAAACAACCTGGTCAGGATGAAGGGATGTGTCTGAATCAGCCTCTCTCTTTTTATTGTAGAGAAGATGGACCAAACCAGGCCTGTGTGGAGAGCTGCTGCTGGGTGCCTATGGTTGACATACCATTCTACCTTGTGAAAGTGTCACAGGAAGTAGGGGCAGCCTCCATCTCATGGGACACTTGGAAGCAACTGTTAGGACAAAGTGGTTGCCAAGGCAGTGACCTCATTCAGTTCCAAAGAAAGTGATATACCTCATTTCCTTGGTGATGGAACTCTCTGAACTTTGTATCCAAGAATCCAGGCACCCCGAGGCAGCCCCAGTCCCAGTGGACTCACTTGTTTGGATTTACCAAGGACAGAGTCAGTCTTTCTTGGTACCTACCGATGTGAGGATGGCCAAATGCCAGGAGAGCTCTGAAGAGGGACCTTTCCAGAAGAAGCAGGTAGTGGCTCACCCCTTTTTCTTGACAACTTCACAGAGTTGGCCAAGGAAACCAGATCTGAGAGAGGTCAGGCCATGTTCTGAGAATAGGTAGGAAAGTTGGTTTGTTTGGTTTGGAGTGGATTGTTTTTAGTAAGTCGTTTGACCAGGCGAGTGTTTCTATGTCTGTGTATCCCACTGTGTCCATTGTTGTAGACATTAGAAAAGAGAATGCATTAATGGATGCGTCCAGTCTACTATAAATCTTCCCATAATTCAACCTGCCCAATTTATGAATGGACTGCAGCTTGTCTTATCGAGAGGCAACACATTCTATCTTCCTAAGTTCCTGTTTTCTTCCTGAATTCTGGCCACTCTCCAGAATAGGCTCATGGTTTTGTGTCCAAGATATGCACCACTACAAGCTCTGTGACATGGCCATGTACTGGATAGCGGAAGAGAATGGCCAGCCTTTCAGAAAACTCAGATATCAGTGTGAACAGAAATGTCTCAGTGGAAAAACCCCGCTTTGGGCCTTTTGCTTACCTATTGTTCTGTTGCACTGAATGTCAGGAAAGACTTGGTCTCAGGCCACCCCTTTGTGAAGCCTGAAGAAAGAGTTTTCAAATGGAAATGAATGGGCATCACCTGTGGCTCTTTGCTTAATTGCTTTGTAAAGGGATGTGGCTGAATTAGCCTCTTGGCCTGTGTGTGGCTGTGTCTTACATTCTCAGCACCTGATGGATCTAAAGAATGATCCCATGTGTGCATCAAAAACCATAATGGCAAAAAGATCAGTCATTGTGGATGAAGTCTCTTGCCTTCCTCTGTTAGGTTCCTGACCTCTGTCAAGTGAGAAAATGGATTCTTTGGGTCAAAAGAGTTCCTCAAAGCCCTGCAGAGGTGCTTGGGGTTTTGCATGACTCCAAATCACAAAGAATCTATACCTGAAAATTAGTAGGCCTCAAATTGGAGAAACAGAGCATTATTAATGACAGGTTTATTTGATCACTCCTGGTTCACAGGAAGGGTGTCCAGGCCACCCTGACTTTAGGCAAATGAGGGGCAAGTGAGCTTATTTTGGACACTTTCTTGGGCTTCGCCCCTCATGAAAATCTTCAGCCAGACATTATGATGAATGACAATATGTAAGAAGATGAGGGCCATGTGGGAGTCTTTTTGTTTTAATTTTGGTCATTTGTGTGGCGGTTGGAAGAAATGACTGGGTCCACCTGGGCTTGAACTCTGGTGTGATTCCCCTTAGAGACTGAGTTGTGGAACTGACCTTAGAGAAGTATTGCATTGAATTTTGTTGGGATTTTAGGAGGCCACACATAAGAGTCACCCTTGGAACTGAGATCTAGGCCCAGGGTTGCTTTCCACAGATTTTTCAATTTCTAAAAGAAGTGACCTCACCTCACTTCCTTGGTGATGGAACTCTCTGATCTTGGGATCCAGGAATTCAGGCAAAAAAGCCAGGGCCAGTTCCAGTCCGAGTGGTCTCATTTGTTTGGATTTACCAAGGACAGAGTCAGTCTTTCTTGGTACCTACTCATGTGAGGATGGCCAAATGGCAGGAAATCTCTGAAGAGGGGCCTTTCCTGAGAAAACAGGTAGTGGCTCACAGCTGGCTCCTGACAATTAAATAGAGTTGGCCATGGAGTCCAAATCTGAGACAGGAGTGGCCATTTCGGGGGAACATAGTATGGCCCATAAGTCAGAGGACACTCAAGATAGTCAAAGACCTACTTGGCAGAAGGAGGTGCCTTTGTAGGTTTGGTTGTGGTTTTGTGGTTTTGTCTCATGTTCTGAAAATAGGCAGGGAAGTCGGTTTGTTTGGTTTGGAGTGAACTGTTTCTAGTAAGTCGTTTGGCAAGGCGAGTGTTTCTATGTCTGTGAATCCCACTGTTATCTATGGTTGTAGACATTAGAAAAGATATTGGATCAATGGATATGTCCTGTTTAGTAGAAAGCTTCCCAGAATTCATCCTGCACAATTTATGAATGGACTGCGGCTTGCCTTATCAATTGGCTACACCTGCTATCTTCCTAAGTTCCACTTTTCTTCCTGAATTCTGGCCACTCTCTAGAATAGGCTCATGTTTTTTTGTGCAAGATATATACCACCTCCAAGCTCTGTGACATGGCCATGTACTGGGTAGCTGAAGGGAATGGCGAGCATCACAGAAAACTCAGAAATCACTATGACCATTAAAGACTCAGTGGAGAAACCCTGCTTTGGGCCTTTTGGTTACCTATTGTTCTGTTGCCCTAAATGTCAGGAAGGTCTTTGCCTTAGGCCACCCCTTTGTGAAGCCTGAAGAAAACAGTTTTCAAATGGAAATGAATGGGAATCACCTGTGGCTCTTTGCTTAATTGCTTTGAAAAAGATGTGTCTCATTCAGACCATTGGCCCTGTGTGAGGCTGTTGCTTAGTTTCTCATTACCTGATGGATCTAAAGAAAGATTCCATGTGTACATCCAAAACCAAAGTGGCAAAAAGAGCAGTCATTGTGGATGAAGTCTCTCGTCTTCCTCTGTAAGGTTCGTGACCTCCATCAAGTGAGAATAGGGATCCTTTGTCTCAAATGAGTTCCTCAAAGCCCTGCAGATTCTATCCCATAGGTGCTTGGGTTTTATCATGACTCCAGTTCACATAAAGAATCTAAAACCCACAGTCAGTAGTCCTCAAATTGGAGAAGCTGAGCAGTATTAATGGCAGGCCTATTTGATCACATCTTGTTCACAGGAAGTGTGTACAGCCACCCTCAGTTTAGTCAAATTAAGGGGCACGGGAGCTTATTTTTGACACTGGCTTGGGCGGAGACCCTTATGGAATCCTCCAGCCAGAAGTTATGATGAGTGTCTATATGGAAGAAAATGTGGGTCATGTGGGAGTGTTTTGGTTTTAATTGTGGTCATTTGGGTGGTGGTTGGAAGTGACGACTGGGTCCACCTGGGCTTGAACTCTGGTGTGATTCCCCTTAGATACTGAGTTGAGGTACTGACCTCAGAGAAGTATTGCCATGAATTGAGTTGGGATTTTAGGAAGCCACGCATGAGATTTGCCCTTGGAAACTGAGATCTAGGCCCAGGTTGGATTTGCACAGAGCACTTGGAATCTCAGCCAGGGTATCACATAGTTTTATTCTGAAAGACTTGGCAGCCATAGTTGAGAGTCAAAACACACATGGACCTCACATTGTAGACCTCAATGTGCCTAGCATCATGTGATCATTGGCCACTCTTTAGGAAGCCATGCTTATAAGAGTTCTCCAGAGCTTTCATTGAAATGAGCATCCTCACCATTTAATGGTTCCTGAATGAAGTGAAACCCACAGTGCCTTCAACTTCATCCTTGAAAAATGGCTAGATAAATACCGTGAAATTTTTTTAAATTTCCATGACCAGGTGGCACTGGAGAACCTTTGGATATCCTGTTGCTGACTATGAGTATACCAGACAGTGCCTGATGGACTGGGTTTCCAGAAAATGGTGTAGAGCAGAGATGCCAGTAATTTGGAGCCTGCTGAGTAGTGGGCATAGAGCTGCAGTCGGCAGGTGTGTGATAAATCATCTGTGGTGGAGCCATGTGGATCTTCCATTGGCTTCCAAATTGCTTGTGACTGACATGGTGCAGCAAGCAGACCCTTATATTTAAAGGTGTATTTTTATTTGTAGAGGTTTTAGGGCAATGTTCAGAATCACGTTGCTATGGTCAAGAGGCAAGCTATTTGGGATAGAACCTTGGTGGGTGCATTCTCCTGCAGACCCTGACCCACCACACGTGAGAAACTCCCTCCAACACTTTGTCCCAGGTGGACTCCTTGTATTTTGTGAAGCAAATACCAAACTACCAGTGCAGCAGCAAGAAACACCACAAAATGTGGAGGATGACCAAATGGCTTCACAGTCCACACGGGGAGACACTTAGCCCCCAGTGACCACAGTTTACCTACAAAGATTGAATTCAGCACTGCTGACTCATGTTCATTGGAACATAAGAAACCATGTCCTCCAGGTCACATAGATGCAGACCCAGCTTTGATGCTCTCATTACAAAGGAATCTAAAGCTCCTGACAACAACATATATTTCAAGTGCCCAACCTCAGTGGCAGTTTCTGAAGAAGTCTTTAGGCCAGCAGAGCTCCATATTTGTGGAGTGTTTACCCTGTCCCTTACTTTAGTAAACTACTCTACCACCTCCAATGTTGTGAACTTTTGAGCATATTAAATTCCAGCTATGTATTCCCAGATTTTCTAACTCTTCTCCTCTAATGATGTATTACTTGGGGCGAGGGTAATGTCAAGGCATTGTTCTGGAAGAGAGTGAAATATTTCTCCATGTGTTTTTTTTTCAATTATTTTATTTCATATTATTTTTTTATTTTTTTAATTGGGTGTTCAAAACATTACAAAGCTCTTGACATATTATATTTCATACATTAGATTCAAGTGGGTTATGAACTCCCATTTTTATTCCAAATACGGATTGCAGAATCATATGTGTTACACATCTGCATTTTTATAATGCCCTATTAGTAACTGTTGTATTCTGCTACATTTTCTATCCTCTAGTATCCCCACTCCCCTCCCATCTTCTCTCTCTACCCCATCTACTGTAATCCATTTATATCTTTGTTAATTTTCCCATTCCCCTCACAACCTCTTATATGTAATTTTGTGTAACAATGAGGGTCTCCCTCCATTACCATGCAATTTCCTTTATCTCTCTCTTTCCGACCCCCACCTCATGTCTCTGTTTAATGTTGATCTTTTCTTCCTGCTCTTCCTCCCTGCTCTGTTATTAGTTGCTCTCATTATATCAAAGAAGATATTTTTATTTGTTTTTTAGGGTTTGGCTAGCTTCACTAAGCATAATCTGCTCTAGTGCCATCCATTTCCCTGCAAATTCAATGATTTTGTCATTTTTTAATGATGCATAATACTCAATGGTGTATAAATGCCACATTTTTTTATCCATTCATCTACTGAAGGGCATCTGGGTTGGTTCCACAGTCTAGCAATTTTGAATGGTGATGCTATGAACATCAATGTGGCAGTATCCCTGTAATATGCTCTTTTAAGGTCTTCAGGGAATAGTCTGAGAAGGGCAATAGCTGGGTCAAATGGTGGTTCCATTCCCAGCTTTCCCAGGATTCTCCATACTGCTTTTCAAATTTGCCACAACAGTTTGCAGTCCCACTAGCAATGTACAAGAGTACCCTATTCTCCACATCCTCGCCAGCACTTGTTGTTTGACTTCATAATGGCTGCCAATCTTACTAGAGTAGGATGGTTTCTTAGGGTGATTTTAATTTGCATTTCTCTGACTGCTAGAGATGGTGAGCATTTTTTCATTTACTTACTGATTGATTGTATGTCCTCCTCTGAGTAGTGTCGGTTCAGGTCCATGGCCCATTTTTTGATTGGGTTATTTATCATCTTATTGTCTAATTTTTTGAGTTCTTGGTATACTCTGGATATTAGGGCTCTATCTGAAGTGTAAGGAGTAAAAATTTGTTCCCATAATTTAGGCTCCCTATTTACCTCTCTCATTTTTTATCCTGCTGAGAAAAAACTTTTCAGTTTAAGTAAGTCCCATTTGATGATTCTTGTTATTAACTCTTCTGCTATGGGTGTCCTGTTAAGGAATTTGGAGCCCGGCCCCACATTATGTAGATCGGAGCCAACTTTTTCTTGTATCAGATGCAGAGTCTCTTATTTGATATCTAGCTCCTTGATCCACTTTGAGTTAACTTTTGTGCATGGCAAGAGGAGGGGATTCGGTTTCATTTTGTTGCATATGGATTTCCATTTTTTACAACACCATTTGTTGAAGATGCTATATTTCCTCCATTGCATGCTTTTAGCTCCTTTATCAAATATAGCATAGTTGTAGCTTTGTGAATTAGTCTTTGTGTCCTCTATTCAGAACCATTGGTCAACCTGCCAGTTTTGGTACCAGTGCCATGCTGTTTTTGTTAATATTGCTCTGTAGTATAGTTTTAAGTCCGGTATCGCTATACCGCCTGATTCACACTTCCTGCTAGAATTGCTTTTGCTATTCTGGGTCTTATATTTTTCCATATGAATTCCATGATTGCTTTATCTATTTCTACAAGAAATGCCATTGGGATTTTAATTGGCATTGCATTGAACCTATAGAAAACTTTTGGTAATTTCGACATTTTGATGATGTTAGTTCTGCCTATCCAGGAACAGGGTATATTTTTCCATCTTCTAAGATCTTCTTCTACTTCTCTTTTTAGGGTTCTGTAGTTTTCATTGTATAAGTCTTTCACCTTTTTTGTTTGGTTGATTTTCAAGTATTTAATTTTTTTGAGGGTATTGTGAATGGAGTGTTTTTCCTCATTTCTGTTTCAGGAGGTTTGTCGCTGATATACAGAAATGCCTTTGATTTATGCGTTTTGATTGTATATCCTGCCACTTTGCTGAATTCATTTATTAGTTCTAGTAGTTCTTTTGTAGACCCTTTTGGGTCTTCTATGTATAGAATCATGTCACCAGGAAATAGTGATAATTTTCGTTCTTATTTTCCTATTTTTATGCCTTTGATTTCTTTCGTCTGTCTAATTGCTCTGGCCAGTGTTTTGAGAACTATATTGAATAGAAGTGGTGACAGAGGGCATCCCTGTCTTGTTCCAGATTTTAGAGGGAATGCCTTCAATTTTTCTCCATTCATAATGATGCTAGCCTGAGACTTAGCATAGATAGCTTTTACAATGTCGAGGTTAGTTCCTGATATCCCTATTTTTCTAATGTTTTGAACATAAAGGGATGCTGTACTTTGTCAAATGCTTTTTCTGCATCTATCGAGATGATCATATGGTTCTTATCTTTAAGTCTATTGATGTGATGAATAACATTTATTGATTTTCGTATATTGAACCATCGTTGCATACCAGGGATGAATCCTACTTGATCCTGGTGAACAATTTTTTTGATTTGCCTTTGTATTCGATGAGGCAGATTTTTATTGAGGATTCTTGCATCTAGGTTAATCAGATATATTGGTCAGTAGTTCTCTTTATTTGAGGTGTCTTTTTCTGGTTTTGGAATTAGGGTGATGTTGGCCTCATAAAATGAATTTGGCAGAGCTCCCTCTTTTTCTATTTCCTGAAATAACTTGAAAAGTATTGGTATTAATTCTTCTTTAAAGGTTTTGTAAAACTCCGCTGTATAGCCATCCGTTCCTGGGCTTTTCTTGGTTGGTAGTCTTTTGATTGCTTCTTCTATTTCATCCATTGATATTGGTCGGTTTAAATTGTGTGTATCCTCCTGACTCAGTTTGGGCAAATCATATGACTTAAGAAATTTATCGATGTCTTCACTATTTTCTATTTTATTGGAATAATGGTTTTCAAAATAATTTCTAATTGTCTTCTGTATTTCTGTAGCATCTGTTGTGATGTTGCCTTTTTCATCCCATATGTTAGTAATTTGAGTTCTTTTTATTCTTTTCGTCTTTAGCATGGCTAAGGGTCTGTTGATCTTATTTATTTTTTCGAAGAAGAAACTTTTAGTTTTGTTAATTTTTTCAATAGTTTCTTTTGTTTCAATTTCGTTGATTTCCACTCTGATTTTAATAATTTCTTGCCTTCTGCTAAATTTGCTGTTGTTTTGCTCTTCCTTTTCTAGGGGTTTGAGATGAAGTGTGAGCTCACTTATTTGTTGGTTTTTACTTTTTTTTCAGGAATGACCTCCAGGCGATGAATTTCCCTCTTAAAACTGCTTTCATTGTGTCCCATAGATTCCGATATGTTGTGTCTATAATTACATTTATCTCTAAGAATTTTTTTATTTCCTCCTTTATGTCTTCTGTAACCCATTGATCATTCAGTAACATATTGTTCATTTTCCATGTGATGTAGAATTTTTCCTTCCTTCTTTTATCATTGATTTCCAGTTTCATTCCATTATGATCAGATAAAATGCATGTTATTATCTCCACACCTTTATATTTACTGAGGGTTGCCCTATGGCATCATATATGGTCTTTTTTTGAGAAGGATCCATGTGCTGCTGAGAAAAAAGTATATCCACTTGATGATGGTTGATATATTCTATATATGTCAGTTACATGTTGGTTATTGATTGTGATATTGAGTTCTATACTTTCTTTATTCAACTTTTGTTTGGAGGATCTGTCCAATGGTGATAGATGTGTGTTGAAGTCACCCAAATTATTGTGTTGAGGTCTATTTCATTTTGGAGCTTGAGGAGAATTTGTTTCATGAACATCGTAGCACCATTATTTAGTGCATAAATATTGATAATTGTTATGTCTTGTTGGTGAATGGTTCCTTTTAACAGTATATAATGTCCTTCCTTATCCCTTTTGATTAACTTAGTCTTGAAGTCGATTTTATTTGATATGAGGATGTCCACCCCTGCTTGCTTATGAGGATAAGTGTGCATGGTGTATTTTTTCCCAACCTTTCACCTTCAGCCTGTGTGTCTTTGCATTTCAGATGTGTCTCCAGGAGGCAACATATTGTTGGATTTGTTTATTTAATCCAAGTTACCAGCCTATGTCGCTTTATTGGAGAGTTGAAGCCATTTACATTCAGAGTTACTATTGATGTATGGTTTGTACTGCCAGCCATGTTTGATTATTTATCTTTTTTTAAATTTAGTTTGTTTCTCTATGATAAGCTTTCACCCTGCCTCTGTCATTACCAAGGTACTTCCCACTGATGGTTTTGGTTGTTGTTTTTCATTTCTTTCTTGTGTAGTGTTTTTCTCAAGACGCTTTGTAAAGCTTGTTTTCTGGCTTCAAATTCTTTTAGCTTTTGTTTATCATGAAAGATTCTTATTTTATTGTCGTACCTGATGGTTAATTATGCTGAATACATAATTCTTGGTTGGCATCCATTTTCTTTCAGTGTTTGAAATACGTTTTTCCAGGATCTTCTCGCTTTCAGCATCTGTGATCAAATATCCGTTGTTAATCTTATTGGTTTACCACTGAATGTATTCTGCCTCCATTCTCTTGTAGATTTATTATTTTCTCTTTGTTCTGTATATTGGATATCTTCATAACAATGTGTCTTGGCATTCGTCTACTGTGATTTTGTGTGCTCTTGTCCTGTATGCATCTACAATTTGTATATCCATTTCCTTTTTTATTTCTGGAAAGTTTTCTGTAATTATTTCATTCAGCAGTTTTCTCATTCCCTTGGTTTGAGTCTCTGTACCTTCCTCTATCCTGATGACTCGTAAGTGTGGTTTTATTTATGTTATCCCAAATCACTTGGATGTTTTTCTTGTGATTTTTTTGCCAGCCTTTCTGAGTTGGCTGGACTCGTTTCAAGATGATATATTTTGTCTTCATTATCTGACGTTCTGGCTTCTACTTGCTCCACTCTGTTAGTGATACTCTCAATGGAGTTCTTAATTTGGTTTATCATTTCCTTCATTTCTAGAATTATTGTTTGATTTTTTTTATAATCTCTATCCACTGATAAAGATGCTTAACTTTTTCTTTTATATGTTTATGTAATTCATTTTCAATGTTTGGATTTTCTGTCTCGTATCTTCTTTAAGTTTCCATTCCATCTGTCTAAGGTTTTCCTTGAGTTCTTTATATGACCACTTTTCTGATGAATCCTGGTCCTCCTGAATATTTAGGGTGTTCTTCGTTGTTTGTTCTCCTTTTCTTCCTTGCTTGTTTATGCTGCTCATGTTACTTCTTGTTCTGTTTGACTGCTGAGTTACTGTTTACTCTTATAAATTTATTTGATGTTTGGGAGGAAAGATTTTAGAAGGGAAGGGAAAAAGTCACTAAAGAGAATGAGAGTAGGCAGGTAGAATGCAAGGAATGGGAAATAAGAAAATTGAAAAGAAATGAAATACAATAGAAAAAATAGAAAATAAAGAATGAAAATGATTTTTTTTAAAAAATGATAATGATAATATAAAATTAAAATTAAAATTTTAAAAAATAATAATAACAAAATAGGGGAGGGGAGGGGGGATTGTAGAGGAAAGGAAAGGCAGCAGAATACAACAGTTACTAGTATGGTATTATGTAAAAATGTGGATGTGTAACCCATGTGATTCTGCAATCTCTACTTGGTTTAAAAAAGGGAGTTCATAACTCACTTGAAGCTAATGTATGCTAATGTATGAAATATGATATGTCAAGAGCTTTGTAGGGTTTTGAACAACCAATAAAAAATAAAATAAAATAAAATTATTTTGCCATTTAAAAAAAAAAAAAGAAAATAATTTTGAAGTTTATCTATGATCCAGGGGCAAGTTAAATGAAACAGTTTCCAGTTGTTAAGTCACCAAAAAATTTATTATTTCATGTGTTATTTATTTGCTTTGTAGTATGTTTAAATTTTATTTTTGGAAAGTTTTTAACCTTATTAAATTTGTTTATTTGTTGTGGGGGAAACAATTGTATATAGGTTAAGTATTGTTTATCAAAAATGCTTAGAACAAGAAGCATTTCAGATTTTGGATTTTTTTGGAATTATGGAATATTTATACACACATAATCTTGGGGATAAGACTCAAGTGTAAATATGAAATTCATTTATATTTCATACATGCCTTAGACCCATAGCCTGGAGGAAATTTCATACAACATTTTTAGTATACCTGCATTTTGACTGTAACCTGTCAAATGAAGCCAAGTAGGAAACTTTTCACTTGTCACATTCCAGTACTAAAACACGTTAGATTTGGCATTTTGGATTTGGGATTTGGGGATTAGGGGTGCCCAGTTTCCAGAGAGCAAATTCTATTTTTCTACTAAAGTAAACTCATTTATCATAGTAAGTTGTCCTAAGTTAATTATCTTTGTATCCACAAAATTCCTAAAACTTATTGTGGTGCCTATATTTCTCCTTAAAATCATATTTCAAACATTTAATCTTGCTTCATTGAATAAAAACAAATCATATTTTAATCTAATTTTTAGATTCTTTAATTAATTTACACAATTGCTGTCTTATTAAAGGTTCTTTCACTTAAAATACATATTTTACATTGATATTAATAATAGATGTTCTGGAATTATCAATAAAATTTTTATACAATAGCTTTTGCTCCCTGTATTTTCAAACACCACTTAACTTGTGTGTTTGTGTTGCAAACAACTTAGAGCTGATTTTGTATTTTTACTTCAAATGACATTTTCTACACACTTTCATTTATTTTTTATAATTTATTCTTTTTTACTAGTTTTTTTAGTTGTTGATGGATCCTTATTTAATTAATTAATTTATATGCAGTGCTGAGTATCCAACCAGTGCCTCACACATGCTAGACAAGTGCTCTACCACTGAGCCACAACTCTAGCCCACTCCAGTTTATTCTTAAAATTCACATTTTTTTTTTTTTAGTTTATGTATAGGTATTTTTTTATTGGCTCTACACAGCACTGGTATACTATCATATTTCTTTTTTAATTGGTTCTTTTTATACATAACATTAAGATTATACATAACATTAAGATTCATTTTGGCATAATTATAAAAGCATGAAATATAATTTGCTCTAATTCAGTCCCCAGTACTTCCTCTTTTTCTCCTTTCCTCCCTCTTTCTGTTCCCTTCCCTCCACTCTACTGATCTTTCCGCTATTTACTTTTAGTTTGGGGGGATTGTGCAGGTGTGTGTTGTGTGCATACATAATGGTGAGATCCAATACGTTTTTTTCCCTTTCATTTGTTGTTTTATGGTAATACCGTGTGATTATTTTTATAGTGTTTAAGTTCTTTTATGAGGATTTTGGAAAATAAAAGCAATAAATTTGTGTTCTCAGATGGTCATCATGAACCGGAAAAAAAAAATAAAATAAAATAAAAAATTTTAAAACATTTTTTAAAAGTTAAAGAACAGCAACAAAAAAATGAAAATAAAAGAAAACAAAAAAAAAAAAAAACAAAACAAAAACAAAAAAAAACAAATTAAAATAATAATCATAACAATAAATGCAGTCATAGATTGCAATAAACTTCTTTTCCAGTAGGTAGAGCTGTGCCCACTGGGCCAAGCTTCTCCTTTCAATAAGTGGGAACCAATCACTGTGCAGCAGCTCTTCCTCCCAGACTGGGTGGGTGTCCAATCCTGAGTGCCTAGGGCCTTCTTTTGTGTTTCCTCAAGCCAGGCCCCACTCACCTGTGACACTCACCACAATACTGGCTACATGCCAGGTCTGCTGCTCCTAGGAGCCCTGTTTTCATGAACGCCTGGGAACACTCTCCCTGTTTGTCTCCCTCAGACCCTAAGTTTGTAGAGCTTAGGCCTGAGAACCCCCAGCGAATTTGCTTGCACTCCGGAAGCCATGCCCCCGGAAGCTGGAGCAAGAGACTTCAGTTTTCAGCACTGGTGGGAGCGGTGGCCTGGAGGTCTGCACCACGAGTCCCGTGCCACTCCTAATTCCCTCGGTCTGGCTATCGCGCTCAAGGGAGAGCTGGGAGGGGCTCTTAAGATTTCCCCACAAGTTCCCAAATTTACAGGAATTTGTTTCACTTTCAATCACTTCCTGCTTCAGGACACATGTATTCTTCCATGTTTCTTGACAGGTCTTTTCATGAGAGTTCTTTCAAGACACATTACTTTCAATTTCCATAATCACTTTTGAAGCAAAACTCACATAAACTTTATGATGAATTATAACTCTGATATTACCATTAGATGTATGACTGGTTGGAATTAATGATTGCATAACGATATAGGATTTCTTATATATTTTCAGATAAAAATTCAATCCATTATTTAAAGTGGAACGAGTTATATTATTTATTCACAGTATGGTCTATTCATGCATTATCTCTATATTCATAGACGCAGTGTACACTTCTTTATACCCCCAATACTAATTTATATCTCTTCAAAATATTGCTCCCTGAAATGTTGGAAGAAATACTCATGTCACCTGATCTACTTATACATTTAATCACAGAAATATTCGGAACACAAAATGCAAAGCTCACAATTATGTTTGTACCAAAGCCTAAAAGGAAAGTAAACATGGATTACTAAAAACATCCATGTCCAGCTTGCCTAATGCTCTCAAATATCAATCCTATTGGTGACTACATATTTGTTTCTTCTTAAGATTATATATTCAAACTCAACCCTACTGAAAATGTCTAATCCTATCCCTCACTTTATACATTGCCTGATTTCATTATGGCTCTGTTTCTATCTGTTTCCTACATATTTTCCCCAGTTCATCATTGTGACTGACTCTTCACATGTGCTGACATTTACATTCACACTCTAATCGATAACCTATTGCTAATAAATGTTTGTTCCTAATCCTATACTCATTCTTTTTCTAAACCTACCGACTATCTTCCTAATCCTACCGACTATCCTTTTTTGACTGGATATTCTCTTCTACATTCAATCAAGCAAGGTACAAGGTCTTATGCCATTGTATATTGATCTATCTGAGACCTCTGTGCAGAATGTAATTTTATTCTAAGTATCACAATCAAGGGTCCAATGCCCTTCTGAGCTTCAAATGTTACCTAGATTTCTAGTTTCACACTTATATTTCACATATATATTCTAGTAAATATCGCAGTTTCAAATACCATTATTCATTCTGCAGGATGATTCCTAAACCAAATCCAACATGTTATTGACCCTAAACATACACTGTTCCCTCAATCTAACTTTACAGAAGAGCAGGTACAGAGTTGGTCTTACAATACAGGAATGTAGGGGATCTTCCACCTGCTGAGAACCTCAAAGGTCCATGCAGACATGATCCCTGGAAAAGAAGTAGGCAGCTATGAAGGGCCTGAGAGAGCAAAAGTCATCTTCCATGGCAAACAACCTTGTCAGGATGAAGGGGTGTGTCTGAATCAGCCACTTTCTTCTTAATGTAGAGAAGATGGACCAAACAAGGTCTGTGTGGAGAGCTGTTCCCGTGTGTCTATGGTTGATATACCATTCTAACTTGTGACAGTGTCACAGGAAGTAGGGGCAGCCTCCATCTCATGGGACCCTTGGAAGCAGCTATTAGGACAAAGTGTTTGCCAAGGCATTGACCTCATTCAGTTCCTGAAGGAAGTGACCTACCTTACTTCTTTGGTGATGGAACTCTCTGAACTTGGGATCCAGGAAGCCAGGCATCCAGAGCCAGTCCCAGGCCCAGTACCAGTGGGCTCACTTGTTTTGTTTTACCAATGACAGATTCTGTCTTTCCTGGTACCTACTGATGTGAGGATGGCCAAATATCAGGAGAGCTCTGAAGACGGGCCTTTCCTTAGTAAGTAGGTAGTGACTCACCGCTGGCTCCTAACAACTACACAGAGTTGGCCAAGGAGACCAGATCTGCCACAGTACAGGCCATTTCAGGTGAACATAGTAGGGCCCGCTAGTCAGAGGACACTCTGGATATTCAGAGACTTACTTGGGGGAAGGAGGTGCTTTGTGTTTGTGGGTATGAGTTTGTGGTTTTGTCTCATTTTCTTAGAATAGGTAGGAAAGCTGGTATGTCTGGTTTGCAGTGGACTGTTTCTAGATAGTCTTTTGACAAGGCAAGTGTTTCTATGTCTGTGTATAACACTGTGTCCGTGGTTGTAGACATTAGAAAAGAGAATGCATCAATGAATGTGTCCTGTCTAGTAGAAAGCTTCCCAGCATTCATCCTGCCCAATTTATGACTGCACTGCAGGTTGCCTTATCGATGGGCAACACCTACTATCTTCCTAAGTTTCAGATTTCTTTCTGAATTCTGACCAATCTGCAGAATAGTCTCATGGTTTTGTCTCCAAGATAGGTACCACCCCAAGCTCTGTCACATGGCCATGTACTGAATAGCTGAAGGTAATGGCGAGCTTCTTAGAAAACTCAGATATCAGTGTGACCAGGTAAGTCTCAGTGGAGAAACCATGCTTTGTGCCTTTTGCTTACCTATTTTTCTGTTTCACTGAATGACAGGAAGGTCTTTGCCTCAGGCCACCCCTTTGATAAGCATGAAAAAAACAGTTTTCATATGGAAATGATTGGGCATCACCCGTGGCTCTTTGCTTAATTGCTTTGAATGGGATGTGTCTGAATCAGCCTCTTGGCCCTGTGTGAGGCTGTGGCTTATATTCTCAGCACCTGATGGATATAAAGAAAGATCCCATGTGTGCATCCAAAACTAAAATGGCAAAATTCAGTCATTGTGGATGATGTCTCTCTCCTTCCTCTATTAGGTTGCAGACAATCATCAAGTGAGTATAGGGATCCTTTGGGTCAAATGAGTTTTTCAAAGCCATGCAGAGGTGCTTGGGTTTTCTCATGATTCCACTTCACATAAAGAATCTAAACCCCACAGTCAGTAGGCCTCAAATTGGAGAAGCAGAGTAGTTGTAATGGCAGGCCTATTTGATCACTCCTGGTTCACAGGAATGGTGTCCAGGCCACCCTGACTTTAGGCAAATGAGGGCAAAGGGAGCTTATTTTGGACACTCTCTTGCGCTGGACCCCTCATGGAAATCTCCAGCCAGAGGTTATAATGAGGGTCTATGTGGAAGAAGATAAGGGCCATGTGGGAATGTTTTCGTTTTAATTTTGGTAATTTGTGTGGCAGTTGGAAGGGATGACTGGGTCCCCCTCGGCTTGTACTCTGGTGTAATACTCCTTAGAGACTGAGTTGTAGAACTGACCTCAGAGAAGTATTGCCATGAATTGTGTGGGGATGTTAGGAGGCCACGCATGAGAGTCGCCCTTGGAAACTGAGATCTAGGCCAAGGGTGGCTTTCCACAGAACACTGAGAATCTCAGCCAGGATATCACATGATTTTATTCTGAAAAACTTGGCAGCCATAGTTGAGAGTCAAAACACACATGGACCTCACATTGTAGACCTCAATGGGCCTGGCTTCATGTGACCTTTTGGCCACTATTTGGGATGCCTTGCCTGTGATTGTTCTCCAGAGCTTTCATTGAAATGAGCTTCCTTAACATTTAATGGTTCCTGAATGAATTGAAACCCACAGTGACTACAACTTCTTCCTTGAATAATGGCTAGATAAATACCATGAAATTTTTGAAATTTCAATGACCAGTTGGCACTGGAAAACCTTTGGATGTCCTGATGCTGATCATGAGTATACCAGACAGTGCCTTGATTGACAGGGTTTCATAAAAATGGTGTAGAACAGAGATGCCAGTTAGTTGGTGCCTGCTGATTAGTGGGCCTAGAGCAGTGGTGAGCCGATGTGTGACAAAACATCTGTGGTGAGGCCACGTGGAACTGCCATTGGCGTCCAAATGGCTTGTGACTGATATGGTTTCAGCCAACAGACCCAATAGGTAAAGGCATCTTGTTATATGGAGAGGTTTCAGGGAAATGTTCAGAATCAGGTTGCTATGGTCAAGGGGGAAAGCTATGTGGGATAGAAGCCTGGTTATTGCATTCTCCTGCAAACCCTCACCCACCACACGTGACAGAACTCCCTCCAACAATGTGTCCCAATTGACCTCCTTTATTTCGTGAAGCAAATACCAAACTCCCAGTGCAGCAGCAAGAAACACCACTAAAAGTGGAGGATGAACAAATGTCTTCCCAGTTAGCACAGGGAGAAACTTAGCCCCAGTGTCCACAGTTTAGCTACAAAAAAAGAATTCAGCACTGCTGCCACATGTTCAATGAAAAATAAGAAACCATGTCTTACAGGTCACATATATGCAGAACCAGCTTTGATGGTCTCTCTATAACAGAACTAAATCTCCTGAAAACAACATGTATTTCAAGTGCCCAACCTCAGAGGCAGTTTCTCAAGAATTTTTTAGGCCAGCAGAGCTCCATGTTTGAGGAGTGTTTACCTTTTGCCTTACTATTTTGAACTCTGCTACCACTTCCAAGGTTGTGAACTCCTGAGCAAATTCCATTCCAGATATGTATTCACAGATTTTCTAACTCTTCTCCTCTAACTGTATCTTACTTTGGTAAAAGATAATGTCAAGGCATTGTTCTGGATGAGACTGGGAAGATTTTGGGGTAGCACATATTTGCATAGACATTGGATTCATTTTTCAATTTCCCTTTAAAACACTGAATCTCTAACCCTAACCAATTCCAAACTAGACTCTGACTACTAATTCTAATATGATGGAGAAAAATAACAAAAAACAGAAAAGAAGTACAAGCAGTTCAGAGGAGGCAAGGTGTATACTTGGACTTGCCTTTTGCATAATATAGGGTGGGAGTTATAAATCTTGCAAATTTTTTTTGAAATAGTTCTCCATGTGTTTTTAAAGTTAACAAATATGTGAATTCCTTTCTCCCTTTCTCTGTAGCCTATTAAGCACATGTATTTTTATATGCACATATAGAATTCTACCTGGTACCACACGTACATTCTTGTGAGGTGGTTGACTTGGCAGATACAAATTGTGAGAAGAGATCACTCCTCGTAAATGCTATTGGAACTGAAATTTCAAACTATGGGTGAACTTTCTAGTTGAACAACATTATACATAAATCCATGTTCAGTATAATGAATATTTTTGGATCTGTGGATGATATATATTTCATGATGGATTTTGATTGGCATATATATTGTTAGTTTTTAATGTCTCTCTCTCTGTCTCTCTCTCTCTCTCTCTCTCTCTCTATATATATATATATATATATATATATATATATATATATATATACTCTCCAGATATTTCAAAATATGTAATATATGTGACTTATTATACACGCCCTAAATTCATTCATATTCATTTATGTGGATTTATAATCAACTTTTCACAAGATTATTTTCCAAACTATTCATCCACCTGAAATTCATATTTGTTTCCTAGTACTGACAACTAACTTCAGTGAATGGTGTATACAAATCCTAATATTTCTACAGTAACTGACCCAGTTTAACATCAATGCAAGTAGATTCCTATTGGACATGATATGTATTTTGACGTTCATATTTATTCAACAGTGGGACATTATTATTTCTTCAGTTTATGCACATCATAATATATATATTTCATCCAAAAGTTCAAAAATATATAGGAATTTGTTTCACTTTCAATCACTTCCTGCTTCTGAAAACATGTATTCCTCCATGTTTCTTTACTGCTCTTTTCATGAGACTTCTTTCCAAACACATTAGTTTCGATTTCCATAATCAATTTTGAAGCAAAACTCACACACTCTTCATGAAAATCCTAATACTAATATTATCATTGATGTATAACTGGTTGTAATGAATGTCTGTATATCAATATTTGATTTCCTGTATTTTTTCAGATATCGATTCAATCCATTATTTATAGTGGAATGAGTATAGGTTTTATTCAGAGTATGTTCCATTCATGCATTATCTGTATATTCATAGAAACAGGGTACACCTGTTTGTACCCCCAATACTAATTTATACATCTTCAAAATATTGCTCCCAGAAATGGTGGAAGATATACTCATGTCACCTGATCTACATATATATTTTATTACATTAATATTATGGACACAAAATGCAAAGGCCACACTTATGATTGTACCAAAGGCTAAATGGAAAGTGAGCATGGATTAGTAATAACATCCATGTCCAGGTTGCCTAATGCTCTCAAATGTCAATCCAATTGGTGACTACATATTTGTTTCTTGCTAAGATTATATATTCAACCTCAACCCTGTTGAAAATGTCTAATCCTATAACTCACATTATACTTTGCCTGATTTCCTTTTGTCTCAATTGATATTTACTTTCCTAAATATTTTCCCCAGTTCATCATTGTGAATGACTCTTCACATGTGCTGACATTTACATTCACTCTCTACCCGAAACCCTATTGCTAAAAGAGTTTTTGTGCAAATCCTATACTCACTCTTCTTTCTAAACCTACTGACTATCTTCCTAATCCTATCGACTATCCCTTTTTGACTGCATGTTCTCTTCGACATTCAATCATCCAAGGTAAAGGTCCTATGCCATTGTATAGCGATTAATCAGAGACATCTGTGCAGAACATAATTCAAAGCTAAGTATCCTACCCAAGGGCCCAATACACTTCTGGGATTCAAAACTTACATAGATTTGGGTTTTCAAACTTATATTTCACCTATATATTCTTTTAAATTTCGCAGGTTCCCAATAACATTATTCATCCCGCAGAATGATTCCCAACCGAATTCGAACCTGTTATTAACCCTAACCATACGCTGTTCCCTCAATCTACCTTTACAGAGGAGCAGGGATAGAGTAGATCTTACAATACAGGAATGTAGGGGATCTTACACCTGCTGAGAACCTCAAAGGTCAATGCAGAAATGATCCTTGGAGAAGTTGTAGGCAGCTATGTAGTACCAAAGAGAGCAAAAGTCTTCTGACATGGTAAAGAACCTGGACAGGATGAAAGGATGTGTCTGAATCAGCCTCTCTCTTCTTAATGTAGAGAAGATGGACCAAAGCAGGCCTGTATGGAGAGAAGTTCCCCGGTGCATATGGTTGATATACCATTCTAACTTGTGACAGTGTCACAGAAAGTAGGAACAGCCTCCATCTCATGAGACCCTTGGCAGCAACTGTTAGGACAAAGTGGTTGCCAAGGCAGTGACCTCATTCATTTCATGAAGAAAGTGACTTCACCTAACTTACTTGGTGATGGAACTCTCTGAACTTGGGATTCAGGAAGCCAGGCATCCAGAGCCAGTCCCAGTAACAGTCCTAGTGGGATCACATGTTTGGTTTTACCAAGGGCAGAGAGAGTCTTTTTTGGTACCTACTGATGTGAGAATGGCCAAATGCCAGGACAGCTCTGAAGAGGGTCCTTTCCTAAGAAAACAGGTAGTTGGTCATCGCTGGCTCCTGACAACTTCACAGATTTGGCCACGGAGACCAGATCTGAGACAGGGCAGGCCAGTTCAGGGTAACAATATGGTCCACAGTCAGAGGACACTCCGGATTGTCACAGACATATTGGGGGAAGGAAGTGTCTTTGTGGGTGTGGGTGTGAGTTTGTGGTTTTGTCTCATATTCTGAGAATAGGTAGGAAAGGCGATTTGTTTGGTTTGGAGTGGACTGCTTCTAAAAAGTCGTTTGACAAGGTGAGTGTTTCTATATCTGTGTATCTCACTGTGTCCGTGGTTGTAGACATAAGAAAAGAGAATGCATCAATGGATATGTCCTGTCTAGAAGAAAGTTTTCCATCATTCATCCTACCCAATTTATGACTGGACTGCAGGTTGCTTTATGGATGGGCAACCCCTACTATCTTCCTAAGTTCCTGTTTTCTTCCTAAATTTTGGGCACTACCCAGAATAGGCTCATGGTTTTGTGTCCAAGATATGTAACACCTCCAAGCTCTGTGACATGGCCATGTACTGGATAGCTGAATGGAATGGCGAGCATCTCAGGAAACTCAGATATCAGTGTGACCAGGAAAGTCTCAGTGGAGAAACACTGTTTTGGGCCTTCTGCTTACCTATTTTTCTGTTGCCCTGAATGTCAGGAAGGTCCTTACCTCAGGCCACTCCTTTTTGAAGCCTGAAGTAAACAGTTTTTAAATGCAAATGAATGGGCATCACCTGTGGTGCTTTGCTTAATTGCTTTCGAAAGGGATGTGTCTGAATCAGCTGCTTGCCTCTGGGTCAGGCTATGGATTAGATTCTCAGCACCTGATGGATATAAAGAAAGTTCCCATGTGTGTATTGAAAACGAAAATGGTAAAAATATCAGTCATTGTGGATGAAGTTTCTTGCCTTCCTCTGTTAGGTTCCTAACCTCCATCAAGTGAGAATAGGATCCTCTGGGTCAAATGAGTTCTTTGAACTCCTGCAGAAGTGCTTGGGTTCTCCCATGATGCCAAATCACATAAAGAATCTATACCTGACAGTCAGTTGGCCTCAAATTGGAGAAGCAGAGCAGTATTAAAGGCAGGCCTATTTGATCACTCCTGGTTCACAGGAAGGGTGTCAAGGCCACGCTCACTTTAGGCAAATGACTGGCAAGGGTGCATATTTTGGACATTGCCTTGGGCTGCGCTCCTCATGGAAACCTCCAGCAAGAGTTTATGATGAGTGTCTATATGGAAGAAGATGAGGGTCATGTGGGAATGTTTTGGTTTCAATTGTGGTCATTTGTGTGGCGGTTGGAAGAGATGACTGGGTCCACATGGGCTTGAACTCGGGTGTGATTCTCCTTCGAGACTGAATTCTGGAACTGACCTCAGAGAAGTATTGCCATTAATTGTGTTGGGATTGTAGGAGGCCACGCATGAGAGTCACCCTTGAAACCTGAGATTGGGCCCTGGGTGGCTTTCCACAGAGCACTGAGAATCTCAAACAGGATATCACATGATTTTATTCTGAAAGACTTGGCAGCCATAGTTAAGAGTCAAAACACACATGGACCTCACATTTTAGACCTCAATGGGCCTGTCTGCATATGACATTTTGACCACTCTTTGGAAAGCCTTGCCTGTGAGAGTTCTCCAGAGCTTTCATTGAAATTAGCTTCCTCACCATTTAATGGTTCTTGGATGAATGGAAACCCCAAAGTGCCTCCAACTTCATTCTTGAACAATGGATAGATAAATACCATGAAATTTTTGAAATTCCCAATGACCAGGTGGCACTGGAGAACCATTGAATGTCCTATTGCTGCTCATGAGTGTACCAGACAGTGCCTTGATTGACTGGAGTTCTTGAAAATGGTGTGGAACACAGATGCCAGTAAGTTGGAGCCTGCTGAGTAGTGGGCCTAGAGCAGTGGTGTGCAGTTGTCTGATAATATATTTGTGGTGTGGCCATGTGGGTGTGTCATTGGCTTCCAAATGGCTTGTGACTGACTTGGTGCAGCCAGCAGAAAATTATATGAAAAGGCATCTGGTTATATGGACAGGTTTCAGGGCAATGTTCAGAATCAGGTTGCTATGGTCAAGGGAGCAAGAAATGTGGGATAGAAGCCTGGTTGGTGCATTCTCCTGAAGACCCTGACCCACCACACCTTACAGGACTCCCATCAGCACTGTGACCCATTTGAAATCCTTGTATGTTGTGAAGCAAATACAAAACACCCAGTGCAGCAGCAAGAAACACCACGAAAATTGGAGAATGACCAAATGGCTTCAAAGTCCACACAGGGAGACACTTAGCCCCCAGTGGCCACAGTTTATCTACAAAGAGAGAATTCATCACTGCTTCCTCATGTTCATTAGAAAATAAGAAACCATATCCTCCAGGTCACATAGATGCAGACCCAGCTTTGATGGTCTCCGTACACAGGAAGCTAAAGCTCCTGACAACAACATATTCTTCAAGTGTCCAACCTCAGAGGCAGTTTCTCAAGAAGTCTTAATGCCAGCATAGCTCCATGTTTGTGGAGTGTTTACACTGTCCCTTACTTTTGGAAACTCCTCTACCACCTCCAAGGTTGTGAACTCCTGAACATTTTCCATTCCAGGTATGTATTCACAGATTTTCTAACTCTTCTTCTCTAATTGTGTCTTACTAGGGGCGAAGATATTGTCAAGGCATTGTTCTGGATGATAGTGGGAATTTTTTGTAGCACATATTTGCATACACATTGGATTTATTTTCCTATTTTCCATTTGAAATACTGAATAACTGACACTAACCCATACCCTAATAGACTCTTACTACTAATCCTAATATGATGGAGTAAAATAACCCAAACAGAATAGAAATGCAAGCATTTCAGAGGAGGCATGGTGTATAGTTAGACTTGGCTTTTGCATGATAAAGTGTAGGTGTTATAATTCAAGTTAATTTTTAATTGAAATAGTTCCATGGGTACTTAAAGTAAACAAATATGTGAATTCCTCTCTCCCTTTCTCTGTAGCCTATTCAGCACATGTATTTTTATATGCACATATAGAATTCTACCTGGTACCACAGGTACACTCTAGTGAGGTGGCTGACTTGGCAGATAGAAATTGTTAGAATAGATCACTCTGCCTAAACGCTGTTGAAACTGAAATTTCAAACTATGGGTGAGCTTCCTAGTTGAACAACATTATACCTAAATCCATGTTCAGTAAAATGAATATTTTTGGATCTGTGGATGATATATATTTCATGGTGAATTTCGATTGGCATATGTATTGCTAATTTTTAATGTCTCTCTCTGTGTGTTTGTGTGTGTGTGTGTGTGTGTGTGTGTGTGTATATATATACATATATATATATATATATATACACACACACACACACTAAATTTTTTTAAAATATAAAATATATGTGTCTTATTATACACTCCCTAAATTCATTCATATTCATGTATGTGGATTTAGAGTTAACATTTCACAAGATTATTCACGGAAATATTCATCCACCTGAAATACATATTTTTTTCCTAGAAATGAAAAATAACTTCAGTGAATTGTGGATACAAATCCTAATATTTCTACAATAATTGATCCAGTTTGTCATCAATGCAAGTAGATTCCTATGGGACATGATGTGTATTTTGATGTTCATTCTTATTCACCACTGGTATGTTACAATTTCTTCAGTTTATGCACATTATAGGATATATATTTCATCCATACGTTAGCAAAATTATAGGCATTTTTTTCACTTTCAATCATTTTCTGCTTTAGAACACATGTAATCCTCCATGTTTCTTGACTGGTTTTTTCATGAGACTTCATTCCAAACATATTATTTTCGATTTCCATAATCAAATTTGAAGCAAAACTCACACACCCTCATGATAAACTATAACCCTAATATTACTATTAGATGTATAACTGGTTGGAATGAATGATTGTATATCAATATAAGATTTCTTATATATTTTCAGATATCAAATCAATCCATTATTTAAAGTGGAACCAGTTATATTATTTATTCACACTATTGTCTATTCATGCATTGTCTCTATATTCATAGACACAGAGTACACCTCTTTGTAAACCCAATACTAATTTATACGTCTTCAAAATTTTGCTCCCAGTAATGGTGGAAGAAATACTCATGTCATCTGATCTACATATACATTTTATCAGAGTAATATTCTGGACACAAAAAGAAATGGTCACACTTATGTTTGCACCAAAGCCTAAATGTAAAGTGAACATGGATTACTAAAACCATCCATATCAAGTTTGGCTAATGCTCTCAAAATTCAATCCTATTTGTGACAACATATTTGTTTCTTGCTAAGATTTTATATTCAAACTCAACCCTGTTGAAAATATCTAATCCTATCTCTCACTTTATACTTTTCCTGATTTCATAATGTCTCTATTTATATCAGCTTTCCTACATACTTTCCGCAGTTCATCATTGTGACTGACTCTTCAATTGTGCTGACACTTACATTCACACTCTAATCCAAACCCTATTGCTAAGGAACTTTTGTTCCAAATCCTATACTCACTCTACTTCTTAAACCTACTGACTATCTTCCTAATCCTACCCATTATCCCTTTTTGACTGGATGTTCTCTTATACATTCAATAATCCAAGGTACAGGGTATAATGCCATTGTATATCGATCTATCTCAGACATCTGTGCAGAACATAATTCAACGCTAAGTATCACAATCAAGGGCCCATCCCCATTCTGTGCTTCAAATCTTACTTAGATTTCTGTTTTCATACATATATTTCACCTATATATACTTATAAATGTCGCAGGTTCCCAGTACCATTATTCATCCAGCAGAATGATTCCTAATTCAAATTGAACATATTATTAACCCTAACCATACACTGTTCCCTCAATCTAACTTTACAGAAGAGCAGGGACAGAGTTGGTCTTACAATACAGGAATGTAGGGGATCTTCCACCTCCTGAGAACCTCAAGGTCCATGCAGAAATGATCCCTGGAGAAGATGTAGACAACTATGAAGGACCTGAGAGAGCAAAAGTCAGCTTCCATGGAAAACAACCTGGTCAGGATGAAGGGTTGTTTATGAATCAGCCTCTCTCTTCTTAATGTAGAGAAGATGGACCAAACCAGGTTGGTGTGGAGAGCTGTTCCTAGGTGCCTATGGTTGATATACCATTCTACCTTGTGAAAGTGTCACAGAAAGTAGGGGCAGCCTCCATCTCATGGTAGTCTTGGAAGCAACTGTTAGGACAAAGTGGTTACCAAGGCAGTGATCTGATTCAGTTCCTTAAGGAAGTGACCTCACCTCACTTCTTTGTTGATGGAACTCTCTGAACTTGGTATCCAAGAAGCCAGGCGCCAAGAGGCAGTCCCAGTCCCAGTGGTCTCACTTGTTTGGACTTACCAAGGACAGAGTCAGTCATTCTTGCTACCTACTGATGTGAGGACGGCCAAAACCAGGAAAGCTCTGAAGAGGGGCTTTTCCTGAGAAAGTAGGTAGTGGCTCACTGCTGGCTCCTGACAACTTCACAGAGTTGGCCAAGGAGACCAGATCTGAGACAGGACAAGCCATTTCATTGGAAAATAGTATGGCCCACCAGTCAGAGGACACTCCGGATAGTCACAGACCTACATGGGGGAAGGAGGTGTCTTTGTGGGTGTGGGTGTGGGTTTGTGGTTTTGTCTCATATTCTGAGAATAGGTAGGAATGGCGGTTTGTTTGGTTTGGAGGGAACTGTTTCTAGTAAGTCATTTGACAAGGCGAGTGTTTCTATGTCTGTTTATACCACTGTGTCCCTGGTTGTAGACATTAGAAAAGAAAATGCATCAATTGGTGAGTCCTGTCTAGTAGAAAGCTTCTCAGCTTTCATCCTGCCCAATTCATGAATGGACTGCGGATTGACTTATCGATGGGGAACACCTGCTAACTTCTTAAGTTCCTGTTTTCTTCCTGAATTGTGTGCACTCTCCAGAATAGGCTCATCGTTTTGTGTCAAATATATGTACCACCTCAAATCTCTGTGACATGGCCATGTACTGGATAGCTGAAGGGAATGGCGAGCATCTCAGAAAGCTCAGATATCAGTGAGACCAGGAATGCCTCATTGGAAAAACCCTGCTTTGGACATTTTGCTTACCGATTCTTCTGTTGCCCTGAAAGTCAGGAAGGTCTTTGCATCAGGTGTGTCATGTGGGAGTGTTTTGGTTTTAATTGTGGTCATTTTTGTGGCCGTTGGAAGACATGGCTATGTCCACCTGGGCTTGAACCCTTATGTGATTCCCCTTAGAGACTGAGTTCTGGAACTGACCTCAAAGAAGTATTGCTATGTATTGTGTTGGGATTTTAGGAGGCCACGCATGAGAGTCGCCCTTGGAAACTGAGATCTAGGCCCAGGGAGGCTTTCCGAAGAGCACTGGAAATCTCAGGAAGGACATCACATGATTTTATTCTTAAAGACTTGGCAGCCATCGTTGCAAGTCAAAACACACATGGACCTCACATTGTAGACCTCAAATGCCTGGCTTAATGTGACCTTTTAGCCTGTCTTTGGGAAGCCTTGCCTGTTAGAATTCTCCAGAGCTTTCATTGAAATGAGCTTCTTCTCCATTTAATGGTTCCTGAATAAATTGAAACCCACAGTGCCTTCAACTTCATCCATGAAAAATGCCTAGATAAGTATCATTAAAGTTTGGAAATTCCCATCACCTGGTGGCACTGGAGAACCTTTAGGTGTCCTATTGCTGATCATGAATGTACCATACAGTGCCTTGATTGACTGGGTTTCATGAAAATGGTGTAGAACAGAGATGCCAGTAACTTGGAGCCTGATGAGTAGTCGGCCTAGAGCAGTGGTGTGCAGGTGTGTGTTAAAACATCTGTGGTGGGCTGATGTGGATATGCCATTGGCTTTCAAATGCCTTGTGACTGATATGGTGCAGCCCCAATACCCTTGTATGTAAGGGCATCTTGTTATATGGACAGGTTGAAGGGCAATGTTTAGAATCAGATTGCTGTGGTCAAGGGGGCAAGCTATGTGGGATATAAGCCAGGTTGGTGCATTCTCCTGCAGACCCTTACCGACCACACATGACAGAACTCCCTCCATCACTGTGTCCCAGTTGAACTTCTCGTATTTTGTGAAGCAAATACAAAACTCCCAGTGCAGCTGTAAGAAACACCACGAAAAGTGGAGGATGACCAAATGGCTTCACAGTCCACACTGCAAGACACTTAGCCCCCAGTGGCAACAGTTTACCTATAAAGAGAGAATTCAGCCCTACTGCTTCATGTTCATAGGAAAAAAAGAAACCATGTCCTCCAGGTCATATAGATGCAGACCCAGCTTTGATGGTCTCACTACAAAGGAAGCTAAAGCTCCTGTCATCAACATATATTTCAGGTGCCCAACCTCAGAGGCAGTTTCTCAAGAAGTCTTTAGGCCAGCAGAGCTCCATGTTTTTGGAGTTTTTACCCTGTCCTTTACTTTTGGAAACTCCTCTACAACCTCGAAGGTTGTGAACTCCTGAGCATTTTCCATTACCGATATGTATTCACAGATTTCTAACTCTTCTCCTCTAATTATGTCTTACTTGGAGTGAAGGAAATGTCAAGGCATTGTTCTGAATGAGAGTGGGAAGATTTTTGGGTAGCACATATTTGCCTACACATTGGATTCATTTTCCAATTTTCCATTCGAAATACTGAATCCCTGACTGTCAGGGGTAGAAGGAATTCTTCTTCAAAGAACAGCCTGACACTTACAAGAAACAGCCCCCAGGAGACATCCTGTCTGGAAGACATCCTGTAGCCATATATGTCCCTGAGACATCCTGTGGCCATCTTTCTTCCAGAAACATCCTGAAGTTATCTCACCTTGTGAAGACATCCAGGAACTGCTGATAAGAGAGCTTTCCCATATCCAGCATATTAATACCCATGTGTGAACAATAAAATTTTGCAGCTTGATCAGAACTCCTGTGTTGCTCTCATCTCTCATGCCTCTTGTCCCTTCATTCCTCCCCATCTAGGTTCGCTGACCACGTTGATGTGTCCTGCCGGCCGGGACATCTGGCGCCCACCGACTGGGGCTCAAGCCTTTGACTGAGGGGGAACCCCTTCCTCCTGGAAGACTTGGTCAAGAGGAGCTCACGATCGCCTCAGCAGACACCACCTGGAGACATATCCAGGAGGAAGGTGGGGATGATGCACGGTGAGTGACGCACCATGTGACAAGCAGTATCGTCACATGATTTGTTTATTTCAGGCCTCAAGGAGTCCTTCAAGACATGAGGGGCACATGTTAAGAAAAAGGACTTAAAATTTTTCTTTTCATACATAGGAGAATTGTGTCCATGGTTTCCTCTTGAAGGGACCATTGATGGCAAAAATGGCTTAGAGTAGGAGACTGTTTAAAAGATTATTATGAATCATTTGGCCCAGAAAAAATGCCAGTTCCCACCTTTTCTTACTGAAACTTAATTAATGAAATTCTTAAAAGTTTTCGCTTTGACAATGGTACCTTACAACTTGTCAGGATTGGGGAAGAGATTATGCAAAAGACCTCTCGTCCCCCCTCTGCATGCCCATCATTAGTATAGACATAGAACCTTCTCAGTCTTCCCAGGACCCTGAGAACCTTCCTGGTCCCCCTCAAAATACGACCCTAATTAATAAGGCTCCAAAGATTAAAAACCACCTTTATCCAGTTTTAAATCCCAGAGACACATTGACCTCTGGGGAGGACGCTATCTTGGAGAAGGAAGCAGCTCTCTACCATTCAGAACACCCGCGACGTCTCAGGACCCTGCCACAGCCTATAGGATTTACCAACGAAGGTGAAAGCACCTATGTAAAAAACATCTTGCCTTTGAAAATGCCAACCCAGCATGTCAGAATGTTCTTCAACCACATAAGGATAAAGGGAAACTTTCTGAAGTTATTAGACTCTGTGCAGACGTGGGTGCAGCCCATGCCATGGGTCTGGCTTTAGGGACCACCTTTACCAAGGCCTTTCACAATCCTGGCTCACGTACTTGCTTTACTTGTAAACAACCTGGCCATTTTGTATGTGAGTGTCCCACAGGCAAACAAAGCCTAGGAATAGCGTCTCCTCAAACTGGGGGTTAACCGCCCCCAGCTACCCTTTTCCATAGAAGTGGTAAAGGTCATCACTGGGCCAGTGAGTGTAGATCTAAGACAAATGCCCTCAGACAGCCTATTTCTTCCTACTTCTCGGGAAACTCCCTGCGGGGCCAGCCCCCGGCCACAACATCCCCCATGACAAACACAGGAGAGATAAAGTTTGTTCCCTCCTAAACTCCCAACCTACCACAAAATCCTTCTCCACAATTGCCTCCCTCCAACTAGCCACCCCAGGCAGCACAAAATTGGACCTCTGTGCTGCCACAAATACAATATTAGACCCAATGCAAGGGCCCCAGATAATACCCAATGAAATTATGGTTCCCCCTCCATCTCATACATGTGCCCTTAATCTTGGAAGAGCCTCCACTACCATACAAGGTGTTCAGGTCTTCGTTGGCATTAATGATAATGATTTCACTGGAGAAATAAAAATACTGGCCACTGCTATTAATGGAGTTGCCGCCATCCCAGCAGGAACAAGACTTGCACAATTAATTCTCCTTCCCTTGGATTCAGGAGGCATTTCCAAAACCCAAACCTACCTCGGGGGACTGCCTTCTTGGGCTTCTCTGATGTGTATTGGGTTCAGCCCATTTCTCACAATAGACCCACCCTTACCTTACTTACTGAAGGAAAGGAATTCCAAGGAGTTCTAGATATTGGAGCTGATGCCACAATTATTTCTCAAAAATACAAGCCATCAGGTTAGCCCCTCACTCCATCCTTGACTGACCTTAAAGGGATAGGAAAATAAAAAAATCCTCTGGTCAGCTCTAGGTCTATTAGCTGCACTGATAAAGATGGTAATAAGTCAACTGTCACTCCTTTCGTTGATTCTGACCTCCCTGTTAACGTATAGGGAGGAGATATTTTGAGTTATTGGAAGTTATTCTCGCCAGTCCCAATTCCATGGTGACTCATCAAATGCTTCCTATGAATTTTGTTCCTGGTACAGGCCTGGGGATACTGAAACAAGGACTGGTGGAGCCTATACAACCCATACAAAAACAAATACATGTGGACTTGTGTATTCAGATTTTAGTGTCAGTCCCTGACCCTCCTGTACCCCATGCAGATAAAATTATTTGGGAGACTCAGACTCCTGTGTTGGTGGATCAGTGGCCCCTTACCCAAGAAAAATTGGAGGCTGCCTCCACGTTAGTGCAGGAACAGCTTGCAGCCGGCCATGTAAAGCCCTCAACCTCATCATGGATTACTCCTATTTTTATTATCAAGAAAAAATCAGGCAAGTGGTGCCTTTTACAATATTTGTGTGCCATTAATAAAGTTATGCGCCCGATGGGAGCACTACAGCCAGGCATTCCCACACCAGTGGCGATTCCAAAAAACTATTGTAAAATGGTTATTGACTTAAAAGATTGCTTTTTTACCATTCCTTTACATCCTGAGGATAGACCCTATTTTGCCTTTAGTCTCCCTCACATTAATTTTCAGGGCCCTATGCAGAGATTTCAATGGAAGGTTCTTCCCAAAGGTATGGCCAACAGCTCTAGTCTTTGCCAAAAACACGTTGCTCAAGCAGTAGACCCTGTGAGAGAGCGATGAGCACAAAATTATATTTTACATTATATGGATGATTTGTTAATTGCTGCACCTAATACCCATGACCTTAATAATTGTTACTTGGACTTTTACAAAACCTCACTACCTTGGGACTACAGATAGCTCCAGATAAGTTTCAAACACAGGACCCTTATACCTATTTGGGCCTTAAACTTCAAGATAATCAGATCCAAATTCCTAAAATACAACTATGTGTTTACCATCTTCACACACTTAATGATTTTCAAATATTACTGGGGGATATTCAATTGCTAGGAACATATTTAAAATTACCCATTTGTGTACTTTTGCCCCTTAATGATATTTTGATAGGTGATTCCCACCCCTCCTCCCCTCAAAAGCTTACTCCCGAGGCATGACATGCATTAAACCAAGCCACAGAAGCCATTGCCCAAAAGTTTGTTACACAAATTTCTTATAACCTTCCTCTGGTTCTGGTTATTTTCCACACTCCTCATACACCCACAGGAATATTTTGGCAGCGAGATCCACATTTTAAAAATAAAGGCTGCCCCTTGCTTTTGGTCCTTGTATCCACCACATCCTCCAAGGTTATTACTGTTTATCTTGCTCAGGTAGCTTCTCTTATTTTTAAAGGTCGTTTGCTTTCTCGACAACATTTTGGCAAAGACCCTGATAATATTTTAATTCCATATACTAAGGACCAAACCCTTACTACAATTTTTACTAGAGACATGGATCAATGGGGTATTGCCCTATCAGGCTTTTTGGAAACAATTCATAACCACATCCCCAATGACCCCGTTTTAAATTTTGTCCAGTTACATTCATTTATTTTTCCCAAAATTACTCAAAAGGCTCCCATTCCTCAAGAACTTACTGTCTTTACAGATGGTTCCAGTAATGGCCGTGCAGTCTTTGTTGTCAATAACAAGCCTACCACCTTTGATACTGTCTATCAGTCAGCTCAGTTTGTGGAATTGTTCACCATAACACAAGTTTTCATAAAGTTTTTTTGATAATCTTGTTAATATTTATACAGACAGTGCCTACATTGCTCTTTCTGTGCCCCTGCTGGAGATTTCACCCACCATTATGGCTTCTTCCAATTCCCCCTTTCTGTTTCACCAGCTTCAGCAGCTAATTCAGGCCAGAAAACATGCATTTTCCTTAGGACACATCATGACACACTCTGACCTTCTGAGCCCTCTAACACAAGGTAATGCCCAAGCTGATGCAGCAACACGTTCCATCTTTCCAATTTTTGTTGGCTCCATTCAAAAGGCCATGGAGTTACAAAATCTTCACCATCTAAATTCCCAGAGCCATCGATTACTTTGGAAAATTACCAGGCAACATGCATGAGAAATAGTAAAAGCATGCCCTGGTTGCACTGTCTCCCTCCCCATTCAACACTTGGGAGTTAACCCCCGAGGATTACAGCCCAATCAGTTTTAGCAAATGGATGTTATTCATTTTCCTGAATTTTGAAAAACCAAATATATATTCGTTTCTATAGATACCTTCAGCGGCTTTAGTTTTGCATCACCACATTCTGGAGAGGCTACCAAAGATGTCCTTTCTCATCTTGTTTCAGCCTTTTTCGTAATGGGTAAACCAATACATATTAAAACAGATAAATGTCCTGCATATACCAGTGCCAAGTTTAAACAGTTTTGTGCTACCTTGCAATTTTGTCATACTACTGAAATTCCATACAACTCTCAGGGCCAAGGCATGTGGAACTTGCCCATCTTAGCTTAAAGACTTGGCTATCCCGTCTTAAGGCTTCCGCCCTTGTAATTACCACTCCCAGGGATCGCCTTAACCATGCATTATTTGCCCTTATTTTTCTTACCTTAGACAGTGAAGGCCATTTGGCCACAGACAGACACTGGCATCCTTCGTCCAATTCTGTTCGCTCGCCTGTTATGTGGTGCAATCCCATTACAAATAAATGAAAACGCCCAGATCCTATCCTCATCAGGGGATGAGGCTCAGCTTGTGTTTTGGACCAAGATCAAGCATCCCCAAGATGGTTACCAGAATGCCTGGTTAAACAGGTAAATTACTTACCTCAACCCAGGGACGGAGGCCCTCCCCCTGAGGACAAATTTTCCTCCATTTCAGATACAGCCAACAATCTGTGCGAGGATCCTGCTTAAGGCACTTCTGCTGAACAAGTTTGAACACGGAGGCCTTGGACCTCCAATTTCCAACATCATGGAGTACCTTTTTGCCCCCGCCCCCCGTGAATGCAAAGGAGGATTTTGGACTGAGGCTCCCAGTAGTTGGACCCAGACTGCTGACTGCATGACTAAGGTGACTTACCTCCGTGCCAAGGTTGACCATAATCTCGGAGGAGTTCATCAGCCTAAATGGGTATGTGTTAACAAGCCAAAGATTATTCCCCCTAGTACAAGTAAAGCTCTCCAAAATTGTTCTGCAACTTGTACGCATACCCAGGCGATGCATGTCTCTTGTAATGTGTCGGTTTCACTTTGTATTAATAAACAGGGAGAACAATTTTTTGAAGCCTCCCTAACTAAAACTCATGCAGCAGGGGGACCACTATTCATTATACCCCCATTCTCTTTGACCATGGAGGAGATGGCAAATACACCAAGCTACAGTCAGCTGGGTGCCAAGGCACTGTCGGAAAAGGTTCCTACTGGCTCATTAAGGCCCCTACAGGGGTCTCTGATGGTGGAGGACCCACTTATTCTGTCAAGCATCCTCAGATAATCAAACTTTTGAAACCCCAAATCCCTGAGCTCACATATCATCCCTTAATGTAGCCTAAATCCCAGTTCCCAGGTTTAGATACCAATACATTAGATATTTTGCAAACTACATTCTCCTAGCTTAATAATTCGAACCCCACCCTTGCTGGTGATTGCTGGCTCTGCATGACAGCAGGGGCAATCTTGCCTATGGCAGTTCCTATTAATTCTATCATGGACAATGATAATACATGCCAACCCGGATTTCCCTTTAAAGTACAGCCTATAGGCACTTTTACATTATGTCTTTTAGGCGTGATGCAGAATAATACCTATGATATGGATTTTGGAATTGCTTCCTTTGGAAATTGCTCAACAGTACAAAATTATTCCTCACCCACCCCATCTCTTTGTCCCTCCAATGGCACAATTTTTATGTGTGGAGGTAACTCGGCCTTCCCACGCTTCCAGCGAATTGGACCATTGGTTGTGTTCTTGCTTTATTACTCCCTGATATAACTATTGTCCCAGGAGATGAACCTCTACCAATTTCTAGCCTAGACACTTTAGTCAAAAGACATAGGTGGGCAATACAGGCTTTACCACTCATTGCCAGCCTTGGAATAACAGCTGCTGTGGGCACAGGTACAGTGGCTTAGGCACGGCTATTCACTCTTACCATCGCCTGTCTCAACAACTTATAAATTATGTACAAACTTTATCAGGAACCTTTAAAGATTTGCAGGACCAAATAAATTCCCTGGCAGAAGTGTTCCTTCAAAACAGACGGGGCTTAGATTTGCTGACAGCTAACCAGGGAGGTATTTGCTTAGCCTTAGGGAAACGATGCTGCTTTTATGCCAATAAATCAGGCATAGTACGCATTAAAATTAAGCAGCTTCAAGAAGATCCAGAAAAGAGACATAGGGAACTATTTGAAAATCCCCTCTGGATTGGGCATAATGGATTTCTACCCTACCTTCTTCCCCTATTAGTCCCTTTGTTGGGTTTACTTTTAATGGTGTCCATAGGCCCCTGCATTATAAAGAGGCTGGTACAATTTATTAAAGAACAGATTAATATTTTGGTTTCTAAGCCCATACAGGTCCACTATCATGGTCTGGAGATGGAAGACAGCACTGCCAACATTTAAAAGAATGTTCAACCCTTCTCACAGGCTTATTAAGTTTACATCCCCACAGATCTCTCTTTCTTACAGAAAACTATAAGTAACAGCTCTGAGCAACCATCTTCTACCCTTGCAATAAGGGTTCGTTCTCCATGGGCCCCTCCGCTTGGGGGAGGACACACCCTTGGAATGAGCACGTTAGGCCATAATAACGGAGGGTCCAGGAAGGACTGCAGGAGGATGGATCCACGGATCCCCAAACACAAGACCTCTGAATGACACGCTCTGGTGCATGGCGGTTGGCATGCTATCCCCTCAAAGACGTCTCCTCCAAAAACATGCCAAAGCCAACACGAAATCTCCTAGGAAAGATGCTCGCTCAAATCAGGAGATATTCTAAGGCATCCTAGAGAAACAGAGCCACTATCACCCCCTAAATCCATGGCCTGTAAGGTATGGTCGAATATTTTATATAACAAAAGGGGAGATGTCAGGGGCTAGAAGGAAGTTCTCCTTCAAAAAATAGACTGACACAAGAAACAGCCCCCTGGGACACAACCTGCCTGGCAGACATCCCACAGCCATCTATCTCCTTTTGACATCCGGCTACCATCTGTCTACCTGAAACATCCTGAGGTTATCTCACCCTGTGAAGACATCCAGCAACTGCCGATAAGAGAGCTTTCCCATCCGCAGCATATAAATACCCTCTGAGAATAATAAAAGTTTGCAGCATGATCAGAACTCCTGTCTTGCTGTCATCTCTCGTGTCTCTTGTCCCTTCATTCCTCCCCAACTAGGATCGACACCCAAGTTGATGTGTCCTGCCAGCCGGGCCATCTGACACTAACCCATACCCTCCTAGACTCTGAGGACAAATCCTAATATGATGGAGAAAAATAACCCAAACAGAATAGAAATACAAGCAGTTCAGAGGAGGCATGGTGTATAGTTGCACTTGCCTTTTGCATGATATAGGGTAGGTGTTATAAATCTAGTTAATTTTTAATTGAAATAGTTCTCCATGTGTTTTTAAAGTTAACAAATATGTGAATTCCTGTCTCCCTTTCTCTGTAGCTGATTCAGCACATTTATTTTTATATGCACATATAGAATCCTACCTGGTATCAGATGTACATTCTTGTGAGGTGGCTGACTTGGAAGATACAAATTGTGAGAAGAGATCACTCCTCCTAAACCCTGTTGGAACAGAAAATTCAACCTATGGGTGAGCCTCCTAGTAGAACAACATTATACATAAATCCATGTTCAGTAAATTAAATATTTTTGCATCTGTGGATGATATATACTTCATGATGAATTTCGATTGGCATATATATTGCTACATTTTATTGTCTGGGTGTGTGTGTTGTGTGTGTGTGTGTGGGGGGTGTGTGTGTGTATATATATATATATATATATATATATATATATATATATACATACACTCTCCAAATATTTCAAAATATGAAATATATGTGTCTTACATATACTACCTAAATTCATTCATGTTCATGTATGTGGATTTATAATCAACTTTTCACAATATTATTCTCAGAAATATTCATCCACCTGAATTACATATTTGTTTTCTAGTACTGAAAACTAACTTCAGTGAGTGGTGCATACAATCCTAATATTTCTACAGTAACTGACCCAGTTTAACATCAATGCAACTAGATTCCTCTTGTATATGATGTCTATGTTGAAGTTCATTTTATTCAACACTGGTACATTACTATTTGTTCAGTTTATACACATCATAGGATATATATTTCATCAACAACTTCAATAATTTATAGGATTTTGATTCACTTTCAATCATTTCCTGATTCAGAACACATGTATTCCTCCAAGTTACTTGATTGTTTTTTCATGAGACTTCTTTCCAAACGCTTTTTTTTTTCGATTTCCATAATCATTTTGAAGAAAAACTGACACACTCTTCATGATAAACCATAACCCTAATATTACCATTAGATGTATTTCTGGTTGGAATGAATGATTGCATATAAATATACGATTTTCTGTTTATTTTCAGATATCAATTCAATCGAATATTTAAAGTTGGAACAAGTTATAATATTTAATCACAGTATCGTCTATTCATAAATTATCTCTATGTTCATAGACACAGAGTAAATCTATTTGTAACCCCAATACTAATTTTTTCATCTTCAAAATGTTGCTCCCAGAAATGGTGGAAGAAATACTCATGTCACCTAATCTACATATACATTTTATCACAGTAATATTCTGGACACAAAAAGAAGAGGTCACACTTATGATTGTATCAAAGCCTAAATGAAAAGTGAGCAGAGATTACTGAAAACATTCATGTCCAGTGTGCCTAATGCTCTCAAATGTCAATCCTATTGGTGACTACATATTTGTTTCTTCTTAAGACTATATTTTGAACCTCAACCCTGTTGCAAATGTCTAATCCTATCACTCAATTTATACTTTGCCTGATTTCCTAATGTCTCTATTGAAGTCTGCTTACCTAAATATTTTCCCCAGTTCACCATTGTGACTGACCCTTCACGTGTGCTGACATTTACATTCACTCTCTACCCGATACACTATTGCTAAAGAACTTTTGGTCCAAATTCTGTACTCAGTCTTCTTCTGAAACTTATCAAATATCTTCCTAATCCTACCGACTATCCCTGTTCTAGTGGATGTTCACTTCTACATTCAATCATCCAATGTACAAGGTCCTATGCCATTGATTATCGATTTATCTGAAACACCTGTGCAGAACGTATATCAAAGCTAAGTATCCCAATCAATAGCGCAATGCCCTTCTGGGCTTCAAATCTTACCTAGATTTTTGTTTTCATACTTATATTTCACCTATATATTCTTATAAATATCACAGGTTCCCAATACCATTATTCATCAATTAGAATAATTCCTAACCCAAATCAAACCTGTTATTAACCCTAACCATACACTGTTCCCTCAATCTAACTTTACAGAAGAGCAGGGACCAAGTTGGTCTTACAATACAGGAATGTAGAGAATCTTCCACCTGTTGTAAAACTCAAAGGTCCATGAAGAAGTGATCCCTGGAGAAGATGTAGGCAGCCATGAAGGACCTGAGAGAGCAAACGTCATCTTCCATTGCAAACAACCTGGTCAGGATGAAGGGTTATGTCTGAATCAGCCTCTCTGTTCATAATGTAGAGAAGATGGACACAAACAGTCCTGTTTGGAGACCTGTTCCTGGGTGCCTATGGTTCATATACCATTCTAACTTGTGAAAGTGTCACAGGAAGTAGGAGAAGCCTCGATCTCATGGGACCCTTGGAAGCAACTGTTAGGACAAAGTGGTTGCCAAAGCAGTGACCTCATTCAGTTCCTGAAGGAAGTGACCTCACCTCACTTCCTTGGTCATGGAACTCTCGGTACTTGGGATCCAGGAAGCAAGGTACCAAGAGCCTGTCCCAGTCCCAGTCCCAGTGGGCTCACTTATTTGGATTTACCAAGGACAGAGTCAGTCTTTCATGGTACCTACAGATATGAGGATGGCCAACTGCCAGGAAAACTCAGAAGAGGGGCCTTTCCTGAGAAAGCAGATAGTGGCTCACCGCTGGCTCCTGACAAGTTCACAGAGTTGGTGTTTTCCGGGGAACATAAGTTGGCCCACCAGTCAGAAGACACTCTGGACAGTCACAGACATACTTTGTAGAAGGTGGTGCCTCTGTGGTTGTCGGTGTGGGTTTGTGGTTTTGTCTCATGTTCTGAGAATAGGTAGGAAAGGCGGTTTGTTTGGTTTGGAGTGAACTGTTTATAGTAAGTCGTTTGGCAAGCAAGTGTTTCTATGTCTGTGTATCCCACTATGTGCATGGTTTTAGATATTAGAAAACTGAATGCATCAATTGTTGTCTCCTGTCTAGCAGAAAGCTTCCCAGCATTCATCCTGCCGAATTTATGAATGGATTTCAGCTTGCCTGATCGATGGGGAACATGTGGTATCTTCCAAAATTCCTGCATTCTTCATGAATTCTGGCTACTCTCCAGAATAGGCTCATGGTTTTGTGTCCAAGATATGTAGCAGTTCCAAGCCCTGTGACATGGCCATGTACTGGATAGCTAAAGGGAATGTCGAGCATCTCAGAAAACTCAGATATAAGTGTGACCATGATAGTCTCAGTGGAGAAACCCTGCTTTGGGCCTTTTGCTTACCTATTGTTCTGTTGCCCTGAATGTCAGGAAGGTCTTTGCCTCAAGACATCCGTTTGTGAAGCCTGAAGAAAACAGGTTCAAATGGAAATGAATGGACATCACCTGTGGATCTTTGCTTAATTCCTTTGAAAATGGAAGTGTCTGAATCAGCCTCTTGGCCCTGTGTGAGGCCGTGGCTTAGATTCTCAACCCCTGAAGAATCTAAAGAAACATCACATGTGTGCATCCAAAACAAAAATGGCCAAAAGTGCAGTTATTGTGGATGAAGTCTCTCCCCATTCTCTGTGAGGTTCCTGACTTCCATCAAGTTAGAATAGGGATCCTTTGGGCCAAATCATTTCTTCAAAGCCCTAAATTGCTTGAGTTTTCCCGTGACTACAATTCACATAAAGAATCCAAACTGCACAGTCAATACGCCTCAAATTGGAGAAGCAGAGAAGTATTAACAGCAGGCCTATTTGAACACTCCTGGTTCACAGGAATGGTGTCCAGGCCACCCTGAATTTAGGCAAATTAGGGGCAAGAGAGATTATTTAGGAGACTGTCTTGGGCTTCGCCCCTCGTGGAAACTTCCAGCGATAGGTTATGATGAGTGTCTATATAAAAGAACATGAGGGCCATGTGGGATTGTTTTGGTTTTAATTGTGGTTGTTAGTGTGGTGATTGGAAGAGATGACTGGGTCCACCTTGATATGAACTCTGGTGTTTTTCCCCTTAGAGACTGAGTTCTGGAACTGACCTCAGAAAAGTATTGCCATTAATTGTGTTGGGATTTTAGGAGGCCATGCATGAGAGTCGCCCTTGGAAACTGAGATCAAGGCCCAGGGTGGCTTTCAAGAGAGCACTGGGAATCACAGCCAAGATATCACATAATTTTCTTCTGAAAGACTTGGCAGCCGTAGTTGAGAGTCAAAAGCCACATGGACCTCACATTGTAGAACTCAATGGGCCTGGCTTCATTTGACCTTTTGGCCATTCTTTGGGAAGCATTGCCTGTGAGATTTCTCCAGAGCTTTCATTGAAATGAGCTTCATCAACATTAATGGTTCTGGAATGAACTGAAACTCACAGTGCCTCCACCTTCATTGTTGAAATATGGCTAGAAAAATACCATGAAATTTTTGAAATTTCCATGACCAGCTGGCACAGGAGAACCTTTGGATGTCCTGTTGCTGATCATGAGTATAACAGACACTGCCTTGATTGACTGGTTTTAATGAAAATTGTGTAAAACAGAGATGCCAATAAGTTGGAGCCTGATGATTAGTGGGCCTAGAGCAGTGGTAGGCAGGTGTGTAATAAAACATCTGTGGTGGGGCCATGTGGATCTGCCATTGGCTTCCAAATGGCTTGTGACTGACATGATGCAGCCAGCAGTCCCTTCTAAGTAAAGGCATCTTGTTATTTGGAGAGGTTTCAGGGCAATGTTCAGAATCGATTTGCTATGGTCAATGGGGCAAGCTATGTGATATAGAAGCATGGTTGGTGCATTCTCCTGCAGAAATTGAAATACCACACGTGACAGAACTCCCTCCTGCACTGTGTCCCAGTTGAACTCCGTGTATTTCATGAAGCAAATACCAAACTCCCATTGTAGCAGCAAGAAACACCATGAAAATTGGAGGATGAACAAATGGCTTCACAGTCCACACAGGGAGACACTTAGAACCCAGTGGCCACAGTTTACCTACAAAGATCAAATTCAGGACTGCTGCCTCATGTTCATTGGAAAATAAGAAACTATGTTTTACAGGTCACATAGGTGCAGACCCAGCTTTGATGATCTCACTACAAAGGAAGCTAAAGCTCCTGATAACAACATATGTTTCAAGTGCCCAAACTCAGAGGCAATTTCTCAAGAAGTCTTTAGGCCAGCAGAGCTCCATGTTTGTGGAGTGTTCACCCTGTCCCTTACTTTTGGAAACTTCTCTACCACCTCCAAGGTAGTGAACTCCTTAGCATATTCCATTCCAGATAAGTATTCACTGATTTTCTAACTCTTCTTCTCTAATTATGTCTTACTTGGGGCGAAGATAATGTCAAGCCATTGTTCTGGAGGAGTGGGAAGATTTTGTGTAGCACATATTTGCATACACATTGGATTCATTTTCCAATTTTCCATTCGAAATACTGAATCCCTGACTCTAACCCCTACCCTACTAGACTCTGACTACTAATCGTAATATGATAGAGAATAAAAACTCAAACAGAATAGAAATACAAGCAGTTCAGAGGAGGCATGGTGTATAGTTGGAATTGCCTTTTGCATTATATAGGTTAGAAGTTATAAATCTAGTCAATTTTTTGTTGAAATAGTTCTCCGTGTGTTTTGAAAGATAACAAATATGTAAATTCCTGTCTCCCTTTCTCTGTAGCCTATTCAGCACATGTAATTTTATATGCACATATAGAATCGTACCTGGTATCACACGTACATTTTTGTGAGGTGACTGACTTGGCAAATACAAATTTTGAGAAGAGATCACTCCTCCTAAATGCTGTTGGAACTGAAAATTCAACCTATGGGTAAGCCTCCTAGTTGAACAACACTATACATAAATCCATGTTAAGTATATGAATATTTTTGGGTCTGTGGATGATATGTATTTCATGATGAATTTCAATTGACATATATATTGCTAGTTTTTAATGTCTGTGTGTGTGTGTGTGTATATATATATATATATATATATATATATATATACTCTCCGGATTTTTCAAAATATGAAATATTTGTGTCTTATTATGCACTCCCTAAATTCATTCATATTCATGTATGTGGATTTATAATCCACTTTTTAAAAAATTATTCTCAGAAATATTCATCCACCTGAAATACAGATTTTTTCCTAGTACTGAAACAGTTTTCAGTAAATGGTGCATCCATATCCTAATATTTCGGCATTGCAAGATGACTGTGAAGACAGTGTATCACACCCAGTGTACCCTGCCACTGCGCAGGTGAATAACGAGTTAGAACGATGAAAAACTATCTTGTTAGGATCTTACAGGAAAATGGGTGTTTACCGAAATCTAGAAGAATGATTTCCACCACCGAGGTCCGGTAATTGAGTCTCAAACACAAGCCACTTGTGCAACCGGAGATCCATTCTGATTGATCCGCGTGACCTGCCCCGTGTCTACAAATGGTGAGGCACCACCGAGAAGCGACCAGCAAGCAGGGAGAAACGTTGCTGCAGATTCTGTGGAATCCTGCTGGCTGAGCATCCACTGAGCCCCCAGCTGAATTTGGGATTTCAGACGGGAAAGTTAGCAGTACATTTCTATCCCCCAAAGTGGAAAGTCCACAAAGGAAACCAGCAGCCACCATCTTGGAGAGCTGAAGTAACCACCACCACTCCCAGACAGATTGCAACAATAAAACAGGTGTGTGTTTCTCAGCTCATCTCACATACAGAGGAAAATTCGCATAAAATCTCTCCTAGGCTTTTGGGGGAGGGATAATCAGAGCAAGTCTGCATAAAGACTGGGGGAAAACTAGAGGCACCTGACCTTCATCTCCCCTTCCCATCAGCGGCAAAAATGAAACTTGTCTAGCCAGTGCGGGGCGAGGGGCAAGCGGAAAATATTAAAACAATAGAGTTCCAGGGTTCACAATAGACACCCTCCCCACCCAACAAACGGCAGACCCGGAGAACAGTTTGAGCTGCCGAGAAGCATCACTCAGGAGAAATCTGGTCTAGCAGGAGAAATCAGGACTAGCAGGATAAACCAGGGGACTAGAGGCCAGGCCCTCCTGACTGGGTGGCTGGAGAACGCCAGACCGCTGCCAGTGTGACTGGGCAACTGGAGACCACAATCCTGCCGGCGCCAGCCCACCTGCTGACGGCATGTCTTGACGGCTGGAGAACGCTCGCCTGCCGACGACCGAACGCGCAACTGTGTGGCTAGAGATCACCCACCCGCCGGCGACAGCCCATCCGCTGCCCGCGCTACTGGGTGGCTGGAGACTGCCGGCATGCCAGCGACCGGGAGCTGAAACCAACAAGAGACAATCCAGTCCACCCCCCCAATTCGGACACTCCGGCAAGGAGCCTAGGGCCCACCACAGCAGAGAGGTGACATCACTGGAGCTCGACTGTCAGAATTCCTTAACAGCGAAATCCACTTAAGCAGGCATAGTCTAGCAACACAAAGGAGAGAAAACAGAGATATATAAACCCATAACAAATCTATAGAAGAGAGCAGAAACACAGCAATCAAATAGAGCCAGAAAATAACGTGAACATCATGAAAAAACAAGGGGAAAAAAAGGTGTAGAAACAATGAAGGACAACTTAATACTACAGGAGAACCTAGAAGCATCAGAAACAGGGATAGGGAAAAAACTTAAGTCATACCTAACTCAGATGGAAAGGAATAATAGAGAAGACATGAGGCAGCAAGTCCAAGAAATAAAAGCATATTTTGAAAATGAATTAAACAACCAAATTCAAATGGCAAAGAACAAGGTTTACCAGGAGATAGAGATCTTTTAAAAAATCATACAGTAATTCTAGAAATGCAGGAAACTATAAACCAAATTAAAAACTCAAACAAGAATATTTCAAATAGCTAGATCAAGTAGAAGTCAGAACATCAGATAATGAAGACAAAGTTTGTCAACTTGAAAAGAATATAGTCAACACAGAAAACATGCTTAAATCCCATGAGCAACTATTCAAGAGATATGGGATGTCATAAAAAAACCAAAATTGGGAGTCATCGGGATAGAAGAAGGCATAGAGATTCAAACCAAATGAATGGACAACATATTAAATGAAATAATTCTAGAAAACATCCCAGAGATGAAAGATGGAATGGATTGCCATATCCTGGAAGCCTACAGGACCTCAAACATTCAAAACAATAATAGACAAACTCCAAGACATATAATTATGAAGATAGCCAACATACAGAACAAGGAGAGAATATTAAAAGCTACGAGAGAAAGTAGGCAGATAACATTCAGGGGTAAACCAATTAGGTTAACAATTGATTTTTCATCACAGACTTTGAAAGCGAGAAGATCTTTGACCAATGTATTTCAAACACTGAAAAATAATGGATTCCAACCAAGAATACTGTATCAAACAAAATTAAGCTTCAGATTTGACAATGAAATTAAGTCTTTCTTGATAAACAAAAGCTAAAAGAATTCGCAGACAGAACACCAGCACTGCAAAGCATTTTGAGCAAAATACTACAAGAAGAGGAATTGAAAAATAGTGCCCAAAACTAACAGTGGGAGGTATCTCAGTAAAGGGGTAAGAAAATAACCAAAAAGTAAAAACTACCCAAATTAAAATAAATAAATAAATAAACATGACTGGAAGTATAAATCATATTTCAATTGTAACCTTAAATGTTAAAAATCTAAACTCACCAATCAAGAGACATAGGCTAGTAACCTGGATCAAAAAAATAAATCCAACAATATGCTGCCTTCAGGAGACTCTTTTGATAGGTAAAGACATACACAGGCTGAAAGTGAAAGGTTGGGAAAAATCATACCACTCACATGGCCCTCAGAAGCAAGCAGGAGTGGCCATACTCATATCATATAAAATCAACTTCAAACCTACGTTAATCAAAAGGGATAAAGTAGGACACTATATATTGTTAAAAGGAACCATCCACCAACAAGACATAACAATTATCAATTGGTATGCACCAAACAATTGAGCTGCAACGCTCATAAAACAAACTCGCCTCAAGTTCAAGAGTCAAATAGACTACAACACAATAATTATGGGTGACTTCAACACACCGCTCTCGCCATTAGACAGATCCTCTATAAAAAACTGAATAAAGAAACTATAGAATTCAACAGCACAATCAATAACCTTGACTTAACCGACATATATAGAATATATCAACCATCATCAAGTGGATACACTTTATTCTCAGCAGCACATGGATCCTACTCCAAGTTAGACCATATATTATGCCATTGGGCAACTCTTAGTAAATATAAAGGCGTGGAGATAATACCATGCACCATATCTGATCATAATGGAATGAAACTGGAAATCAATGAGAATAGAAGGAAGGAAAAATCCTACATCACATGTAAAATGAACAATATTCTACTGAATGATCAATGGGTTACAGAAGACATAAAGGAGGAGATAAAAAAAATTCTTAGAATCAAATGACAATACAGACACAACATACTGGAATCTATGGGACACAAAGAAGGCAGTTTTAAGAGGGAAATTCATTTCTTGGAGTTCTTTCCTCAAAAAAAGAATAAAACAACAAATAAATAAACTCACAGTACACATCAAAAACCTAGAAAAGAAAGAGCAAAACAACAGCAAATGTAGTAGAAGACAAGAAATAATTAAAATTAGAGCAGAAATCAACGAAACTGAAACAAAAAAAAAACATTGAAAAAATTGATAAAACTAAAAGTTGATTCTTTGAAAAAATAAATAAGATTTACAGGCCCTTAGCCATGCTAAGGATGAGAAGAAGAGAGGGAACTCAAATTACTAACATACGGAATGAAAAAGGCAATATCACAACAGACAGTACACAAATACAGAAGATAATTAGAAAGTATTTTGAAATCCTATATTCCAATAAAATAGAAGATAGTTATAATATCGATAAATTTCTTAAGTCATACGATCTGCCCATATTCAGTCAAGAAGACACACACAATTTTAACAGACCAAAAACAAAGAAAGAAATGGAAGAAGCCATCAAAAGACTACCAATCAAAAAAAGCCCTGTACCTGATGGGTATACAGCGGAGTTCAACAAAACCTTCGAAGAAGAATTAATACCAATACTATTCAAGCTATATCAAGAAATGGAATAATAAGCAGCTCTTCCAAATTCATTCTCGGAGTCCAAAATCACCCTGATCCCAAAACCAGACAAAGACACTTCAAAAAAGAAAACTACAGACCAATATCTCTAATGAAGTTGGATGCAAAAATTCTCAATAAAATCCGTGTGAATTGAATACAAAAACATATCAAAATAGTTGTGCACCATGATCAAGTAGGATTCATCCCTGGAATGCAAGGCTGGTTCAATATACGGAAATCAATAAATGCTATTCACCACATCAATAGACTTAAGGACAAGAACCATATGATCATCTCGATAGATGTAGTAAAACATTCAACAAAGTTCAGCATCCCTTTATGTTCGAAACACTAGAAAAACTAGGGATAACAGGAACTTACCTCAACATTGTAAAAGCTATATATGCTAAACCTCAGGCTAGGATCATCCTAAATGGAGAAAACTGAAGGCATTCCCTCTGAAATCTGGAACAAGACAGGGATGCCCTCTATCACCACTTCTATTCAATTTAGTTCTTGAAATACTAGCCAGAGCAATTAGACAGACAAAAGAAATTAAAGGCATAAAAATAGGAAAAGAAGAACTTGAATTATCGCTATTTGTGGATGACATGGTAATATATTTAACAGACCCAAAAGGGTCTACAAAGAAACTGCTAGAGTTAATAAATGAAGGATATAAAACCAACACGCATAAATCAAAGGCATTCCTGTATATCAGCAACAAAACTTCTGAAATGGAAATGAGGAAAACCACTCCATTCAAAATATCCTCAAAGAAAATAAGATACTTGGAAATCAACCTAACAAAAGAGGTGAAAACCACAGAACCCTAAAGAGAGAGATAGAAAAAGATCTTAGAAGATGGAAAAATGTACCCTGTTCATGGATAGGCAGAACTAAATTCAACAAAATGGCGAAATTACCCAAAGTTCTCTACAGGTTTAAAGCAATGCCAATCAAAATCCCAACGGCATTTCTTGTAGAAATGATAAAGCAATCATGAAATTCATATGGAAAAACAAAAGACACAGAATAGCAAAAGGAATTCTAAGCAGGAAGTGTGAATCGGGAGGTATAGCGATACTAGAGTTCAAACTTTACTACAAAGCAAGAGTAACAAAAACAGTGTGGTACTGGTACCAAAACAGGCAGGTGGACCAATGGTATAGAATAGAGGACAGAGAAACCAATCCACAAAATTACAACTTTCTTATATTTGATAAAGTGGCTATAAACATGCAATGGATGAAGGATAGCATCTTCAACAAATGGTGCAGGGAAAATTAGAAATCCATGTGCAACAAAATGAAACTGAATCCCGTTCTCTCACCATGCACAAAAGTTAACTCAAAATAGATCAAGGAGCTAGATATCAAATCAGAGACACTGCGTCTCATAGAAGAAAAAGTTGGCTATGATCTATATACTGTGGGGTCGGGCTCCAAATTCTTTAATAAGACATCAATAGCCCAAGAGTTAATAACAAGAATAAACAAATGGGACTTACTTAAACTAAAAAGTTTTTTCTCAAGAAGAGAAACAATAAGAGAGGTAAATAGAGAGCCTACATCCTGGGAACAAATTTTTACCCCTCACACTTCAGATAGAGCCCTAATATCCAAAATATACAAAGAACTCAAAATATTAAACAATAAGATAACAAATAACCCAATCAACAAATGGGCCAAGGACCTAAATAGACACTTCACAGAGGAGGACATACAATCAATCAACAAGTACATGAAAAAATGCTCACCATCTCTAGCAGTCTGAGAAATGCAAATCAAAACCACCCTAAGATACCATCTGACTCCAGTAAGATCAGCAGCCATTATGAAGTTAAACAACAATAAGTGTGGGCGAGGATTTGGGGAAAAGGATACACTTGTACACTGCTGGTGGGGCTGCAAATTGGTGAGGCCAATTTTGAAAGAAGTATGGATATTCCTGGAAAAGCTGGAAATGGATCCACCATTTGACCCAGCTATCACCCTTCTTGCAATGTTCTCTGAGGATCTTAAAAGAGCGTACTATAGGGATACTGCCACATCAATGATCATAGCAGCACAATTCACAATAGCTAGACTGTGGAACCAACTTAGATGCCCTTCAATAGATTAATAGATAAAAAAATGTTGCATCTATACACAATGGAGTATTACACAGCACAAAAAATGACAAAATCATAGAATTTGCAGGGAAATGGATGGCATTAGAGCATATTATGCTAAGCGAAGCTAACCAATCCTTAAAAAACAAATGCCAAATGTCTTCTCTGTTATAAAGAGAGCAAATAAGAACAGAACAGGGAGGAAGAGCATGAGGAAAAGATTAACATTAAACAAAGACGAATGGGGGGAGTGAAAGGGAGAGAGAAGGGAAAGCTTATGAAAATTGTAGGAGACCCTCAATGTTACACAAAATCGCATATAAAATGTTGTGAGGGGAAGTGGGGGGGAAACAATGGAGAGAATTGAACAATAGCAGATGAGGTAGAGAGGGAAGATGGGAGGGGAGGAGAGGGTGGATAGTAGGGGATAGGAAAGGTAGCAGAATACAACAGTCACTAATATGCCATTATGTGAAAGTGTGAATGTGTAACCGATGTGATTCTACAATTCGTATTTGGGGAAAAAATGGGAGTTCATAACCCAATTGAGTCAAATGTATGAAAGATGATATATCTTGAGCTTTGTAATGTTTTGATCAACCAATAAAAATAAATAAATAAATAAAGGTTTAAAATTTAGTGGGAAGAAATCAGCTAAAAATGGGTTCAGATGTATTGATTTTGCTATACAGAAACTTTGTTTTGTGAATATCACAAATTTATTTTACCAGAAAATGCACATAAATTGAGATTAAAGGATAATTCACCTAACTTCATGAAAAATTCATAGCATTTTCTACACTTTTCATATTTCATTTTTTTCGTGAATATTTTGTCATGGACAAAGTCTAGTCTTAGGCTATTCTTCCAGAATACTACCTCATCTGACAAGTTCGTACAATGTGTTGGATTGTTCTTTTCATCTTTTATTTAATAGTTTCTAGCTGATAATGTGTATTTTTTCTTATCTTTATTTGGACATACAAACCTAACTATATCTTTGCATTTTATGTTTTACTGGGGAAGAGACTCATCAAAAGCTCTTTGTTATATGTATCAACAATCAAACATCTAGAGCATACAATTATTCTTAATTTTGCATGAAAATAAATTTGTACCATTTTTCTTATAAAGATGTAGTATTATTAATAATGTCCCTACTGTAATAAGTAACTACTTACAAGAAGAATTAAACAATTGACTTTATATCAATTATGAACATGAAAAGTACTAAAATAAGTATTTGGCAATTAATACACAATTGATAGAAATTGAAATCACAAGAAAGCCATTTAAAATGTCAGTGCATATGGTCCTTAAATAATAGGTTGTTCAAATAAAATTTCTCTAATTCATAAGAGTTAATATGCCACATTACAGCTTAATGTGATATAAAACTTTAAATTATCAGTATTGATAAATAAGAATGATACCTGTTTACTTAAATATGTTTATTTGATTTTCACTGTAAGATGTTAATTATGGAAGAATTGAGAATTAAGAAAGACTTGGTCTATATTATTTCTAACAGGAAAATCAAAGTACTTTTAAATATATATATATATATATATATATATATATATATATATATATATATATATATATATATAATATATGTAATGCATATGCATGAATATAGATACATATGTATAATAAATGTATTGTAATATATCTATCAGGTGATTATAATTTTTAAATTTTCTCAAGAAAAAGAATGACTATAAAAAACAGTCTTAAATTTAAATTTCATAGCATACTACTGTTTGTAATGACATGAGAGAAAAATAGATATGGAGGGGAAACCAAAAAGGAAGGGAGAGAAGGGGGAAAATGAGGAAGAAAGTGAGTAAAGAAGAGGGACATGAGTGTATGATGTTAAGATAGAAGTGGAGGGGCTGGGTTTGTGGCTCAGAGGTAACATGCTTTTCTAGCATGTGTGAGGCACATGGTTCTATTCTCAGCACCACATACAAATAAACAAAATGAAGGTCAATCAACAACTGAAAAAATAAAAAAAGAAAAAAGAAGAAATATTACGAAAATTCCAAGCTTTGATGAATGTTAAATAAAAAAAAATGTTACATAGCCTTATGTAATTTCTAGACTATCCAAAATAGTCACTAAATGTTAGATTATTAGTGCTATAACTAAAAATCCATTGATCTTTCCTCTACATTCTGTGGCATGCTAGTGCTAAAATAAATTGTATTATTAATTCCCCCCCAAATCCTAATATTTCTACAGTAACTGACCCAGTTGAACATCAATGCAAGTAGACTCTATGAGACATGATGTGTATTTTGACGTACATTTTTATTCAACACTGGTACATTACTATCTTCAGTTTATGCACATCATAGCATATATGTTTCATCAAAATTTCTCAAATTTATAGGCATTTGTTTCACTTTCAATCACTTCCTGCTTGAGAACACATGTATTCCTCCATGTTTCATAACTGCTCTTTTCATGAGACTTCTTCCCAAAAACATTATTTTCGATTTCCATTATCACATTTGAAGCAAAACGCACAAACCCGTCACAATAAACCATAACACTAATATTACCATTAGATGTATAACTGGTTGGAATGAATGGTTGTATATCGATATAAGATTTCTTACTTAGTTTCAGATATCAATTCAATCCATTATTTAAAGTGGAACCAGTTATATTATTTATTCACAGTACAGTCTATTCACGAATTATCTCTATATTCATAGACACAGGTACACCTCTTTGTACCCCCAATACTAATTTATACGTCCTCAAAATATAGCTCCCAGAAATGGTGGAAGAAATACCCATGTCACCTGATCTCCATATACATTTTATCACAGTAATATTCTGGACACAAAAAGCAAAGGTCACACTTATGATTGTACAAAACCTAAATGGAAAGTGAACATGGATTACTAAAAACATCCATGTCCAGGTTGCCTAATGCTCTCAAATGAAAATCCTATTGGTGACTACATATTTGTTTCTTCCAAAGATTATATATTCAAACTCAAACATGTTGAAAATGTCTAATCCTGTCACTCACTTTATACTTTGCCTGATTTTGTAATGTCTCTATTGATATCTGCTTTCCTACATATTTTCCCCAGTTAATCATTGTGACTTCCTCATCACATGTGCTGATATTTACATTCACTCTCTTAGCGATACCTTACTTCTAAAGAACTTTTGTTCCAAATCCTACACTCATTCTTCTTCCTAAACCTACCGACTATCTTCCTAATCCTACCGACTATCACTTTTTGACTGGATGTTCTCTTCTACATTCAATCATCCAAGGTGAAAGGTCCTATGCCATTGTATATCGATTTATCTGAAACATCTGTGCAGAATGTAATTCAAGGCTAAGTATCCCAATCAAGGGACAAATGAAGTTCTGGGCTTCAAATCTTACTTAGATTTCTGTTTTCGTACATATATTTCACCTCTATATTCTTATAAATATCACAGGTTCCCAATACCATTATTCATCCAGCAGAATGGTTCCTAACCCATATCGAACATGTTAATAACACTAATCATACACTGTTCCCTCAATCTAACTTTACTGAGGAGCAGCGACAGTGTTGGTCTTACAATACAGGAATGTATGGGATCTTCCACCTGCTGAGAACATCAAAGGTACATGCAGAAATGATCTCTGGAGAAGATGTAGGCAGCTATGAAGGACCTGAGAGAGCAAAAGACATCTCCATGGCAAAGAACCTGGTAGGATGAAGGAATGTGTCTGAATCAGCCTCACTCTTCTTAATGTAGAGTAGACAAAACCAGGCCTGTGTGGAAAGCTCTTCCCAGGTGCGTATGGTTGATATACCATTCTAACATATGAAAGTGTCACAGGAAGTAGGGGCAGCCTCCATCTCATGGGACCCTTGGAAGCAACTGTTAGGACAAAGTGGTTGCCAAGGCAGTTACCTCATTCAGTTCCTGAAAGAAGTGACCACACCTCACTTCCTTGATGATGAAAGTCTCTGAACTTGGGATCCAGGAAGCCAGGCACCCAGAGACATTACCAATCCCAGTCCCAGTGGTCTCACTTGTTTGAATTTACCAAAGACAGAGTCAGTCTTTCTTCTTACCTGTTAAGGTCTGTAAACAAGTCAGATTGGCACCTGTTATTTTGCCAGAGAAATGTTAGAGTCTGTAAAAAAAGTCTGGATGGCGCCTGGCAAAATGCCAGAGGGAGTGGTTTGTGAAGTAACAAAAGCGAGCCATTAAGTGTGGAGATTCCTTATTGTTTGACTGCTGTATCTATTTCATGCTAATTAGATAGGCTGTGTAAAATGTATAAATACCGCTCTTATTCAACAATAATCGGCTTCCACTCCTGCTGCATCAGTCTACCCAAGTTGTTCGTCACCCCCCCGGTTATTTTGCCCAGCCAGCCGGGCTGCGGCACTTACCTACAGATGTGAGGATGGCCAAATGCCAGGGAAGCTCTGAAGATAATTCTTTCCTAATAAAGCAGGTATTGGCTCACCGCTGACTCCTGACTACTTCACAGAGTTAGCAAAGGAAAGCAGATTTGAGACAGGACAAGCAATTTTGGGGAACATAGTATGGCCCACAAGTCAGAGGACACTCTGGATAGTCACAGACCAACTTGGAGGAAAGAGTTGCCTTTGGGGGTGTGGTTGTGGGTTTGTGTATTCCACTGTGTCTGTGGTTATAGACATTAGAAAAGAGAATGCATCAATGGAATTGTTCTGTCTAGTAGAAAGCTTCTCAGCATTCATCCTGCCAAATTTATGAATGGACTACGGCTTTCCTTATGAATGGGCAACACCTGCTATCTTCCTAAGTTCCTGTTTTCTTCCTGAATTCTGGCCACTCTCAAGAATAGGCTCATGGTTTTGTGTAAAAGATATGTACCACCTCCAAACTCTATAACATGGCCTTGTACTGGATAGCTGAAGGGAATGGAGAGGAACTCAGAAAACTCACATATCAGTGTGACCAGTAAAGTGTCAGTGGAGAAACACTGATTTGGGCCTTTTGTTTACCTATTGTTCCGTTGCCCTGAATGTCTGGAAGGTCTTTGCCTCAGTCCACCCCTTTGTGAAACCTGAAGAAAACAGTTTTCTAATGGAAAATAATGAGCATCACCTGTGGCTCTTTGCTTAATTGCCGTGGAAAGGGATGTGTCTGAATCAGCCTCTTGGCCCTGTGTGAGGCTGTGACTTAGATTCTCACCACCTGATGAATCTAAGGAAAGATCTCATGTGTGCATCCAAAACCAAAATGGAAAAAGAGCAGTCTTGTGGATGAAGTCTCTCGCCTTCCTCTGTAAGGTTCCTGACTTCCATCAAGTGAGAATAGGTATCTTTGGTTCAAAAAGTTTTTCAAAGCCCTGCAGAGGCAAGCCCATAGGTGCTTGGATTTTCTCATAACTCCAATTCACATAAAGAATCTAAACCCCACAGACATAAGGCTCAAATTGGAGAAGCAGAGCAGTATTAATGGCAGGCCTAATTGATCACTCCTTGTTCACAGATAGGTTGTCAAGCCACCCTGACATTAGACAAATGAGGGTAGGGAGCATATTTTGGATAGTGTCTTCAGCTGCACCCCTCATGTAATCTTCCAGCCAGAGGTTACGATGAGTGTCTATGTGGAAGTAGTTGAGAGCCATGTGGGAGTGTTTTGGTTTTAATTGTGGTCATTTGTTTGGCTGATGGAAGAGATGACTGGGTCCACCTTGGCTTGAACTCTGGTGTGAGTCTTCTTAGAGACTGAGTTCTGGAAATGACTGCAGAGATGTATTGCCATGAATTGTGTTGGGATTTTTGGAGGCCACACATGGTAGTGGCCTTTGGAAACTGAGATCTAGGCCCAGGGGGCTTCCCACAGAGCACTGGGAATCTGAGCCAGAATATCACATGATTTTATTCTGAAAGACTTGACAGCCATAGTTGAGAGTAAAAACACACATGGACCTCACATTGTAGACCTCAATGGGCCTGGCTTCATTTGATCTTTTGGCCACTCTTTGGGAAGTCTTGCCTGTGAGAGTTCTCCAGATCTTTCATTGAAATGGGCTTTCTCACCTTTTAATGTTTCCAGAATGAATTAAATCCCACAGTGCCTCCAACCTCATCCTTGAAAAATGGCTAGATAAACATCATAAAAATTTGAAATTCCCATCACCAGGTGACACTGGATACACTTTGGATTTCCTGTTGCTCATCATGAGTGTACCAGACAGTGCCTTGATTGACTGGGTTTCATGAAAATGGTGTAGAACAATGATGCAAATAAGTTAAAGTCTGCTGAGTAGTGGGCCTAGAGCAGTGTTTTGCAGGTCTGTGATAAAACTTCTGTGGTGGGGTCATGTGGATCTGCCAAAAGGCTTGTAACTGACATGGTGCAGCCAGCAGACCCTTGTATGTAAAGGCATCTTGTTGAATGGAGAGGTTTCAGGGCAATGTTCAGAATCAGGTTGCTATGGTCAAGGGGGCAAGCTATGTGGGATAGAAGCCTGGTTGGTGCATTCTCCTGCAGACCCTGACGCACAACACGTGACAGATCTCCCTCCAGCACTGTGACCCAGTTGAATTCCTTGTATTTCCTGAAGCCAATACCAAACTCCCAGTGCAGCAGCAAGGACACCATGAAAAGTGGAGGATGACCAAATGGCTTCACAGTCCACACGGGGCCACACTTAGCCTTCAGTGGCAAGAGTTTACTTACAAAGAGAGAATTTAGCCTTGCTGCCTCACGTTCTTTGGAAAATAAGAAACCATGTTCTGCAGGTCACATAGATGGAGACCCAGCTTTGGTGGTCTCACTAGAAAGGAAGCCATAGGTCCTGACTACAACATATACTTCAAGTGGCCAACCTCAGAGGCAGGTTCTCCAGAAGTCTTTAGGCTGGCAGATCTCCATATTTGTGCAGTATTTACCCTGTCCCTTACTTTTGGAAACTCCTCTACCACCTCCAATATTGTGAACTGGTAACTATGTTCCATTCCTGATATGTATTCACAGATTTTCTAAATCTTCTTCTTTTATTTTGTCTTACTTGGGGCAAAGATAGTGTCAAGGTATTGTTGTGAATGAGAGTAGGAAGATTTTGTGTAGCACATATTTGCATACACATTTGATTCATTTTCCTATTTTACATTCAAAGTACTGAATCCCTGACACTAACCCATACCCTACTAGACTCTGACTACTAACCCTAATATGGTGGAGAGAAATAATGCAAACAGAAGTGAAATACAAACAGTTCAGAGGAGGCATGGTGTATAGTTGGATTTGCCTTTTGCATGATAAAGTGTAGGTGTTATAAATCTAGTCAATTTTTAATTAAAATAGTTCACCATGGGTTTTTGTAGTTAACAAATACATGAATTCCTGTCTCCCTTTATCTGTAGCCTATTCAGCACATGTATTTTTATATGCCCTTTCTCTGTAGCCTATTCAGCACATGTATTTTTATATGCACATATAGAATCCTACCTGGTATCACACGTACATTTTTGTGACTTGGCTGACTTGGAGATACAAATTGTGAGAAAAGATCACTCCTCCTAAAAGCAGTTGGAACTGAAAATTCAAACTATGTGTGAGCTTCCTAGGAGAACAACATTGTACATAAATCCATGCTCAGTAAAATAAATTATTTTGCATCTGTGGATGTTATATATTTCATGATGAATATCGATTGGCTTATATATTGGTACTTTTTAATATCTCTGTGTGTGTTTTGGGTTTTGGGTGTGTGTTTATATATATATATATATATATATATATACTCTAAAGATTTTTCAAAATATGAAATATATGTGTCTTATATACACTACCGAAATTCATTCATGTTCATGTATGTGGATTTATAATAAAAATTTCACAAGATTATTCTCAGAAGTATTCATTTACCTGAACTACATATTTGTTTTCTAGTACTTAAAACTAACTTCAGTGAATGTGCATACAAATACTAATATTTCTACAGTAATTGACCCAGTTTAACATCAATGCAATTAGATTCCTATGGGACATGGTGTGTATTTTGATGTTCATTTTTATTCAACATTGGTTCGTTAATATTTCTTCAGTTCATGCACATCATAGGATATATATTTCATCCACAAATTCACAAATTTATAGGCATTTGTTTCTCTTTCAATCACTTACTGCTTCAGAACACATGTATTCCTCCAGGTTTCTTGACTGGTCTTTTAATGAGACTTCTTTCCAAACACATTATTTTCGATTTCCATAATCACTTTTGAAGCAAATCTCACACAATCTTTATAATAAAACATAACGCAATTATACAATTAGATGTGTAACTGGTTGGAATGAATGATTGTATATCAATATAAGTTTTTGTGTATATTTTCACATATCAATTCAATCCATTATTTAAAGTGGAAACAGTTATATTATTTATTCACAGTATTGTCAATTCATGCATTAATTCTATATTCATAGACACAGAGTACAAATCTTTGTACCGCCAATAATAATTTATACATCTTCAAAATATTGCTCTCAGAAATGGTATAAGAAATACTTATGTCACCCAATCTACATATACATTTTATCACAGTAATATTCGGGACCCAAAATGCAAAGGTCAAACATATGATTGTACCAAAGCCTAAATTGAAAGTGAGCATGGATTACTAAAAACATCCATGTACATGTTGCCTAATGTTCTCAAATGTCAATCCTATTTGTGAAAACATATTTTTTTCTTCCTTAGATTATATATTCAAACTCAACCCTGTTGAAAATATCTAATCCTATCACTCACTTTATACTTTTCCTGATTTCTTAATGTCTCTATTGATATCTGCTTACCGACATATTTTCCCCAGTTCATCATTGTGACTGACTCTTCACATGTGCTCACATTTAAATTCACTCTCTATCCGAAACCCTATTGCTGGAGAACTTTTGTCCAAAACCTATACTCACTCTTCTTTCTGAAACTGAATATCTTTCTAATAATTTCAACTATCCCTTTTTGACTAGAAGTTCTCTTCAACATTCCATCATCCAACGTACAAGGTCCTATGCCGTTGTACTGAATTTATCTGAGACATCTCTGCAGAAAATAATTCAAATCTAAGTATCCCAATCAAGGGCCCAATGCCCTTCTGGGCTTCAAATCTTACCTACATTTCTGTTTTCACACTAATATTTCACCTATATTTTCTTGTAAATATTGCAGCTTCCCAATCATTCCTGCAGAATGATTCCTAACTCATATCGAAGATGTTATTAATCCTAACCATACACTGTTCCCTCAATCTAACTTTACAGAAGATTAGAGACAGAGTTGGTCTTTCAATATAGGAATGTAGCAGATCTTCCACATGCTAAGATCCTCAAAGGTCCATACAGAAATGATCCCTGGAGAAGATGTATGCAGCTATGAAGGACCTGAGAGAGAAAAAGTCATCTCCATGTAATGGCTCACCGCTGGCTCCTAATAACCTCACAGAGTTGGCCAAGGAGACCAGATCTGAGACAGGACAGGCCATTTCTGGGAACATAGTATGGCCCACCAGTAAGAGGACACTCCGGATAGTCACAGACCTACTTGGGGGAAGGAGGTGCCTTTGTGGGTTGGGTGTGAGTTTGTGGTCTTGTCTCATTTTCTGAGAATAGGTAGGAAAGGCAGTATGTTCATTTTGGAGTGGATGGTTTCTAGAAAGTCGTTTGACAAGGAGTGTGTTTCTATGTCTGGGTATCCCACTGTGTTCGTGGATGAAGACATTAGAAAGAGCATGCATCAATGGATGTGTTCTGTCTAGTAGAAAGCTTCCCAGCATTCATCCTTCCCAATTTATAGATGGACTTGGCTTGCCTTCTGGATGGGCAACACCTACTGTCTTCCTAAGTTCCTGTTTTCTGCCTGAATTCTGGCCACTAACCATAATAGGCTCATGGTTATGTGTCCAAGATATGTACCACCTCCAAGCTCTGGGACATGGCCATGTACAGGATAGCTGAAGGGAATTGGAGCATCTCAGAAAACTCAGATATCAATGTGACCAGTAAAGTCTCTGTGGAGAAACCCTGCTTTGGGCCTTTTGCATACCTATTCTTCTGTTGCACTGAATAACAGGAAGGTCTTTGATTAGGCCACGCCTTTGTGAAGCCTGAAGAAAACAGTTTTCAAATGGAAATGAATGGGCATCACCTGGGGCTCTTTGCTTAATTGTTTGGAAAGGGATGTGTCTGAATTGGCCACTTGGCCCTGTGTGAGGCTGTGGCTTAGATACTCAGCACCTAATGGACCTAAAGAAAGATCCCATGTGTGCACCCAAATCCAAAATGTCCAAAAAGCATTTATTGTGGACTACGTCTCTCGCCTTCCTCTGTAAGGTTCCTGATCTCCATCAAGTGAGAATAGGGATCCTTTGCATCAAATGAGTACTTCAAAGCCTTGCAGAGTCTAGCCCACTGGTGCTTGTGATTACTCATGACTCCAGTTCACATAAAGAATCTAAATCCCACAGTCAGTAAGCCTCAAATTGGAATTGTGGAGCAGTATTAAAGGCAGGGCTCTATGATCATTCCGTGTTCAAAGGAAGGGTGTCCAGGCAACCCTGACTTGTGACAAATGAGGTTCGAGGGTGCTTATTTTGAACACTGTGTTGGTCTGTGCCCCTCATGAAAACCTCAAGCCAGAGGTTATTATTAGTGTCTATATGGAAGAAGATGAGTGCCATGTGGGAGTCTTTTGTTTTTAATTGTGGTCATTTGTGTGGCGGTTGGAAGAGATGTCTGGTTCCACCTGGGCTTGAACTCTGGTGTGATTCCCCTTAGAGACTGAGTTGTGGAACTGTCCTCAGAGAAGTATTGCCATGAATTGTGTTGAGATTTTAGGAGGCCACACATGAGATTCGCCCTTGGAAACTGAGATCTAGGCCCAGGGTGGCTTTCCACAGAGCATAAGTAATCTCAGCCAGGATATCACACGATTTTATTGTTAAAGACTTGGCAGCCATAGTTGAGAGTCATAACACACATGGAGCTCACATTGTAGACCTCAATGAGCCTGGCTTCATGTGACCTTTTGGCCACACTTTGGGAAGCTTTTCCTGTGATAGTTCTCCATTTCTTTCGTTCAAATGAGTTTCCTCACCATTTAATGGTTCCTGAATGATTGGAAACCCACAGTGCCTCCAACTTGATCCTTAAAAAATAGCTAGATAAATACCACCAAATTTTTGAAATTCCCTTGACCAAGTGGCAGTGGAGAAACTTTGGATTCCTGTTGCTGATTATGAGTATACCAGACAGTGCCTTGATTGACTTGGTTTCACGAAAATGCTGTAGAACAGAGATGCCAGTAATTTGGAGCCTGCTGAGTAGTTGGCCTAGAGCAGTGGTTGGGAGGTGTCTGAAATAACATCTGTGGTGAGGCCATGTTTATCTGCCATTGGCTTCCAAATGGCTTGTGACTGACATTTTGCATCCAGAAGACCCTTGTATGTAAAAGCATCTTGTTATATGGAGAGGTTTCAGGACAATATTCAGAATCAGGTTGCTATGGTCAATGGGGCAAGCTCTGTGGGAAAGAAGCTTTCTTGGTGCATTCTCCTGCAGACCCTGACCCACCACACGTGACAGAATTCCCTCCAGCACTTTGTCCCAGTGGAACTCCTTGTATTTCAAGAAACAGATACCAAACTCCCAGTGCAGCAGCAAGAAACACCACAAAAAGTGGAGGATGAAAAAATGGCTTTACAGTAAAGACGAGGAGACACTTAGCACGCAGTGGCTACAGTTTACCTACAAAGAAAAAATTCAGCACTGCTGCCTCATGTTCATTGGGAAATAAGAAACAATGTCCTCCAGGTCACATAGATGCAGACCCAGTTATGATGGTCTAACTAGAACGGAAGCTAAATCTCCTGACAGCAACATATATTTCAAGTGCCCAAACTCAGAGGCAGTTTCTCAAAAGTCTTTAGGCCAGCAGAGCTCCATGTTTGTGGAGTGTTTACCCTGTCCCTTACTTTTGGAAACTCCTATACCACCTCTAAGTATATGAACTCCTGAGCATATTCCATTCCAGATATGTATTCACAGATTTTTGTAAATCATGTCCTCTAATTGTGTCTTACTTTAAGCGAAGATGATGTCAAGGCATTGTTCTGGATGAGAGTGGGAACATTTTTTTGTATCACATATTTGCATAAATATTGAATTTATTTTCCTATTTTCAATTCGAAATACTGAATCCCTGACACTAACCCAAAACCTACTAGACTCTGACTACTAATCCTAATATGATGGAGTAAAATAACCCACACAGAATAGAAATACAACCAGTTCAGAGGAGGCATGGTGTATAGTTGTACTTTCCTTTTGCATGATAAAGGGTTGGTGTTATAAATCTTGTCAATTTGTAGTTAAAATAGTTCTCTATGTGTTTTTAAAGTTAACAAATATGTGAATTCCTGTCTCCCTTTCTCTGTAGCCGATTCAGCACATGCATTTTTATATGCACATATAGAATACTACATGGTATCACACGTACATATTTGTGAGGTAACTGACTTTGCAAATACAAATTATTAGAAGAAAACACTTCTTCTAAATGCTGTTGGAACTGAAAATTCAACCTATGGGTGAGCTTCCTAGTTGAACAACATAAATCCATATTTAGTAAAATCAATATTTTTGGATCTGTGGATGATATATATTTCATGGTGAATTTCGATTGCCATACATAATGCTACTTTGTAATGTCTGTATTTAGGTGTGTGTGTGTGTGTGTGTGTGTGTGTATTCACTCTGCTGATTATTCAAAATATAAAATATATGTGTCTTATTATACACTAAGTAAATTCATTCATATTCATGTATTTGGATTTATAATCAACGTTTGAGAAGATTATTCTCAGAAATATTTTTCCACCTGAAATACATGTTTGTTTCCTAGTACTGAAAACTAACTTCAGGGGATCATATTATGGCAGTGATGGGAGTTCATTACCCACCTGTACCGCGTCACTTTGCAGGAGAAGGACGAGTTAGAACGGCTAAAATCTATCTTATTAGAAATTTCCAGGAAAATTGGTGTGCTCCAAAACCTACAGGAAGGATTTCCATTGCACAAGGACCAGCTACGGGGACTCAAACACCAGCAATTTGTCCTCACGGAGGGTCACGCTGCTTATTTAGCAAATCGCCCCACGGCTAGTGTCTGCAATGTGCGCTGGGAAACGACGAGAGAGCAACACAAAGATACAGTCTGTGGATTATGCGGGCTCCTGCCATCTGGGCAATCACTGTGCTCAGTGCTGAATTCTGGGTTTGAAATGGGGGAAGGAAGCGGTCCAATTCGGTTTTCCACACCGGTGAGACCACAGAGGAAGATAGCGGTCACCATCTTGGAGAGCTGATGTCACCATCAATGTTTTCGACTGATCACAGCTCATTCAGATACAGAATAGGTAATTTCAGGCTGCCATTCGCCTTCATCTTGCAGACAAATTACTCAGGGTCAGTGCTAAAGAACCCATGAAAATTGCTTCTTGGATCGTTCTCCTATCAGAACATACACCGAGCCCGGAGCGGCTGAATTGCGGGTCCCGGAACTGCTCTGGCCCAGGGCTAAAGAACCTGCGGAAACTGTTTCTTGGTCTGGGTCCTGCTGAATACTGTAGAGGTAAATGCCAACTGAGCCTTCATAGACAGTGGCAACAGGATTGAGACGGGGCTTGTGAGGGCCGGTCAGGACTCACCCGTTGCTTTGGTCACCTGACAAAGGGAATGAAATGCTGCCATTTACATGGGATACCAACATGGCAGACATCTGATGTGATCACAAAGCGGTGGAGGAGATAACTTCATCGATACCAGCGGCGAGAGAAATAGTTGGTCTCCTGGTAAAGAAAGTGAGTCACAAACATCTGAGTCTCTCTCATTTTGTCATCAAGCCAGAGGTGCAGAGCAGAGCTGCCGCCTGTGCCTGGAACAGGCCCAGCGACCCACCGGCGTCGTAGTCACGTCACCCCAATTGGAGTAGGGGCAGAGCAGAGCCGACACCCATGCCTGCAAGGTAGGCAGACGTACGACCGACCGGCAGAACAGGCCTAGCGGCCGGTCAGCATGGTAGACAGATCACCCCAATTGGAGGAGCAGCACAGCCGCCAACCGCACCTGCAATGGAGACTTTTCCACAATACAAGAGCAATATAAATATACAGGGGGAAAATTACAAAAACACAACATTTTCACCAAGCAGAAAGAAACGCAAGCTGTATGAAAAGACAAGGAAAGAAAGGACCACAAGCAATGCAGGTCAACTCAACTTTAGAAGAGGTAATAGATGCAGCATATGGAATGTCAGATAAAGAATTCAGGATATACATGCTTCAGGTGATCTGGAATCTCAAGGAAGACATTAGACAGCAAAAATCAGTCAATGAAAGATCACTTCGACAATGAATTACATAAAAAAATCCAAGTAGTAAAGATCAACTATACAGGGAGATAGAGGTTATAAAAAACAAACGAACTGAAATCTTAGAAATGCAGGAAGTAATGAACCATGTTAAAAACTCAATTGAGAATACTACCATCAGAGCAGAATACTTAGAAGATAGAACATCAGACAATGAAGACAAAGTATTTCAACTCAAAAAGAACATATACAGCTCAGCAAGACTGTTAAGAAACCATGAGCAAAACTGTAAGAAATATGGGATAACATAAAGAGAATAAACATAAGAGTCATTGGGATACAGGAAAGTATAGAGGTCCAAACCAAAGGAGTGAGCAATCTATTCAATGAAATAATAGGAGAAAAATTCCTAGACTTGAAGAATGAGACAAAATCCCAAATCCTAAAAGTCTACAGGACGCCGAACGTGCAAAATCATAAGAGATCCACACCTAGACACATTGTAATGAAGATACCCTACATACAGAATAAGGAGAGAATTTTAAAAGCTACAAGAGAAAGGAAGCAGATTATAGTTAGTGGTAAACCAACCAGGATAACAGCTGATCTTTCAACACAGACTCTGAAAGCTAGAAGATCCTGGAATAACATATTTCAAACACTGAAAGAAAATGGGTTCCAACCAATTATCATGTATCCAGCGAAATTAAGCTTCAGATGGAAGATGAAATTAAAACCTTCCACGATAAACAAAAGTGAAAAGAATTTGCAGCTAGAAAACCATCTCTTCAAAACATCCTCGGCAAAACATTACAGGAAGTGGAAATGGAAAATACCAATGAAAACCAACAGTGGGAGGTAGGACATTAAAGGGGGGAAAATAATCAAAGAGGAAAACAAACTATGTTTAGTAACATAAATAAACAAATATGGCTGGAAGAACAACCCATATCTCAATAATAACCAAAAATCTTAATGGCTTAAACTCACCAATTAAGAGACACAGGCTCGTAGAATGGATCACAAAACAAGAACCAACAAAATGCTGCCTACAGGAGACGCATTTTATAGGAAAAGACATACATAGACTGAGGGTGATACTTGGAAAAATCATATCACTCTTATGAACTTCGGAAACAAGCAGGAGTGTCCATACTCATATCAAATAAAATAGATTTCAAGCCAAAGTTAATCAAAAGGGATAAAGAAGGACACTACATACTACTCAAGGGAACCATACGCCAACAAGACATAACAATCATAAATATATATGCCACAAACAATGGTGCAGTTTTGTTCATCAAACAAACTCTTCTCAATTTCAAGAGTCTAATAGACCACAATACAGTAATCATGGGAGACATGAACACACCTCTCTCACCACTGGACAGATCTTCCAAACAAAAGTTGAATAAGGAAACTATAGAACTCAATAACACAATTAATAACCTAGACTTAATTGACATATATACAATATACAACCCATCATCAAGAAGTTACACTTTTTTTCTCAGCAGAACATGAATCCTTCTCAAAAATACATCATATATTATGTCACAGGGCAATTCTTAGACAATAAAAAGGAGTAGAGATAATACCATGCATTTTATCTGATCATAATGGAATGAAATTAAAAATCAACGATAAAAAAAGGAAGGAAAAATCATTCATCACTTGGAGAATGAACAATAGGTTTCTGAATGATCAATGGGTTATAGAAGACATCAAGGAAGAAATTAAAAAATTCTTAGAGATAAATGAAAACACAGACACAATATATCGGAATCTATGGGACACATTGAAAGCAGTTCCAAGAGGAAAATTCATTGCTTGAGTTCATTCCTTAGAAAAAGAAAAAACCAACAAATAAATGATCTCATACTTCATCTCAAAATCTTAGACAAACAAGAGCAAACAACAGCAAAAGAAGTAGAAGGCAACAAATAATTAAAATCAGAGAAGAAATTAATGAAATAGAAACAAAAGAAACAATTAAAAAAATTGACAAAACAATACATTGGTTTTTTGAAAAAATAAATATAATCGACAGACCCTTAGCCATGCTAACAAAGAGAAGAAGAAAGAGAACTCAAATTACTAGCATATGAAATGAAAAAGGAAATATAACAAGAGACACTTCAGAAATACAGAAGAAAATCAGAAATTATTTTGAATTAATATACTCCAATAAAATAGAATATAGTGAAGGCATTGATAAATTTCTTAAGTCATATGATGTGCCCAGATTGAGTCAGGAGGATATAGACAACTTAAACATTCCAATATCAATTGAGGAAATAGAAGAAACCATCAAAATACTACCAACTAAGAAAAGCCCAGGACCAGATGGGTATAGAGCAGAATTATACAAAACCTTTAAAGAAGAACAAAAACCAATACTTTTCAAGGTATTTCAGGAAAAATGCAAAAATCCTCAAAAAAATTCTGGCGAATAAGACACAAAAACATATATATATAAAAAAAAATGTGCACCATAATCAAGTAGGATTCATTCCTGGGATGCAAGGCTGGTACAATATATGGAAATCAATAAATGTTATTCATCACATCAATAGACTTAAAAATAGGAACCATATGATCATCTCGAGAGATGCGGAAAAAGCATTTGACAAGGTACAGCATCACTTTACGTTCAAAACTCTAGAAAAACTAGGGATAACAGAATCATACCTCAATATTGTAAAAGCAATCTTTGCTAAGCCTCAGGCTAGCATCATTCTGAATGGAGAACAATTGAAGGCATTCCCCCTAAAATCTGGAGCAAGACAATGATGCCCTCTCTCACCCCTTCTGTTCAACATAGTTATCGAAACACTGGCCAGAGCAATTAGAAAGACTAAAGAAATTAAAGGCATTAAAATAGGAAAAGAAGAACTCCAATTATCGCTATTTGCAAAAGACATTATTCTATACCTAGCAGACCCAAAAGGGTCTACAAAGAAACTATTAGAGGTAATAAATGAATTCAGCAAAGTAGCAGGATATTAAATCACCATGCATAAATCAAAGGCATTTTTGTATATCAGCGACAAATCCTCTGAAATGGAAATGAGGACAATCACTCCATTCACAATATCATCAAAAAAATAAAGAGAATACTTGGGAATCAACCTAACAAAAGAGGTGAAAGACATATACAATGAAATCTACAGAACCCTAAAGAGAGAAATAGAAGAAAATCTTAGAAGATGGAAAAATATACCCTGTTCATGGATAAGCATAACTAACATCATCAAAATGACGATATTACCAAAAGTTCTCTATAGGTTTAATGCAATGCCAATCAAAATCTCAAGGTCATTTCTTGTAGAAATAGATAAAACAATTATGAAATTCATATGGAAAAATAAAAGACCCAGAATAGCAAAAACAGCTCTAAGCAGGAAGTGTGAATCAGGCAGTATACCGATACCAGACCTCAAACTATACTACAGATCAATAGTAACAAAAATAGCATGGTACTGGTGACAAAACAGGCGGGTGGACCAGTGATACAGAATAGAGGACACAGAAACCAATCCACAAAACTACAGCTATCTTATATTTGATAAAGGGACTAAAAGCATGCAATGGAGGAAGGATAGCATCTTCAACAAATAGTGCTGGGAAAACTGGAATTCCATATGTAACAAAATGAAACTGAATCCCCTCCTCTCACCATGCACAAGAGTTAATTCAAAATAGATCTAGGAGGTTGATATCAAATCAGAGACACTGCATCTGGTGGAAGAAAACTTTTGCCACCATCTACATACTGTGGTGTCGGGCTCCAAATTTCTCAATAGGACACCCATAGCACCAGAGTTAATCCCTAGAATCAACAAATGGGACTTACTCAAACTAAATACATTTTTCTCAGCAAAAGAAACAATAAGAGAGGTAAATAGGGAGCCTACATCCTTGGAACAAATCTTTACTCCTCACACTTCAGATAGAGCCCTAATATCCAGAGTATACAAAGAACTCAAAAAAATTAAACAATAAGAAAATGAATAACCCAATCAACAAATGGGCCAATGACCTGAACAGACACTTCTCAGAGGAGGACATACAATCAATCAATAAGTACATGAAAAAATGCTCACCATCTCTAGCAGTCAGAGAAAAGCAAAACAAACCCACCCTAAGATACCATCTCACTGCAGTAAGATCGGCAGCCATTATGAAGTCAAACGCCATCATGTGCTGTCGAGGATGTGGGGAAAAGGGCACACCTGTACAATGCTGGTAGGACTGCAAATTGGTGCAGCCAATTTGGAAAGCAGTATGGAGATTTCTTGGAAAGCTGGGAATGGAACCACCATTTGACCTATTCCCCTTCTCGGTCTATTCCCTAAAGAACTAAAAAGAGCATGCTACAGAGATACTGATAAATCGATGTTCATAGCAGCACAATTCACAATTGCAAGACTGTGGAACCAACCTAGATTCCCTTCATTAGATGAATGGATTAAAAATGTGGCATTTATATAGAATGGCTTGTGACTCACAAGGTGCAGCCAGCAGACCCTTATATGTAAAGGCAAATTGTTATATGGTTTGGTTTCAGGTAAATGTTCAGAATCAGGTTGCTATGGACATGGGGGCAAACTATGAGAGATAGAAGATTGGATGGTGCATTCTCCTGCAGACCCTGACCATACACACGTGACAGAACTCTCTCCAGCACTGTGTCCCAGTTGAACTCCTTGTATTTCGTGATGCAAATACCAAACTCCCAGTGCAGCAGCAAGAAACACCACGAAAAGTGGAGGATGACCAAATGGCTTCACAGTTCACACGGGGAGACACTTAGGTTCCAGTGTCCACAGTTTACTTAGGAAGAGAGAATTCAGCACTACGGTCTCATGTTCATTGGAAAATAAGAAACCATGTCCTCCAGGTCACATAGATGCAGACCCATCTTTGATGGTCTCACTACAAAGGAAGCTAAAGCTCCATACAACAAAATATATTTCAAGTGCCCAAACTCAGAGGGACTTTCTCAAGAAGTCTTTAGGCCAGCAGAGCTCCATGTGTGTGGACTGTTTAAACTTTCCCTTACTTTTGGAAACTCCTTTACCACCTCCAATTTTTTGAACTACTGAGTATATTTTATTCCACATATGAATTCACAGATTTTCTAACTCTTCTCCTCTAATTGTGTTTTACTAGGGTCGAAGGTAATGACAAGGCATTGTTCTTGATGAGAGTTGGAAGATTTTTGTGTAGCATATGTTTGCGTACACATTGGATTCATTTTCCTATTTTCCATCCAAAATACTGAATCTCTGACACTATCCCATACCCTACTAGACTTTGACGATTAATCCTAATATGGTGAAGAAAAATAACCCAAAGAGAATAGAAATACAAGCAGTTCAGAGGAGGCCTGGTGTATACTAGGTCTTGCCTTTTGCATGATAAAGGGTAGGTATTATAAAAATTGTCAATTTTTAATTGAAATACTTCTACATGTGTTTTTAAAGGTAACGAATATGTGACTTCCTGTTTCCTTTTCTCTGTAGCCTATTCAGCACATGTGTTTTTATACGCACATATAGAATCCTACCTGGTATCACACATAATTTCTTTTGAGGCTACTGACTTGGAAGATAAAAATTGTGAGTAGAGGTCATTCCTCCTAAACGCTGTTGAAACTGAAAATTCAACCTATGTCAGCTTCCTAGTAGAACAACATTATACATGAATCCATGTTAAGCAAAATGAATATTTTTCGATATGTGGATTATATATATTTCATGATGAAATGCGATTGGCATATATATTGCTACTTTTAATGTCTGTGCATGTGTCTGTGTGTGTGTGTGTGTGTGTGTGTGTGTGACTCTCCAAGTTTTTTAAAATATGAAATATATGTGTATTATATACACTCCCTAAATTCATTCATGTTCATGTATGTGGATTTATAATCAACTTTTCAGAAGATTATTCTCAGAAATATTCATCCACCTTGAATACATATTTGTTTCCCATTACTGAAATCTGACTTCAGTTAATGGTTCATACAAATCCTAACATTTCTACATTAACTGACCCAGTTTAACATCAATGCAAGTAGATTCCTATGGGACATGATGTCTATTTTGAACTTCATTTCTATTCAACACTGCTACATTACTATTTCTTCACGTTTAGCCCATCATAGCATATATATTTCATCCACAAGTTCACAAATTTCGAGGCATTTGGTTCACTTTAAATCCCTTCCTGCTTTAGAACACATGTATTCCTCCAGGTTTCTTGACTGGATTTTTTGAGACTTCTTTCCAAACACATTATTTTCGATTTCCATAATCCTTTTGAAGAAAATCAGACACACCCTTCATGATAAACCATAACCTAATATTACCATTAGATGTATAACTGGTTGGAATGAATGATTTTATATCAATATTAGATTTCCTGTATATTTTCAGATATCAATTAAATGAATTATTTAAAGTGGAACCAGTTATATTATTTATTCACAGTATGGTCTATTCATGCATTATCTCTATATTCACAGACACAGCGTACACCTCTTTGTACCCCCAATACTAATTTATACGTCTTCTCAATATTGCTCCCGGAAATGGTGGAAGAAATACTCATGTCACCTGATCTACATATACATTTTATCACAGTAATATTCTTGACAAAACTGCAAAGGTCACACTTATGATTTTACAAAGCCTAAATGGAAAGTGAACATGGATTACTAAAAACATCCATGTCCAGGTGGCCTAATGCTCTCAAATGTCATTCTTTGGTGACTACATATTTGTTTCTTCCTAAGATTATATATTCAAACTTAATCCTGTTGAAAATGTCTAATCCTAACAATCACTTTGTACTTTGCCTAATTTCCTATTGTCTTCCTTGATATTTGCTTTCCTACATTTTTTCCCTAGTTCATCATTGTGAATGACTCTTCACATGTGCTGACATTGGCATTCACTCTCTAATCGAAACCCTGTTGCTAAAGAATTTTTTTTTTTCCAAATTCTATACTCACACTTCTTCCAAAAACTACCGACTGTCTTTCTAATCTTACCGACTATCCCTTTTGGAGTTGATGTTCCCTTCTAAATTCAATCATCCAAGGTACAAAGTCTTATGCCATTGTATATTGATTTATCCAAGAAATCTCTGCTGAAGGTAATTCAATGCTAAGTATCCCAATCAAGGGCCCAATTCCCTTCTGGGCTTCAAATCTTACCGGATTTCTGTTTTCATACATATATTTCACCTCTATGTTCTTATAAATATAGCAGATTCCCAATATCATTATTCATCCCTCAGAATAATTCCTAACCCAAATTGAACAAGTTATTAATGCTAACCATACACTGTTCCCTCAATCTAACTTTACAGAAGAGCGGGACAGAGTTGGTCTTACAATACAGGAATATAGGGGAACTTCCACCTGCTGAGAACCTCAAAGGTCCATGCAGATATGACCCCTGAAGAAGATGTAGGCAGATATGAAGGACCAAACAAGGCCTGTGTGGAGAGTTGTTCCCGGGTGCCTATGGTTGATATACCATTCTAACTTGTGAAAGTGTCTCATGAAGTAGGGGTAGCCACCAGCACTTGTCCCCGTTGAACTCCTTGTATTTAGTTAAGCAAATACCAAACTCCCAGTGCAGCAGCAAGAAACACCACGAAAATGGAGAATGAACAAATGGCTTCACAGTCCACATGGGGAGACACTTAGCCCCCAGTGGCCACAGTTTACCTACAAAGAGGGAATTCAGTACTGCTGCCATATGTTCATTATAAAATAAGATACCATGTCCTCCAGGTCACATAGATGCACACCCAGCTTTGATGGTCTCACTACAAGAGAAGCTATAGCTCCAGACAACAATATAAATTTATGTGCCCAACCTCTTAGCCAGTTTCTCAAGAAGTCTTTAGGCCAGCAGAGCTCCATGTTTGTGTTGTGTTTACAATGTCCCTTACTTTGAGAAACTCCTCCACCATATCCAAGGTTGTGAACTCCTGAGAATTTCCCATTCCAGATTGGATTTATTTTGCAATTTTCCATTCTACAGTAACTGACCTAGGTTTACATCAATGCAAGTAGATTCCTATGGAACATGATGTGTATTTTGAAGTTCATTTTTATTCAACACTGTTACATTACTATTTCTTCAGTTTATGCACATAATAGGATATATATTTATTCCACAAGTTACGAAGTTTATAGGCATTTGGTTCACTTTCAATCACTTTCTGCTTCAGAACACATGTATTCCTCCATGTTTCTTGACTGGTCTTCTCATGAGACTTCTTTCCAAACACATTATTTTCTATTTCCGTAATCACTTTTGAAACAAAACTCACACACCCTTCATTATAAACCATAACTCTAAGATTACCATTAGATGTATAACTCTTTGGAATGAATGATTGTATATCAATATAAGATTTCCTATATATTTTCAGATATCAATTCAATCCATTATTTAATTGGAACCAGTTATATTTTTTCCCAGTATGATCTATGTATGCATAATCTCTATATTCATAGACACAGCATACACCTCTTTGTACCCCCAATACTAATTTACTCGTCTTCACAATATTGCTCCCGGAAATGGTGGAAGAAATACGCATGCTACCTGATCTACATATACATTTTATTACAGTAATATTCTGGACACAAAATGCAAAGGTCACACTTATTATTGTACCAAAGCCTAAATGGAAAGTGAGCATGGATTAATAAAAACATCCATGTCCACATTGCCTAATTCTCTCAAATGTCAATCCTATTCGTGACTACATATGTGTTTCTTCCTAAGATTATATATTCAACCTGAACCCTTTGAAAAAGTCTAATCCTATCACTTTATAGTTTGCCTGATTTTGTAATGTCTCTATTGATATCTGCTTTCCTACATATTTCCCAAGTTCATCATTGTGATTGACTCTTCACATGTGCTGACAAATATTCACTCTCTAACCAAAACCCTATTGCTAAAGAACTTTTGTTTCAAATACTATACTCACTCTTCTTCCTATACCTACCGACTATCTTCCTAATCCTACCGACTATCCCTGTTTGACTCGATGTTCTCTTGTACATTCAATCATCCAAGGTAGAAGATCCTATGCCATTGATTATAGATTCATCTTAGACATCTGTGCATAACATAATTCAATGCTAATGATCCCAGTCAAGGTCCCAATGCCATTCTGGGCTTCGAATCTAAACTAGATTTCTGTTTTCATAATTATATTTCACCTCTATATTCTTTTAAATATTTTAGGTTCCAAATACCATCATTCATCCAGCAGAATGATTTCTAACCCAAATCAAACTTGTTGTTAACCTTAACCATTCACTGTTCCATCAATCTAACTTTACAGAAGAGCACGGATAGAGTTGTATGAGATCTTTCACCTGATGAAAACCTCAAAGGTACATGCATAAATGATCTCTGAAGAACATGAAGGCAGCTATAAAAGACCTGAGAGAGCAAAAGTCATCTTCAATGGCAAACAACCTGGTCAGGATGAAGGGTTCTGACTGAATCAGCCTCTCTCTTCTTAATGTAGAGAAAATGGACCAAACCCAGCCTGTGTGGGTAGCTGTCCCAGGGCGCCTATGATTGATATACCGTTCTATCTTGTGAAAGTGTAACAGGAAGTAGGGGCAGCCTCCTTCTCATGTGACACTTGGAAGCCACTGGTAGGACAAAGTGGTTGCGAAGGCAGTAACCTCATTCAGTTCCTCAAGGAAGTGACCTCACCTCACTTCCTTGGTGATTAAAATCTCTGAACTTGGGATTCATGAAGCCAGTCACCCATAGCCAGTCCCAGTCCCAGTCCCAGTGGTCACAATTGTTTGGATTTACCAAAGACAGAGTCAGTCTTTCTTGGTAACTACTGATGTGAGGATGGCCAAATGCCAGGAAAGCTTTAAAGAGGAGCCGTTTCTGAGAAAGCAGGTAGTGGCTCACCTCTGGCTCCTGACACCTTCACAGAGTTAGCCAAGGAGACCAGATCTGACACAGGTCAGGCCATTTCAGGGGAACATAGTATGGTCCACCAGTCAGAGGACACTCTGGATATTCACAGACCTACTTGAGTTAAGGAGGTGCCTTTGTCGGTGTGGGTGTGAGTTTGTGGTTTTGTCTCATGTTCTGAGAATAGGTAGGAAAGGCAGTTTGTTTGGATTGGAGTGGACTGTTTCTAGTAAGTCGTTAGACAAGGCGAGTGCTTCTATGTCTGTGTTTCCCACTCTGTCCGTGGTTGTAGACATTAGAAAAGAGAATGCATCAAGGATGTGTCCTGTCTAGTAGAATGCTTCCCAGCATTCTTCCTGCCCGATTTAGGAATGGACTGTGGCTCGCCTTATGCATGGGAAACACCTACTAACTTTCTAAGTTCCTGTTTTCTTCCTGAATTCCGGCAAACCTCAAGAATAGGCCCATGGTTTTGAGTCCAAGATATGTACCACCTCCAAGCTCTGTGACATGGCCATGTGCTTGATAGCTGTAGGGAATGGGAACATCTTAGAAAACTCAAATATCTGTGTGACCAGTAAACTCTCAGTGGAGAAACCCTGTTTTGGTTCATTTGCATACTTATGGTTATGTTGCCCTGAATGTCAAGAAGGTCTTTGCCTCAGGCCACCCCTTTGTGAAGCCTGAAGAAAACTGTTTTCAAATGGAAATAAATGGGCATAACATGTGGCTCTTTGCTTAATTGCTTTGAAAAGGGACGTGTCCGAATCAGCCTTTTGGGCCTGTGTGAGGTTGTGGCTTAGATTCTCAGCACATGGTAGATCTAAAGATAGATTCCATTTTTGCAATCAAAACCAAAATGGCAAAAAATCACTCATTGTGGATGAGTCTCTTGCCTTCCTCTGTTAGGTTCTTTACCTCCATCAAGTGTGAATAGGAGTCCTTTAGGTCAAATGAGTTCTTCAAATCCCTGAAGAGGTGCTTGTGTTTTCTCAAGATTCCATATCACATAAAGAATCTATACCTGAGAGTCAGTAGGCCTCAAATTGGAGAAGGAGAGCAGTATTAATGGTAGGCCTATTTGATCACCCCTGGTTCACAGGAAGGGTGTCCATGTCACCCTCACTTTAGGCAAATGAGGGGCAAGCGACATTATTTTGGACACTCTCTTGGGATGCATCCTGCATGGTAACCTCCAGCCAGAGGTTAAGATGAATGTCTATATTTAAGAAGATGAGGGCCATGTGGGTGTCTTTTGGTTTTAATTGTGGTCATTCTTGTGGCAGTTGGAAGAGATGACTGGATCCACCTGGGCTTGAACTCTGGTGTCATTCCCCTTAGAGCCTGAGTTCTGGAACACATATCAAAGAACAATTGCCATAAATTGTGTGGGGATTTTAAGAGGCCACGCATGAGAGTCGCCCTTGGAAACTGAGATCTATGCCCACGGTGGCTTTCCACAGAGCACTGGGAATCTCAGACAGGATATCACATGATTTAATTCTGAAAGACTTGGCAGCCATATTTGATAGTCAAAAAACACATGGACCTCAATTTTAGACATCAATGGGCGTGGCTTCATGTGACCTTTTGGCCACTCTTTGGGAAGCCTTGCCTGTGAGAGTTCTCCAGAGCTTTCATTGAAATGATCTTCCTCAACATTGAATGATTCCTGAATGAATTGAAATAAACAGTGCCTCCAACTTCATCCTTGAAAATTGGCTAGATAAATACCATGAAATTTTTAAAATTCCAATGACCAGGTGGCACTGAAGAACCTTTGGATGTCCTGTTGCTGATCATGAGTGTACCAGACAGTGCCTTGATTAACAGGCTTTCATGAATATGGTGTAGAACAGAGATGCCAGTAATTTGGAGCCTGCAGAATAGTGGGCCTAGAGCAGAGGTGATTAAGTGTGTGATAAAACATCTGTGGTGGGGTCATGTGGATCTGCCATTGTCTTCCAAATGGCTTGTGACTGACATGGTGCAGCCATCAGAAAATTGTATGTAAACTCATCATGTTATATGGAGAGGTTTAAGGGCAATGTTCAGAATCAGGTTGCTATGGTCACGGAGGCAACCTATGTGGTATACAAGTCCTGTTGGTGCATTCTCCTGCAGTCCCTGACCCACCATATGTGACAGAACTCCCTCTAAGACTGTGGTCAAGTTTAACTCCTTGTATTTCATGAAGCAAATACAAAACTCTCAGTGCAGCAGGAGACACTATAAAAAGTGGAGGATGATGAAATGGCTTCACAGTCCACATGGGGAGACACATAGCCCCCAGTGGCCATAGTTCACCTACAAAGAGAGAATTCAGCACTACTGCTTCATGTTCATTGGAAAATTATAAACCATGTCCTCCAGGTCACAGAGATGCATAAAGACGTTTGATGGTCTTACTAGAAAAAAAGCTAAAGTTCCTGAAAACTACATATATTTCAACTGTCCATCTTAGAGGCAGTTTCTCCAGACGTCTTTAGGCTGGCAAATCTTCATGTTTGTGGAGTTTTTACATTGTCCCTTACTTTTGGAAACTCCTCTACCATCTCCAAGGTTGTGAAATCCGGAGCAGTTTTCATTTCAGCTATGAATTCAAAGATTTTCTAACTCTTTTTCTCTAATTGTGTCTTACTTGGGGTGAAGGTAATGTCAAGTTATTGTTCTAAATGAGAGTGGGAAAATTTTTGTGTAACACTAATTTGCATACACATTGATCCATTTCCAATTTTCCATTCGAAATACTGAATCCCTGACAGTAACTCATACCCTACTATACTCTGACTACTAATCCTAATATGATGAAGAATAATACCCAAATAGAATAAAAATACAAGCAGTTCAGAGGAGGCATGCTGTACAGTTGGACTTCCCTTTTGCATGATTAAGGGTAGGTGTTATAAATCTACTCAATTTTTAATTGAAATAGACCTCCATGTGTTTATAAAGTTCACAAATATGTGAATTCCTGTCTCCCTTTCTCTGTAGCCTACTCAGCACATGTATTTTTATATGCACATACAGAATCCTACCTGGTATCACACGTACATTTTCATGAGTTGGCTGAATTGGCAGATACAAATTGTGAGAAGAGATCAGTCCTCCTAAACGCTGTGGGAACTGAAAATTCAAACTATGTGTAAGCTTCCCAGTAGAACAATATTATACATAAATCCATGTTCAGTATAATAAATATTTTGCATCCTTGAATGATGTATATTACATGATGAATTACGATTAGCGTATATATTGATACTTTTTAATGTATATTTGTGTTTATTTAAAAAAATATATATATATACACTCCAGATTTCTCAAAATATGAAAGGTATGTGACTTATACGCACTCTGTAAATTCATTCATGTTCATGTATATAAATTTATAATCAACTTTTCAGAAGATAATTCTCAGAAATATTCATCCACCTGAAATACATATTTATTTCCCAGTACTGAAAACTAATTTCAATCAATGGTGTTTACAAATCCTAATATTTCTACAGTAACTGACCCAGTTTAACATCAATGCCAGTAGATTCCTATGGGACATGATGTCTATATTGACCTTCATTTTAATCCAACACTGGTACATTACTATTTCTTCAGTTTTTGCACATCATAGGATATGTATTTCTTCCACAAGTTTAAAATATATAGGAATTTGTTTCACTTTCAAACACTTCTTGCTTCAGAACACATGTATTCCTCCATGTTACTTGACTGGTCTTTTCATGAGACTTCTTTCCAAATACATTATTTTCAATTTCCATAATCAATTTCGAAGCTAAACTCACACACTCTTCATGATGAACCATAACATTAATATTAACATTAGATGTATAACTGGTTGGAATGAATAATTGTATATCAATATAAGATTTCCTCTATATGTTCACGATTCAATTCAATTCATTATTTAAAGTTGGAACCAGTTATGCTTTTTATTCACAGTATTGTCTATTAATGCATTATCTCTATATTAATAGATACAGTGTACTCTTCTTTGTCCCTTCAATACTAATTTATACGTCTTCAAAATATTGCTCCCAGAAATGGTGGAAGAAATACTCATGTCACCTTATCTATATATAGATTTTATCACAGGAATATTCTGGACACAAAAAACGAAGGTCACACTCATGATTGTATCAAAGCCTAAATGCCAAGGGAGCGTGGATTACTAAAAAGAACCATGTCCAGGTTGCCTAATGCTCTCAAATGTAAATCCAATTGGTGACTACATATTTGTTTCTTCCTAAGATTATATATTCAACTTCAACCATGTTGAAAATGTCTAATCCTATCACTCACTTCATACTTTGCCTGACTTGGTAATATCTTTATTGATACCTGCTTTCATACATATTTCCCCCAGTTCATCATTGTGACTGACACTTCACATATGCTGACATTTACATTCACTCTCTACCCGAAACCCTATTGCTAAAGAACTTTTGGTCCAAATCCTATACTCACTCTTCTTTCTAAACCTACTGACTATCTTCCTAATGCTACTGACTATAGTTTTTTGACTCGATGTTCTCTTCGACAATCAATTATCCAAGGTATAAGGTCCTATGCCATTGTATATCAATTTATCTGAGACACATGTGCAGAACATAATTCAAACCTAAGTATCCCACTCAAGGGCCCAGTTCCCTTCTGGCTTCCAATCTTACCTAGATTTCTGTTTTTATACTTATATTTTACCTATATATTTTTGTAAATATCACAGGCTCCCAATACCATTATTCATCCGGCAGAAAGATTCCTAACGCAAATCAAACATGTTATTAACCCTAAACATACACTTTTCCCTCAATCTAACTTTACAGAAGAGGAGGGACAGAGTTGGTCTTACAATACAGGAATGTAGGGGATCTTCCACCTGCTGAGAACATCAAAGGTATATGCAGAAATGATCCCCTGAGATGATGAAGGAAGCTATGAAGGACCTGAGAGAGCAAAAGACATCTTCCATGGCAAACTATCTGGTCAGGATGAAGGGATATGTCTGAATCAGCCTCTACCTTCTTAATGTAGAGAAGATGGACCAAACCAGGCCTGTGTGGAGAGCTGTTCTCAGGTACCTATGGTTGGTATACCATTCTAACTGTGAAAGTGTGACAGGAAGTAGGGACAGCCTCCATCTCATGGGACCCTTAGAAGTAACTGTTAGGACAAAGTGGTTGCCAAGTCAGTGACCTCTTTCAGTTCCTGAAGGAAATGACCTCACCTCACTGCCTTGGTGATGGAACTCTCTGGACGTTTGATCCTGGAAGACAGGCACCAAGAGCCAGTCACAGTCCCAGTCCCAGTGGTCTCACTTGTTTTGATTTACCAAGAACAGAGTCAGTCTTTCTTAGTACCTACTGATGTGACGATGGCCAAATGACAGGAAAGCTCTGAAGAGGAGCTTTTCCTGGGAAAGCAGGTAGTGGCTCACCCATGGCTCCTAACAACTTCAAAGTGTTGGCCAAGGAGACCAGATCTGATACAGGACAGGCCATTTTGGGGGAACATACAATGGCCCACCATTCTGAGGACACTCTGGATAGTCACAGACTTACTTGAGCAAAGGAGGTGCCTTTGAGTGTGTGTGTGTGGGTTTGTGGTTTTGTCTCATGTTCTGAGAATAGGTAGGAAAGGCTCTTTGTTTGGATTGGTGTGGACTGTTTCCAGTAAGTCGTTTGACAAGGCGAGTGCTTCTATGTCTGTGTATCCCACTCTGTCCGTGATTGTAGACATTAGAAAAAAGAATGCATCAATGGATGTGTCCTGTCTAGTAGAAAGCTTCCAAGCATTCATCCTGCCCAATTTACAAATGGACTGCAGCTTGTCTTATTGAAGGGCAACATCTGCTCTCAGTAGTTTCTGTTTTCTTCCTGAATTCTGGAAACTCTCCAGAATAGCCTCATGGTTTTGTGTCCAAGATATGTACCACCTCCAAGCTCTGTGAAATGGTGATGTACTGGATAGCTGAAGGGAATGGCGAGAATCTAAGAAAACTCAGATATCAGTGGGACCAGGAAAGTCTCAGTGGAGAAACCCTTCTTTGGGCCTTTTGCTTACCTATTGTTCTGTTGCCCTGAATTTCAGGAAGGTCTTTACCTCAGGACACTAATTTGTGAAGCCTGAAGAAAACTGTTTTCAAATGGAAATGAATGGGCATCACCTGTGGCTCTTTGCTTAATTGCTTTGGAAATGGATGTTTCTGAAACAGCCTCTTGGCCCTGTGTGAGGCTGTGGTTAGATACTCAGCACCTTATACATCCCACGTGTTCATCCAAAACCAAAATGGCCAAAAGAGCAGTTTTTGTGGATGAAGTCTCTCCCTACCTCTGTAAGGTTCCTGACCTCTATCAAGTGAGAATAGGGTGCCTTTGGGTCAAATGAGTTCTTCAAAGCCCTTCAGAGGCTAGCCCATAGGTGATTCCAATGATTCCAATTCACATGAAGAATCTAAACCCAACAGTCAGTAGTCCTCAAATTGGAGAAGCAGAGCAGTATTAACGGCAGGCCTATTTGATAAGTCATGGTTCACAGGAAGGTGTTCAGGCCACCCCAACGTTAAGCAAATGAGGGGCAAGGGAGCTTATTTTGGACACTGTCTTGGGCTGTGCCCCTCATGGAAACCTCCAGCCAGAGGTTAAAATGAGTATCTATATGGAAGAAGATGATGGCCATGTGGAAGTGTTCTGGTTTTAATTGTGGTTATTAGTGTGGTTGTTGAAAAATATGACTGGCTCCACCTGGTCTTGAATTCTAGTGTGATTCCCCTTAGAGACTGAGTTCTGGAACTGATCTCAGAGAGGTATTGCCATGAGTTTTGTTGGGATTTTAGGAGGCCATGCATGAGAGTCACCCTTGGAAACTGAGATCTGTGCCCAGGAATGCTTTCCACAGAGCACAGGGAATCTCAGCCAGGTTATCACATAATTTTTTTCTGAAAGAATTAGCACCCATAGTTGAGAGTCAAAACACGCAAGGATTTTACATTGTAGACCTCAATATGCCTGGCTTTATGTGACCATTTGGCAACTCTTTGGGAAGCCTTGCCTGAGAGAGTCTTCCAGAGCTTTCATTGAAATGGGCTTCCTCACCATTTAATGGTTACTGAATTAAATGAAACCCTCAGTGCCTCCAACTTCAACCTTAAAAAATGGGCTCGATAAATACCATGAAATTTTTGAAATTCCCATTACCAGGTGGCACTGGAAAACCATTGGAGATCCTGTTGCTGATCATGAGTGTACGAGAAAGTGCCTTGATTGACTGGGTTTCACAAAAATGGTGTAGAACAGAGATGCCAGTAAGTTGGAACCTGCTGAGTAGTGGGCCTACAGCAAAGGTGGGTAGGTGTGAGATAAACCATCTCTGGTGGTTTCATGTGGATTGGCCATTGGCTTTCAAATGGCTTGTGACTGACATGATGCAGCCAGCAGACCCTTATATGTAAAGGCATCTTGTTATATGGATAGGTTTCTGGGCAATGTTCAGAATCAGGTTGATATGGTCAAGGGGGCAAGCTATGTTGGACATAAGCCTGGTTGGTGCATTCTCCTGGAGACCCTGTCCCACCACACGTGACAGAACTCCCTCCAGCACTGTGTCCCAGTTAAACTCCTTGTATTTCATTAAGCCAATACCAAACTCCCAGTGCAGCAGCAAGAATCACCACGAAAAGTAGAGTATGACCAAATGGCTTCACAGTCCACACGGAGAGACACTTATCCCCCAGTTGCCACAGTTTACCCACAAAGTGAGAATTCAGCACTGCTGCCTCATTTTAATTGGAAAATAAGATACCATGTCCTCCAGGTCACATAGATGTTGACCCAGTTTTGATGGTCTCACTACATAGGATGCTAAAGCTACCGACAACAACATACATTTTAAGTGTCCCAACTCAGAGGCAGTATCTCAAGAAGTCTTTAGGCCTGCAGAGCTCCATGTTGTGGAGTGTTTACCTTGTCTTTTACTTTTGGAAACTCATCTACCACCTCCAAGGTTGTGAACTCCTCAGCATATTCCATTCCGGGTATGTATTCACAGATTTTCTAACTTTTATCCTCTAATTGTGTATTTCTTCCAGTGAGGGTAATATCAAGGGATTGTTTTTAATGTGAGTGGGAAGATTTTTGTGTAGTACATATTTGCAAACACATTGGGTTTACTTTCCTAATTTCCATTTGAAATACTGAATCTCTGACACTAACCCATACCCTACTAGACTCTGACTACTAATCCTTATATGATGGAGAATAGTAACCCAAAAAGAATACAAATACCAGCAATTCAGAGAAGGCATGGTATGTAGTTGGACATCCCTTTTGCATTATATTGTGTAGGAGTTATAAATATAGTTAATGTTTATTGACATAGTTCTCCATGTGTTTTTAAAATTAACAAATATGTGAATTCCTCTCTCCCTTTTTCTGTAGCCTATTAAGTACATGTATTTTTATATGCACAAATAGAATCCTACCTGGTATCACATGTACATTCTTCTGAGGTGGCTGACATGGCAGATAAAAATTGTGAGAAGAGATCACTCCTCCTAACCTCTGTTGGAACAGAAAATTCAACCTATGGGTGAGCTTCCAAGTTGACCAACATTATGCATAAATCCATTTTCAGTAAAATGTATATTTTTGGATAAGTGGATGTTATATATTTAATGATGAATTTCGATTGGCATATATATTGCTACTTTTTAATGTCTCGGTGTGTGTGTTTGTGTGTGTGTGTGTATATATATGTATATATATATATATATATATATATATATATATATATATATATATACTCTCCCGATTTTTCAAAATATGAAATATATGTGTCTTATTATACACTTCCTAAAATTATTCATATTCATGTATGAGGATTTATAATGAACTTTTCACAAGATTATTCTCAGAAATATTCATCCACCTGAAATACATATTTGTTTCCTAATACTGAAAACTAACTTCAGTGAATGGTGCATACAAATCATAATATTTTGACATTGCAAGATGGCCGCGAATAGAGAGCATCATACCCAGTATACCGCGCCACTGCGCAGGTGACTAACGACTAAGAACGACAAAAAACTATCTTGTTAGGAACTTACAGCAAAATGGGGGTGCACTGAAACCTAGAAGAATGATTTCTAGCACTGAGGTTCGGTAAATGAGTCTCAAACATGAGCCAACTCTGCGACCGGAGATCCTGTCTGACTGATCCGCGCTACCCGTCCAGTGGCTACAGACAGCAGGGCACCACCGAGATGCGATCAATAATCACGGAGAAACATTGATGCAGATTCTGTGGAATTCTGCCAGTAGAGTCCCCACTGAGCCCTGGGCTGAGTTCAGGGTTTCAGATGGGGAAGGAAGTGGTACAGTTGTAACCCCCACAATAGAAACTCCACGAAGGAAACCAACGGCCACCATCTTGGTGAGCTGAAGTAACGACAGCCACTCCCCTACAGATTGCAACAATAAAATGTTGTTATTCTGTTACTGTTACTCAGCTCATCTCCCATACTTCGGGGAATTTGCATCAAATCTCTCCTAGGCTTTCTGGGGGAGAGATTATCAGAGGGAGCCTGCATAAAGATAGGGGAAAACTAGAGGCACCTGACTTTCAACTCCCCCTCCCATCAGTGGTGAAAAAAAACCTGTCTAGCCAGCGCTGAGAGAGGGGCAAGTGGAAAAAAAAAATCAAAACAATAGAGTGCCGGGGTTCCCAATAGCCAACTGTGCAATCAGAGATCCGGGCTGATTGAATCATGCAGCCAGGCCTGCTGTTTCAGATGGCGGGGCACCACCGAGAAGTGACCTGAAGCAGGGAGAAATGTTGCTGCGGATTCTGTGGAATCCTGCCGGCTGAGCTCCCACTGATCCCCGGGCTGAGTTTGGGAATTCAGACAGGGAAGAAAGTGGTATAGTTCTATCCCCCACAAAAGAAACTCCACCAAGGAAACAAGCGGCCACCATCTTTGAGATCTGAAGTAACCACCGCCCCTCTCCAATAGACTGCAACAATAAAACAGATGTGTGTTACTCAGCTCATCTCTCATACAGCGGGGAATTCGCATAAAATGTCTCCTAGGCTTTCCGGGGGAGGGTTAATCAGAGCAAGCTTGCATAAAGACGCAAGAAAAACTAGAGACACCTGACTTTCGACTCCCCCTACCATCAGTGGCCATAACAAAACGTGTATAGCCAGTGCTGGGGGAGGGGCAAGCGGAAAAAATCAAAACAATAGAGTGTCTGGGTTCCCAAAAGACACCCTCCACACCCAACAAACGGCAGGCACAGAGTACAGTTTGAACTGCCGAGAGGCATCACTCAGGGGAAATCTGGTCTAGAAAAAGAAAACAGGACAAGCAGGAGAAACCAAAGGACTAGAAGGAAGGCCCTTGTGACTGGGCAGCTGGAGACCGCAGGCCTGCACGTGACATTCCACCCACTGCCTGAGTGACTGGGGGGCTGAGGAATGCCCGCCCGCCGGCAACCGAGCGTGAGACTGCGTGGCTAGAGATTGCCAACCCAACGGCGACAGCCCACCTGCTGCCCGCGTGACTGGGCGGCTGGAGACTGCCTGCCCGCTGGCGACCAACCGCGCAATTGGGCGGCTGGAGACCGCCCGCCTGCCAGTGACCCAGAGCTGAAACAAACCAGAGACAGTCAAGTCCCACCCCCAAATTCGGACACCTCGGCAAGGAGCCTGGGGTCGGCCAAAGCAGAGAGGTGACATCACTGGAGTTCGGCCTTCGGAATTACTTCCAAGCGGAATCCACTTTAGCAGGCATAGTTTACCAACACAAAGGAGAGACAACAGAGATATACAACACCAAAACAAATCTAAAGAATAAAGCAGAAACACAGCAATCAAATAGAGCTGGAAAGTAACGTGAACATCATGAAAAAACAAGGGCAAAAAAGGAGTACAAACAATGCAGGACAACTTAAATCTACAGGAGGACCTTGAAGCATCAGAAACAGGGATAGGGAAAGAACTCAAGGCATACCGAACTCAGATGGAAAGGAATATTAGAGAAGACATGAGGCAGCAAGTCCAAGCAATAAAAGTATATTTTGAAAATGAATTAAACAAACAAATTCAAATGGCAAAGAATGAGCATTACCAGGAGATAGAGATCTTAAAAAAAATATTAAACTGTAATCCTAGAAATGCAGGAAAATATAAACCAAATTAAAAACTCAAACGAGAATATTACAAATAGACTAGATCAAGTAGAAGTCAGAACATCAGATAATGAAGACAAAGTTTATCAACGTGAAAAGAATTGAGTAAACACAGAAAAGATGCTTAAATCCCACCAGGAATTTATTCAAAAGATATGGGATGTCATAAAAAAACAAAAAACAAAATTAAGAGTCATCAGGATAGAAGAAGGCATAGAGATTCAAACCAAAGGAATGGACAACATATTAAATGAAATAATTCTATAAAACTTCCCAGAGATGAATGATGGATTGGATTGCCAATTCCTGGAAGCCTACAGGACCCCAAACATTCAAAACCAAAATAGACCAACTCCAAGACATATAATTATGAAGATAGCCAACATACAGAACAAGGAGAGAATATTAAAAGCTATAAGAGAAAGGAGGCAGATTACATTCAGGGGTAAACCAATTAGGTTAACAACTGATTTTTCATCACATTCTTTGAAAGTGAGAAGATCCTGGAACAGTGTAATTCAAATGCTGAAAAAAAAAAAGAATTCCAACCAAGAATACCATATAAAGAAAAGTTAAGCTTCAGATTTGACAATGAAATTAAAGTCTTTCATGATAAACAAAAGCTAAAACAATTCTCAGCCAGAAAACCAGCACTGCAAAGCATTTTGTGCAAAATACTACAAGAAGAAGAGTTAAAAAATAGTGCCCAAAACTAACAGTGGGAAGTATCTCAGTAAAGCGGGAGGAAAGAAACCAAAAAAGTAAAAACTATCCAAACTAAAATATAATAAATAAATAAACATGACTGGAAGTACAAATCATATTTCAATTGTAACCTTAAATGTTAATGGCCTAAATTCACTAATCAAGAGACATGTGCTAGTAACCTGGATCAAAAAAACAAATCCAACAATATTCTGCCTTCAGGAGACTCATATGATAGGAAAAGACATACACAGGCTGAAGGTAAAAGGTTGGGAAAAATCATAACACTCACATGGCCCTCGGAAGCAAGAAGGATTTGCCATACTCATATGGAATAATATCAACTTCAAACCAAAGTTAATCAAAAGGGATAAAGAATGACACTATATTCTGTTAAAAGGAATCATCCACCAACAAGAAAAAAACAATTATCAATTTGTATGCACCAAGCAATGGAGGTGCAACGTTCATAAAACAAACTCTCCTCAAGTTCAAGAGTCAAATAGACTACAACACAATAATTATGGGTGACTTCAACACACCACTCTCAGCATTAGAGAGATCCTCTAGACAAAAACTGAATAAAGAAACTATAGAACTCAACAGCACAATAAATAACCTAGACTTAACCGACATATATAGAATATATCAACCATCATCAAGTGGATACATGTTCTTCTCAGCAGCACATGGATCCTACTCAAAGATACACCATATATTATGACATAGGGCAATTCTTAGTAAATATAAAGGCATGGAGATTATACCGTGCACCATATCTGATCATAATGGAATGAAACTGGATATCAATGAGAAAAGAAGGAAGGAAAAATCCTACATCACATGGAAAATGAACAACATGTTACTGAATGACCAATGGGTTACAGAAGACATAAAGAAGGAGATAAAAAATTCTTAGAGACAAATGACAATACAGACACAACATACCGGAATCTATGGGACACAATGAAAGCAGTTTTAAGAGGGAAATTCATTTCTTGGAGTTCTTTCCTCAAAAAAAGAAAAAAACAACAACAAATAAATGAACTTAAACTACACCACAAAAACCTGGAAAAGGAAGAGCAAAACAACAGCAAATGTAGTAGAAGACAAGAAATAATTAAATTTAGAGCAGAAATCAACGAAATTGAAACAAAAAAAAAGTTGAAAAATTGATAAAACTAAAAGTTGGTTCTTTGAAAAAATAAATAAGATCAACAGGCCCTTAGCCACGCTAAGGAAGAGAAGAAGAAAGAGAATTCAAATTACTAACATGTGGGATAAAAAAGGCAATATCACAACAGACACTACAGAAATATAGAAGATAATTAGAAAGTATTTTGAAACACTATATTCCAATAAAATAGAATATTGTGAAGATATTGATAAATTTCTTAAGTCATACGATCTGCCCAGATTGAGTCAGGAAGACACAAACAATTTAAACAGGCCAATAACAAAGGAAGACATAGAAGAAGCAATCAAAAGACTGCCAACCCAAAAAAAGCCCTGGAACGGATGGGAATACAGCGGATTTCTACAAAACCTTCAAAGAAGAATTAAAATCAATATTTTTCAAGCTTTTTCAAGAAATAGAAAAAGAAGGAGCTCTTCCAAATTCATTCTATGAGGCCAACATCACCCTGATCCTGAAACCAGACAAAGACACTTCAAAGAAAGAATACTACAGAACAATTTCTCTAATGAACTTGGATGCAAAAATTCTCAATAAAATTCTGACAAATCGAGTACAAAAGCATATCAAAATAATTGTGCACCATCATCAAGGAGGATTCATCCTTGTGATGCAAGGATGGTTCAATATACGAAAATCAATAAATGCCATTCACCACATCAATAGACTTAAAGACAAGAACTATATGATCATCTCGATAGATGCAGAAAAGCATTTGACAAAGTTCTGCATCCATTTATGTTCAAAACTCTATAAAAACTAGGGATAACAGGAACTTACCTCAACATTGTAAAAGCTATATATGCTAAACCTCAGGCTAGCATCATCCTAAATGGAGAAAAAACTGAAGGCATTCCTTCTAAAATCTGGAACAAGACAGGGATGCCCTCTATCACCACTTCTATTCAATTTAGTTCTTGAAATACTAGCCAGAGCAATTAAACAGACAAAAGAAATTAAAGGCATAAAAATAGAAAAAGAAGAATTTAAAGTATCACTCTTTGCAGATGACATGATAATATATTTAACAGACACAAAAATGTCTACAAAGAAATGGCTAAAGTTAATAAATGAATTCAGAAAAGTGGCAGGATATATAATTAACACGCATAAATCAAATGCATTCCTGTATAACAGAAAAAAAACTTCTGAAATGGAAATGAGGAAAACCACTCTATTGACAACATCCTCAAATAAAATAAGATACTTGGGAATCAACCTAACAAAAGAGGTGAAAGATTTATATAATGAAAACTACAGAAATCTAAAGAGAGGAATAGAAGAAGATGTCAGAAGATGGAAACATGTGCCCTGTTCATGAATAGGCAGAACTAACATCATAAAAATGGCAATATTACGCAAAGTTCTCTACAGGTTTAATGCAATGCCAATCAAAATTCCAACGGCATTTCTTGTAGAAATAGATAAATCAATCATGAAATTCATATCGAAAAATAAAAGACCCAGAATAGCAAAAGCAACTCTAAGCAGGAAGTGTGAATCTGGAGGTATAGCGATACCAGAGTTCAAACTGTACTACAAAGCAATAGTAACAAAAACAGCATGGAACTGGTACCGAAAAATGCAGGTGGACCAGTGGTACAGAAGAGAGGACACAGAAACCAATCCACAAAATTACAACTTTCTTATATTTGATAAAGGGGCTAAAAGCATGCAGTGGAGGAAGGATAGCATCTTAAACAAATGGTGCTGGGAAAATTGGAAATCCATATGCAACAAAATGAAACTGAATCCCGTTCTCTCGCCATGCACAAAATTTAACTCAAAATGGATCAAGGATCTAGATATAAAATCAGAGACACTGCGTTTCATAGAAGAAAAAGTTGGCTACGATCTACATACTGTGGAGTCGGGCTCCAAATTTCTTAATAGGACGCTCATAGCCCAAGAGTTCTTAACAAGAATAAAAAAAATGAGACTTACTTATATTAAAAGTTTTTTTCTCTGCAAGAGAAACAAAAGGGAAGTAAATAGAGAGCCTACATCCTGGGAACAAATTTTTACCCCTCACACTTCAGATAGAGCCCTAATATCCAGAATATACAAAGAATTCAAAAAAATTATCAATAAGATAACAAATAACCTAATCAACAAATGGGCCAAGGACCTGAAAAGACACTTCACCGAGGAGGACATACAATCAATCAACAAGTACATGAAAAAATGCTCACCATATCTAGCAGTCAGAGAAATGCAAATCAAACCCACCCTAAGATACCATCTCACTCCAGTATGATTGGCAGCCATTATGAAGTCAAACAACAACAAGTGTTTACGAGGATGTGGGGAAAAGGGGACACTTGTACACCGCTGGTGGGACTGCAAATTGGTGAGGCCAACATGGAAAGCAGTATGGGGATTCCTGGGAAAGCTAGGAATGGATCCACCATTTGAACCAGCTATCGCCCTTCTCGAACTATTCCCTGAGGATCTTAAAAGAGTGTACTAAAGGGATACTGCCACATCAATGATTATAGTGGCACAATTCACAATACCTAGACTGTGTAACCAACCTAGATGCAATTCAATAGATGAATGGATAAAAAAATGTGGCATCTATACACGATGGATGCAGCACTAAAAAATGACAAAATCATAGAATTTGCAGGGAAATGGATGGCATTAGAGCAGATTATGCTAAGAGAAGCTAGCCAATCCTTAAAAAAACAAATGCCAAATGTCTGCTTTGATAAAAATAGGGTAACTAAGAATAGAACAGGGAGGAAGAGCATGAGGAAAAGATTAATATTAAACAAAGACAAGTGGGAGAGAGAAAGGGAGAGTGAAGGGAAAACATATGGAAATGGTAGGAGACCCTCATTGTTACACAAAATTACATATAAGACGTTGTGAGGGGAAAGGCGGGAACAAGAGAGAGAAGTGAAAAAGCAGATGAGGAAGAGAGGGAAGATAGGATGAAAGGGGAGGGGGGATAGTAGGGGATAATAAAGGTAGCAGAGGACAACAGTCACTAATGTGACATTATGTAAAAATGTGAATGTGTAACTGATGTGATTCTGCAATTCGTATTTGGGGAAAATTGGGAGTTCATAACCCATTTCAGTCAAATGTATGAAAGATGATATATCATGAGCTTTGTAATGTTTTGAAAAACCAATAAAAATAAATAAACAAAGGTTTAAAATTGAGTGGGAAGAAATCAGCTAAAAAGGAGTTGAGATGCATTCATTTTGATAAGCAGAAAGTTTGTTTTGTGTAGTTGTAAATATCACAAATTTATTTTACCAGAAAACTGGCTTTTGAAAATGAACATATATTGAGATTAAAGGATAATCCACCTACCTTCATGAAAAATTCATATCATTTCCTATATTTTTCATATTTCATTTTTTTTCGTGAATATTTTGTCATGGACCAGGTCTAGTCTTAGGCTACCTCATCTGACAAGTTCGTACAATGTGTTGGATTGTTCTTTTCATCTTTTATTTGATAGTTTGTAGCTGATAATGTGTATTTTTCCTTATCTTTATTTGGACATACATACCCAACTATATCTTTGCATTTTATGTTTTACTGGGGAAGAGACTCATCAAAAGCTCTTTATTATATGTATCAACAATGAAACATTTAGAGCATGCAATTATTCTTAATTTTGCATGAAAATATCTTTGTACCATTTTTCTTATAAAGATGTAGAATTATTACTGTAATAAGTAACTACTTACAAGAAGAATTAAACCATTGATTTTATATCAATCATGAATATGAAAATTAATAAAATAAGTATTTGGCAATAAATATGCAGTTGATAGAAATTAAAATCACAAGAAAGCCATTTAAAATGTCAGTGCATATGGTCCTTTAATAAAAGGTTGTTCAAATAAAATTTCACTAATTCATAAGAGTTAATATGCCATATCACAGCTTAATGTAATATAAAAACTTAAATGATAAGTATTGATAAATAAGAATGATACCTGTTTACTTAAATATGTTTATTTGATTTTCACTGTAAGCTGTTAATTCTAGAAGACTTGAAAATTAAGAAAGACTTGGTCTATATTATTTCTAACAGGCTAATCAAAGTACTTTTAAATATATATGTATATATATCATATGTAATACATATGCATGAATATAGATACATATGTATAATAAATGTATTGTAATATATCTATAGGTTATTATAATTATTAAATTTTCTCAAGAAAAAAGAATGACTATAAAAAAATTATTAAATGTAAATTTCATAGCATATTACTGTTTGTAATGACATGAGAGAAAAACTCCTATGGAGGGAAAATGAAAAAGGAAGAGAGAGAAGGGGGAAAATGAGGAAGAAAGTGAGTAAAGAAGAGGGAGAGGAGTGTTTGATTATAAGATAAATGTGGAGGGTCTGGGTGTCTGGCTCAGTGGTAACATGCTTGGCTAGCATGTGTGAGGCACTGGGTTATATTCTCAGCACCACATATAAATAAATAAAATGAGGTCGATCAACAACTGTAAAAATAAAAAAAAAATAAAAAAGTAGAAATATTACCAAAATTCTAAGTTTTTATGAATGCTAAATAAAAAAAAAGTTACATAGCCTTATGTAATTTCTAGACTCCCCAAAATAGTCATTTAATGATAGATTACTAGTGCGATAACTAAAAATCCATTGCTCTTTCCTCGACATTCTGTGGCATGCTAGTGCTAAAATAAATTGTATTATAACACCAAAAAAAATTCTAATATTTCTACAGTAACTGACCCAGTTTAACATAAATGCAAGAAGATTCCTATGGGATATAATTGTATTTTGACGTTCATTTTTATTCAACACTGGTACATTACTATTTGTCCAGTTTATGCACATCATAGTATGTATATTTCATTCACAATTTAGCAAATTTATACGCATTTGTTTTACTTTCAATCACTTCCTGCTTCAGAACACATGTATTCCTCCACGTTTCTTGACTGCTCCTTTCATGAGACTTTTTTCCAAAGACATTATTTTTGATTTCCATTATCATTTTTGAAGCAAAACTCACACACCCGTCATGATAAACCGTAAACCTAATATTACCATTAGATGTAAAACTGGTGGGAATGAATGATTGTATATCAATATAAGATTTCTTGTATACTTTCAAATATCAATTCAATCCATTGTTTAATTTGGAACCAGTTATATTATTTATTCACAGTATGGTCTATTCATGCATTGTCTCTATATTGATAGACACAGTGTACACCTCTGTGTACCCTCGATAATAATTTGTATATCTTCAAAATTTTGCTCACAGAAATGGTGGAAGAAAGACTCATGTCAACTGATCTACATATACATTTTATCACAGTAATATTCTGGAAACAAAATGCAAAGGTCACACTTAGGATTGTCCCGAAGCCTAAATGGAAAGTGAACATGGATTACTAAAAACATCCATGTCTTGGATGCCTAATTCTCTCAAATGTCAATCCTATTGGTGAGTACATATTTGTTTCTTCCCAAGATTATATATTCAACCTCAACCATGTTGAAAATGTCTAATCCTATCACTCACTTTATATTTTGTCTGATTTCCTAATGTCTCTATTGATATCTCTTTTCCTACATATTTTCCCCAGTTCATCATAGTGACTGATTCTTCACATGTGCTGACATTTACATTCACTCTTTATCCGAAACCCTATTGCTAAAGAACTTTTTGTCCAAATACTATACTCACTCTTTTTTCTAAACCTACCGACTATCTACCTAATCCTACCGACTATCCTTTTTTGACTGGATGAACTCTTCAACAATCAATCATCCAAGGTACAAGGTCCTATGCCATTGTATATTGATTTATCTGAGACATCTGTGCAGAACATAATTCAAAGATAAGTATCCCAATCATGGGCCCAATGCCTTTCTGGTATTCAAATCTTACCTAGATTTCAGTTTTCGTAATTACATTTCACCTGTATATTCTTATAAATATTGCAGGTTCCCAATACCATTATTCATCCAACAGAATGATTCCTACCACAAATCGAACATGTTATTAATCCTAACTATACACTTTTCCCTCAATCCAACTTTACAGAAGAGCAGGGACAGAGTTGGTCTTACAATACAGGGGTGTAGGGAACCTTCCACCTGTTGACAACCTCAAAGGTCCATGCAGATATGATCCCTGGAGAAGATGCAGGCAGCTATGAAAGGCCTGAGAGAGCAAACGTCATCTTCCATGGCAAACAACCCGGTCAGGTTAAAAGCATGTGTCTGAATCATCCTCTCTCTTCTTAATGTAGGGAAGATTGACCAAACTAGGCCTGTGTGGAGAGCTGTTCCCAGGTGCCTATTGTTTCTATACCATTCGAACTTGTGAAAGTGTCACAGGAAGTAGGCGCATCCTCCATATTATGAGACCCTAGGAAGCAAATGTTAGGACAAAGTGGTTGCAAATGCAGTGACCACATTCAGTTCCTGAAGGAAGTGACCTCACCTCACATCCTTGTTGATGGAACTCTCCGAATTTGGGTTCCAGGAAGCCAGGAATCCAGACCCAGTCCAAGCTCCAGTCACAGTGGTCTCACTTGTTTGGATTTACCAAGGACAGAGTCAGTCTTTTGTGGTACCTAGTGATGTGAGGATGGCCAAATGCCAGGAAAATTCTGAAGAGGGGCCCTTCCAGAGAAAGAAGTTAGAGGCTCACTGCTGTCTCCTGACAACTTCACAGAGTTGACCCAGGAGACCAGATCTGAGACAGGACAGGCCATTTCTGGGGAACATAGTATTGCCCTCCAGTCAGAGGACACTCTGGATAGTTTCAGACCTACTTGGGGGAAGGAGGTGACTTCGTGGGTGTTTGAGTGGGTTTGTGGTTTTTTCTCATGTTCTGAGAATAGTTAGGAAAGGGGGTTTGTTTGGTTTGGAGTGAACTGTTTCTAGTTAGTCCTTTGACAAGGCGAGTGTTTCTATGTCTGTGTATCCCACTGTGTCCATGGTTGTAGACATTAGAAAAGAGAATGCCTCAATGGGTGTGTCCTGTCAAAGAGAAAACTTCCAAGCATTCATCCTGCCCATTTTATAAATGGACTGTGGCTTGCCTTATCATTGGGCAACACCTATTATTTTCTTACGTTCCTGTATCCTTCCTGAATTCTGGCCACTCTCCAAAATAGGCTCATGATTTTGTGTACAAGATATGTACCACTTCCAAGCTCTGTGACATGGCCATGTACTGGATAGCTGAAGGGAATGCATCTCAGAAAACCCTGATATCAGTGTGACCAGTAAAGTCTCAGTGGAGAAACCCTGCTTTGGGCCTTTTGATTACCTATTGTTATGTTGCCCTGAATATCAGGAACATCTTTTCCTCAGGCTACTCCTTCCTGAAGCCTGAAGAAAACAGTTTTCACATGGAAATGAATGGGCATTTTACCTTTGTGTTTTACAATAAAACCTTCACAGAGATTAGGCTCTCATTAACTTAAAAATACTTTTAAATTTTATCTAAGTGTAAAAAGTAACATGTAACTGTACATATCTTTTTGATAACAAGTCCAATTATACAACACAAATGATACACATAAATCTCCAACATGTTTTTATTTTAAGCCTAGAATTACCATACAACCTTAGAACATTTCTGTTTTCATACTTATATTTCACTTCTATAGTCTTATAAATATCGCAGGTTCCCAATAACATTATTCATACAGCAGAACAATTCCTAACCCAAATCGAACATGTTATTAACCCTAACCATACACTGTTCCCTCAATCTAACTTTACAGAAGAGCAGGGAAAGAGTTGGTCTTACAATACAGGAATTTAGGGGATCTTCCACCCGCTGAGAACCTCAAACGTCCATGCAGAAATGATCCCTGTAGAAGATGTAGGCAGCTATGAAGGACCTGAGAGAGTAAGAGTCACCTTCCATGGCCAACAACCTGGTCAGGATGAAGGGTTGTGTCTGAATCTGCCTCTCTCTTCTTAATGTAGAGAAGATGGACCAAAACAAGCCAGTGTGTAGAGCTGCTCTGGAGTGCCTATGGATGATATACCATTCTAACTTGTGAAAGTGTCACAGGAAGTAGGGGCAGCCTCCATCTCATGGGGCCTTGGAAGCAACAATTAGGACAATGTGTTTGCCAAGGCAGTGACCTCATTCAGTTCCTGAAGGAAGTGACCTCACCTCACTTCCTTGGTGTTTGAAATCTCTGAACATGTGGTCCAGGAAGCCAGGCACCCACAGCCAGTCCCAGTCCCAGTCCCAGTGATCTCACTTGTTTGGATTTACCAAGGACAGAGTCAGTCTTTCTTGGTACCTACTGATGTGAGGATGGCCAAATGCCAGTAAAGCTCTGAAGAGGGCCCTTTCCTGAGAAACCAGGTTGTGGCTCACCGCTGGCTCCTGTCAACTTCACAGAGTTGGATAAGGAGAACAGATCTGAGACAGAACAGGCCATTTCATGGAAACATAGTATGGCCCACCAGTCAGAGGACACTTCGGATAGTCACAGACCTACTTGGGGGAAGGAGGTGCATTTGTGGGTGTGGGTGTGTGTTTGTGGTTTTGTCTCATGTTCTGAGAATAGGTAAGAAAGGCAGTTTGTTTTGTTTGGAGTTAATTGATTCTAGTAAGTCGTTTGAAAAGGCGAGTGTTTCTAGGTCTGTGTATCCCACTGTGTCAGGGGTTGTAGACATTAGAAAAGAGAATGCTTCAATGGATGTGTCCTGTCTAGTAGAAAGCTTCCCCGGATTCATACTTCCCATTTATGAATGGACTGTGGCTTGCATTATTGAAGGGCAACCCCTGATATCTTCCTAAGTTCCTGTTTTCTTTCTGAATTCTGCCCACTTTCCAGAATAGGCTCATGGTTTTGTGTCCAAGATGTATACCACCACCAAGCTCTGTGACATGGCCATGTACTGGATAGCTGAAGGGAATGGCGAGCAACTCAGAAAACTCAGATATCAGTGTAATCAGGAAAGTCTCAGTGGAGAAATACTGCTTTGGTTACCTATTGTTCTGTTGCCCTCAATGTCAGGAAGGTCTTTGCCTCTGGCCACCCCTTTGGGAAGCCTAAAGAAAACAGTTTTCAAATGGAAATCAATGGGCATCACCTGTGACTCTTTGCTTAATTGCATTGGAAAGGGATATGTCTGAATCAGGCTCTAGGTCCTGTGTTAGGCTTTGGCTTAGATTCTCAGCACATGAGGGATTTAAAGAAAATCCCATGTTTGCATCCAAAACTAAATTGGCCAAAAGAGCAGTCATTATGGAAGAAGTCTCTCGCCTTCCCCTGTAAGGTTCCTGACCTCCATCAAGTGAGAATAGGAACCTTTGGATCAAATGAGTTCTTCAAAGCCCTTTAGAGGCTGTCCCATAGGTGCTTGGGTTTTCTCCAGAATCCAAATCACATAAAGAATCTATACCTGACAGTCAGTAGGCCTCAAATTGGAGGAGCAAAGCAATATTAATAGCAGGCCTATTTGATCACTCCTGGTTCCCCGGACGAGTGTCCAGGACACCCTGACTTTAGGCAAATGAGGGGCAATGGAGGTTATTTTGGACACTGTCTTGGGCTGTGCCCCTCATGGAAACCTCAAGCCAGAGGTAATGATCAGTGTCCATATGGAAGAAGATGAGGGCCATGTGGGAGTGTTTTGGTTTTAATTGTGGTCATGTGTGGCCGTTGGAATAGATGACTGGGTCCACCTTGGCTTTAACTCTGTTGTGATTCCCCTTAGAGACTGAGTTGTGGACCTCACCTCAGAGACGTATTGGCATGAATTGTGTTGGGATTTTAGGAGGATTTACATGAGAGTCACCCTTGTAAAATGAGATCTAGGCCCAGGGTGGCTGTTCACCGAGCACTGGGAATCTCAGCCAGGTTACCACATGATTTTATTCTGAAAGACTTGGCAGCCATATATGAGAGTCAAAACACACATGGATGTCACAATGTAGATCCCAATGGACCTGGATTTATGTGATCATTTGGCCACTGTTTGGGAAGCCTTGCCTGTGAGACTTCTGCAGAGATTTCATTGAAATGAGCTTCCTAAACATTTAATAGTTCCAGAATGAAATGAAACACACAGTGCGTCCAACTTCAACCTTGAAAAATGGGTAGATAAATACCAAGAAATTTTTAAACTTCCCATGACCAGGTGGCACTGGAGAATCTTTGGATATCCTGTGGCTGATCATGAGATTACAAGACAGTGCTTTGATTGACTGGTTTTCATAAAAATGGTTCAGAACAGAGATACCAGGAAGTTGGAGCCTGCTGAGAGGTGGGCCTACAGCAGTGCTGGGCAGGTGTGCAATAAAACAACTGTGGTGGGGCCATGTGGATCTTCCATTGGCTTCCAAATGACTTGTGACTGACATGGTGCAGCCAGCAGACCCTTGTATGTAAAGGCATCTTGTTATATGGACAGGATTCAGGGCAATGTTTAGAATCAGATTGCTATGGTCAAGGGGGCAAGTCATGTGGGATATAAGCCTGGTTGGTGCATTCTCCTGCAGACCCTGACCTACCAAAAGTGACAGAACTCACTCACGCACCGGGTAACAGTTGAATTCTTTGTATATCATGAAGCAAATACCAAAATCCCAGTGCAGCAGCAAGAAACACGACGCAAAGTGGAGGATGACCAAATGGCCTCACAGTCCACATGTGGATACACTTATCCCCCAGTTGCCACAGTTTACCTACTAAAGAAAATTCAGCACTGCTGCCACATATTCAGTGGAAAATAAGAAACCATGTCCTCGAGGTAACATAGATGCAGACACAGCTTTGATTGTCTCACTACAATGGAAGCTAAATCTCCCGACAACAACATATATTTCAAGTGCCCAAACTCAGAGTGAGTTTTTCAAGAAGGATTTAGGGAACCAGAGCTCCATGTTTGTGGACTGTTTTCCCTGTCCCTTACTTTTGAAATCTCCTCTTCCGTCTTCAAGGTTGTGAACTCCTGAGCATATTCCATTCCAGATATTTATTCACAGATTTTCTAACTCTTCTCCTCTAATTGTGCCTTAGTCTCCGTGATTGTAATGACAAGGCATCCCTTTCTCTGTATCCTATTCAGCACATGTATTTTTACATGCAATTATAGAATCTTACCTGATACCACACGTACATTCTTGTGAGGTGACTGACTTGGCAGATACAAATTGTAAGAGATCACTCCTCCTAAAAGCTGTTGGAACTGAAAATGCAATCTATGAGTGAGCTTCCTTGTTTAAGAACATTATACATAAATCCATATTCAATAAAATAAATACATTTGGATCTGTAGATGACATATATTTCATGGTGAATTTCAATTGGAATATATTATGCTATTTTTAATGTCTGTGTGTTTGTGTATGTATATATATATATATATATATATATATATATATATATATATATACACACTCTACAGATTTTTCAAAATATGAAATATATGTCTTGTTATACACTCCCTAAACTCATTCATATTCAAGTATGTGTATTTATAATCAAATTTTCACAAGAGTATTCTCAAAATTATTCATTCACCTGAAATACATATTTGTTTCCTAGTACTGAAAACTATCTTCAGTGAAAGGTGCATACAAATCCTAATATTTCCACAGTAACTGAACCAGTTTAACATCAATACAAGTAGATTCCTATGGGACATGTTGTGCATTTTGACATTTATTTTATTCAACACTGGTACATTACTATTTCTTCAGTTTATGCTCATCATAGCAAATATATTTCATTCAAAAGTTTGCAAATTTATAGGCATTTTGTTCACTTTCAATCACTTTATTCTACAGAACACATGTATTCCTCCATGTTTTTGATGGGTCTTTTCATGAGACTTCTTTCCAAACACATTATTTTCGATTTCCATGATCACTTTTGAAGCAAAACTCAAAGACACTTCGTGATAACCATAACCCTAATATTACCATTAGATGTATTGCTGGTTGGAATGAATGATGGTATATCGATATAAGATTTCTTATATATTTTCAGATATGAATTCAATCTATTATTTAAAGTGGGACCAGTTATATTATTGATTCACAATGTGGTCTATTCATGCACTATCTCTATATTCATAGACACAGTGTACACCTCTTTGTACCACCAATACTAATTTATAGGACTTCAAAACATTGCTCCCAGAAATGCTGGAAGAAATACTAATGTCACGCGATCTACATATACATTTTATCACAGTAATATTCTGGACACAAAATGCAAAGGTTACACTTATGATTGTACCAAAGCCTAAAAGGAAAGTGAACAGGTATTACTAAAAACATCCATGTCCACATTGCCTAATGCTCTCAAATGTCAATCCTATTGGTGACTACATATTTGTTTCTTCCTAAGATTATATATTCAAACTCAACCCTGTTCAAAATGTCTAATCCTATCACTCACTTTGTACTTTCCCTGATTTTGTAATGTCTCTATTATTATCTGATTTCCTACATATTTTCCAAAGTTCATCATTGTGACTGAATCTTCATATGTGCTGACATTTACCTTCACCCTCTAACAGAAACCCTATTGCTAAAGAAGTTTTTTTTTCAAATCCTATACTCACTCTCCTTCCAAAACCTACCAACTATCTTCCTAATCTTACCTACTATCCCTTTTTGACTGGATGTTCTCTTCCACATTCAATCATCCGATGTACAAGGTCCTATGCCATTGTATATTTATTTATCTGAGACATCTGTGCAGAAAGTAAGTCAACACTAAGTATACCAATTAAGGGCCCAATGCCCTTCAGGGTTTCAAATCTTAGATTTCTGTTTTCATACATATATTTCACCTACATATTCTTATAAATATCGTAGGTTCCCAATAACATTATTCATCCAGCAGAATAGTTCCTAACACAGATTGAACATGTTATTAACCCTAACCATACACTCTTCCCTCAATCTAACTTTACAGAAGAGCAGGGACAGAGTTGGTCTTACAAGACAGAAATTAAGGGATCTTTCACCTGCTGAGAACCTCAAAGGTCATTAAAGATGATCCCTGGAGAAGATGTAGGAAGCTATTAAGGACCTCAGAGAGCAAAAGTCATCTTTCATTGCAAACAACCTGGTCAGGATGAAGGGTTGTGTCAGAATCAGCCTCTCTCTTCTTAATGTAAAGAAGATGCAGCAAACCAGGCCTGTGTGGAGAGCTGTTCCTGGGTGCCTATGGTTTTATACCATTCTAACTTGTGAAAATGTCAGAGTAAGTAGGTGCAGCCTCCATCTCATGGGACCCTTGGAAGCAACTGTTAGGACAAAGTGGTTGCCAAGGTATGGACCTCATTCAGTTCCTGAAGGAAGTGACCTCACCTCACTTCCTTGGTGATGGAATTCTCTGAACTTGGGATCCAGAAAGCCAGGCATCCAGAGCCAGTCCCAGTCACAGTCCCAGTGGTCAAAATTTTTCGGATTTACCAAAGACAGAGTCAGTCTTTCTTGGTACCTACTTATGTGAGGATGGCCAAATGCCAGGAAGGTCTGAAGAGGGGCCTTTCCTGAGAAAGCAGATAGTGGCTCACCACTGGCTCCTTACAGATTCACAAAGTTGGCCACAGAGACTAGATCTGAGACAGGACAGCCCATTATGAGGGAATTTCTTATGGCCCACCATCAAACGACACTCCGTATTGTCACAGAGGTACTTGGGGGTCTGTGTGGGTGTGGGTGTGGGTATTGGTTTGTGGTTTTGTCTCATGTTCTGAGAATAGGTAAGAAAGTCGGTTTGTTTGGTTTGGTGTGAACTGATTCTAGTAAGTCGTTTGACAAGGCTAGTCTTTCTATATCTGTGTATCCCACTGTGTCCATGGTTGTAGACAATAGAAAAGAGAATGCATAAATACATGTGTCCTTTCTAGTAGAAATCTTCCCAGCATTCATTCTGCCCAATTTATGAATGGTCTGCGACTTGCCTAATGGATGGGCAACACCTAATATCTTCTTAAGTTCCTGTTCTCTACCTGAATTATGGGCAACCTCCAGAATACGCTCATGGTATTGTGTCGAAGATATGAACCACCTCCACGCTCTGTGATACGGCCATGTACTAGAGAGCTGAAGGAAATGATGAGCATCTCAGAAAACTCAGATATCAGTGTGACCAGGAAAGTCTCAATGGAAAAACCCCGCTTTGGGCCTTTTGCTTACATATCCTTCTGTTGCCCTGAATGTCAGGAAGGTCTTTGCCTCAGGCTATGCCTTTTTGAAGCCTAAAGAAAACAGTTTTCAAATGGAAATGTATAAACTTTACCTGTGGCTCTTTCTTAATTGCTTTGGAAAGGGATGTGTCTGAATCAGCCTCTTGGCCCTGTGTGAGGCTGTGGCTTAGATTCTCAGCACCTGATGGATCTAAAGAAAAATACCATGTGTGCATGCACATCAAAAAGCCAAAAGAGCAGTCATTTTGGATGAAGTTTCTCGCCTTCCTCTGTAAGGTTTCTGACTTCCATCATTGAGAATATGGATCCTTTGGGTCAAATGAGTTCTTCAAAGCCCTGCAGACACTAGACCATAGGTTCTTGGGTTTTCTCATGACTCCAATTAACATAAAGAATCTAAACACCACAGTCAGTAGGCCTCAAAATTGAGAATAAGAGCAATATTAACGGCAGGCCTCTTTGAACACTCCTGGTTCACAGGAAGGATGTCCCGGCCACACTGACTTTAGTCAAATGGATGCAAGGGAGCTTATTTTGGACACTGTCTTAGGCTATGCCCCTCATGGAAACCTCCAGCCAGAGGTTATGATGAGTGTCTATATGGAAGAAAATGAGGGCCATGTGGGAGTGTCTTGATTTTAATTGCGGTCATTTGTGTGGCGCTTGGAATAGATGACTGGGTCCACCTGGGCTTGAACACTGGTGTGATTCTCCTTAGAGACTGAGTTCTGGAACTTACCTCAAAGAAGTATTGCCTTGTATTGTGTTGGGATTTTAGGAGGCCATGCATGAGAGTCGCCCTTGGAAACTGGGATCTATGCCCAGGTTGGCTTTCCACAGAGCACTGGGAATCTTGGGAAGGATATCACATGATTTTATTCTTAAAGACTTGGCAGCCATAGTTGCAAGTCAAAACACATATGGACCTCAAATTGTAGACCTCAATAGGTCTGGCTTCATGGGACCTTTTGGCCTGTCTTTGGGAAGACTTGCGTGTGATAGTTCTCCAGAGCTTTCATTGAAATGAGCTTCCTCTCCATTTAATCATTCCTGAATGAATTGAAACCCACAGTGCCTCCAACTTCACCCTTGAAAAATGGCTAGATAAATACCTTTAAATTTTTGACATTCCCATGACTAGGTGGGCCTGGAGAACCTATGGATGTCCTATTGATGACCATCAGTGTACCAGACAGTGCCTTGATTGACTGGGTTTCATGAAAATGGTGTAGAACGGAGATGCCAGTAATTTGGAGCATGCTGAGTAGTCGGCCTAGAGCAGTGGTGTGCTGGTGTGTGTTAAAACATCTGTGGTTGGGTCATCTGCATCTGCCCTTCGCTTCCAAATGGTTTGTGACTGACATGGTACAAGCCCCAGATCCTTGTATGTAAAGGCATCTTGTTATATGGAGAGGATTCAGGGCAATGTTTACAATCAGATTGCTATGGTCAAGAGGGCAAGCTATGTGGGATAGAAGCCTTGTTGGTGCATTCTCCTGCAGACCCTTACCCACCACACGTGACAGAACTCCCTCCATCACTGTGTCCCAGTTGAACTTCTTGTATTTTGTGAAGCAAATATCAAACTCGCAGTGCAGCTGCAAGAAACACCACAAAAATTGGAGGATGACCAATGGCTTCACATTCCACCCTGGGAGACACTTAGCCACCAGTGGCCACAGTTTCCCTACAAAGAGAGAATTCAGCACTGCTGCCTCATGTTCTTTGGAAAATAAGAAACAATGTCCTCTAGGTCACATAGATGCTGACCCAGCTTTGATCGTCTCACTATAAAGGAAGCTAAAGCTCCTAAAAACCACCTCAGATGAAGTTTCTCAAGAAATATTTAGGCCGGCAGAGCTCCATGTTTGTGGTGTTTTTACCCTGTCCCTGACTTTTGGAAACTCCTATACCACCTCCAAGGTTGTGAACTCCTGAGCATTTTCCATTCCAGATGTGTATTCACAGATTTTCTAACTCTTCTCCTCTAATTGTGTCTTACATGGGATGAAGGTAAAGTCAAGGCATTGTTCTGAATACACATTGGATTCTTTTTCCAATTTTCCATTTGAAATACTGAATCCCTGACTGTCAGGCGTAGAAAGAATTCACCTTCAAAGAATAGCCTGACACTTACAAGAAACAGCCCCCATGGAGACATCCTGTCTGGGAGACATCCTGTAGCCAACTGTGTCTCTGAGACATCCTGTTGCCATCTGTATTCCTGAAACATCCTGAGTTTACCTCACCTTGTGAAGACATCCAGGAACTTTGGATAAGAGAGTTTTCCCATCTCCAGCATATAAATGCCCCTGTGTGAAAAATAAAAGTTTGCAGCTTGATCAGAACTCCTGTCTTGCTGTCATCTCTCGTGTCTCTTGTCCCTTCATTCCTCCGCATCTAGGTTCGCTGCCCCTGTTGATGTGTCTTTCCAGCCGTGACTACTGGCACCCACTGACTGGGGCTCGAGCCTTTGACTGATTGGGAACCCCGTCCTCCTGGAAGACTTCATCAAGTGGAGCTCGCGATTGCCTCAGCAGACACCACAAAGAGACAGATCCAGGAGGAGAGTGGGGATGACGCACGGTGAGTGACCCACCATGGGACAAGCAGTTTCGCCACATGATTTGTTTTTGTCAGGCCTCAAAGAGTCCTTCAAGACATGAGGGGTGCGTGTTAAGAAAAAGGACTTAAAATTTTTCTTCTAATACATAGGACAATTGTGTCCATGGTTTCACATTGAAGTGACCATTGATGGCAAAAGATGGCTTAGAGTAAGAGACTGTTTAAAAGATTATTATGAAACCTTTGGCCCAGAAAAAGTGCCAGTTCCCACCTTTTCTTACTGGAACTTAATTAATGAAATTCTTAAAAGTTCACCCTTTGACAATGGTACCTTACAACTTGTCAGGATTGGAGAAGAGACTATGCAAAACACCTCTCGTCTCCCCACGGCATGCCCATCAGTTAGTATAGACATTGACCCTTCTCAGTCTCCCCAGGACCCTGGGAACCTTCCTAGTCCCCCTCAAAATACCACCCTAATGAATAAGGCTCCATTGTTTACCAAACACCTTTATCGAGTTTTAAATCCCAGAGACACATTGACCCCTGGGACGGAGGCTACCTTGGAGAAGGAAGCAGCAAGCTACCATTCAGAAGATGCGCCACCTCTCAGGACCCTGCCACAGCCTATAGGACTTACACATCTACCTACCTCCTATATCCCTCCTGCCTTTTGTGATCCAGCCTTTCAGGAGCAAAATGCAACCCAGATATTTTTCCCCACTTCCCTTGCCTAGCCTGGCTCCCTTGTGAGAGTCTCTCCAACATAGACGGGAACAGATCAAACTTTTAAAAGAATTAAGATCCCTAGACTCTGAGCTCTGTTCATTAGCCTTAGGCACGGAGTCAATGCAAGCTGGCCCACGGCGGTCTAATACAAAGGCTAAGCCACTCCATCAGCCTGTTCTCGCCTTCCCAGTCACCCGCAGTCAGATAGATAAGCCTGCCCAGGCTGAGGTCAAAGACTTAGAAGAGGATCAAGAGGAGGAAGTGGGGGAAATGGATCAAGGAGATCAGGACTCAGAGGATGAGGAGTTCACCCCTAGGCAGGAAGGAACCCAGAGTGTCTACAAAAAAATTAAGCCTGCGTTTTCTTGAAAAACATAAAAAGACTTGTGCTCACAATGGCCCCACTGTGCCCTACAAGTTGACTTTATTAGAAAGCCACAGCGCACAATGGCTTACTCCCAATGATTGGAAATTTTTAGACCGAGCTACCCTCAGTGCCGGAGATTTCCTGTTATGGAATGCAGATTTCGAGGAGCACTGTCAGGAAACTGCTCAAAAAAAAATTAACTAAGGCCTCCTCTAAATCCTGAACTTATGTTAAGCTAGTGGGCTATGCGCCATTTGACACTAAAACTAAATAGGCACGTTTCCCTGCTGGAATTTTGGCGCAGATTCAGATGGCTTGCTTACATGCTTGGAGATGCCTCCCTCAAACTGGCTCGGCTACCACTTCTTTGGCAAAAATTTGACAAGGACCCAACGACCCTTATAGAAACCTTGTTCCCCGGCTTAACCTAGCTGCAGAATGCTTGCTTGGACCAAGCGAGAGCAAAAGAACTTTTGTAAAACATCTTGCCTTTGAAAACGCCAACCCGGCATGTCAGGATGTTCTTCGACCACATAAGGAAAAAGGGAAACTTTCGGACTTTATTAGACTCTGTGCAGGGGTGGGTGCAGCCCATGCCATGGGTCTCGCCCTACATGCCCCCTTTACCAAGGCCTTTCACAATCGTGGCTCATGTACTTGCTTTACTTGTAAACAACCTGGCCATTTTGCACGCAAGTGTCTGAAAGACAAACAAAGCCTAGGAATATCGTCTCCTCAAACTGGGGCTAAACCGCCCCCAGCTACCCTTTGTTCTAGATGTGGTAAATGTCATCACTGGGCCAGTAAGTGTAGATCTAAGACAAATGGCCTCAGACAGCCTATTTCTTCCTGCTTCTCAGGAAACCCCCTGCGGGGCCAGCCCCTGGCCACGACATCCCCCAGGACAAAACCAGGGGCAATAAGGTTTCCAAACTCCAAACCTACCACAAAATTCTTCCCCACAATTGCCTCCCTCCAACTAGCCACCCCAGGCAGCGCAGGATTGGACCTCTGTGCCACCACCGATACAATATTAGACTCAATGCAAGGGCACCAGATAATACCCACTAGAATTACGGGTCCCCCTTCATCTCATACGAGTGCCCTTATTCTTGGAAGAGCCTCTGCTACCTTAAATGGTGTTCAGGTCTTCCCTGGCATTAATGATAATGATTTCACTGGAGAAATCAAAATACTAGCAACAGCTATTAATGGAGTTGCGGCCATCCCAGCAGGAACAAGACTTGCACAATTAATATTCCTTCCCTTGGATTCAGGAGGCACTTCCACCGCCCAAACATACAATGGGGGACAGCCTCCCTCGGCTCCTCTGATGTATATTGGGTTCAGCCCATTTCTCACAATAGACCCACCCTTACCTTACTTATTGAAAAAAAGGAATTCCTAGGAATTCTAGATACTGGAGCTGATGCCACAATTATTTCTCACAAATACTGGCCATCATGTTGGCCCATCACCCCATCCTTGAATGACCTAAAAGGGTTAAGAGTCAAAAAATCCCCATGTCAGTTCTAGGGCTCTTAGCTTTACTGATAAAGAGGGTAATAAGGTGACTGTCACTCCTTTCATTGTTCCTGACCTCCCTGTTAACCTATGGGGCCGAGATATTTTGAGTCAAATGGAAGTCATTCTTGCCAGTCCCAATTCCATGGTGACTCATCAAATGCTTCGTATAAGTTTTGTCCCTTGTACAGGCCTTGTGAGACTGAGACAAGGACTGGTGGGGACTATAAAACCCATAAAAAAACAAATACATATGGACTTGGGTATTCTGATTTTTAGTGTCGGTTCCTGACCCTCCTGTACCCCATGCAGATAAAATTATTTGGGAGACTCAGACTCTTGTGTGGGTGGATCAGTGGCCCCTTACCCCCCCAAAAAATTGGAGGCTGCCTCCATGTTAGTGCAGGAACAGCTGGCAGCCGGCCATGTAGAGCCCTCAACCTCACCATGGATTACTCCTATTTTTGTTATCAAGAAAAAATCAGACAAGCGGCATCTTTTACAATATTTGTGTGCCAGTAATAAAGTTATGTGCCTGATGGGAGCACTACTGCCTCGAATTCCCACACCAATGGCTATTCCCAAAACTATTGTAAAATGGTTATTGACTTAAAAGTTTGCTTTTTTACCATTCCTTTACATCCTGAGGATAGACCCTATTTTGCCTTTAGTCTCCCTTGCATTAATTTCCACGGCCCTATGCAGAGATTTCAATGGAAGGTTCTTCCCCAAGGTATGGCCAACAGCTCTAGTCTTTGCTAAATATAAGCTGTTCAAGCAGTAGACCCTGTGAGAGAGTGATGACCACAATTTTATGTTTTACATAATATGGATGAATTTTTAATTGCTGCACCTAATTACCATGACCTTAATAATTGTTACTTGGACCTTTAGAAAACCCTCACTACCTTGAGACTACGGATAGCTCCTGATAAGGTTTAAACACAGGACCCTTATACCTATTTGGGCCTTAAACTTCAAGATAATCAGATCCAAATTCATAAAATACAACTGCGTGTGAACCATCTTCACACCCTTAATGATTCTCAAAAATTACTGGGAGATATTCAATGGCTAAGAACATATTTAAAATTATCCACTTGTGTACTTTTGCCCCTTAATGATATTTTGAGAGGTGATTCCTAAACTTCCTCCCCTCAAAAGCTTACTCCCGAGGCATGACAGGCATTAAACCAAGTCACAGAGGCCATTTCCAAACAGTTTGTTACACAAATTTCTTATAACCTTCCTCTGGTTCTGGTTCTTTTACACACTCCTCATATACCCTCAGGAAAATTTTGGCAGTGATATCCATATTTTAAAAATAAAGGCTTCCCCTTGCTTTGGGTCCATTTATCCACCAAATCCTCCAAGTTTATTACCGTTTATCTTGCTCAGGTAGCTTCTATTATTATTAAAGGTCGTTTGCTTTCTCGACAACATTTTGGCTAAGACCCTGATAATATTTTAATTCCATATACTAATGACCAAACCCAATTTTTACTACAGAGAGGGGATGAATGGGGTATTGCCCAATCAGGCCATTTGGGAACAATTGATAACCACGTCCCCAATGACACCCTTTTACATTTTGTCCAGATACATCCATTTATTTTTCCCAAAATTACTCAAAAGGCTCCCAGTTCCAAGCCCTTACTGTCTTTACAGACGGTTCCAGTAATGGCTGTGCGGTCTTTGTTGTCAATAACCAGCCTACAACCTTTGATACTGTCTATCATTCAGCACAGTTTGTGAAATTGTTTGCCATAACACAAGTTTTTATAACATTTTGTGATAATCCTGTTAATATTCATACAGACAGTGCCTACATTGCTCATTCTGTGCCCCTGCTGGAGATTTCACCCGCCATTAAAGCTTCTTCCAATGCGGCCTGTCTGTTTCACCAGCTTCAGCAGCTAATTCAGGCCAGACAACACCCATTTTTCTTAGGACACATCAGGGCACACTCTGATCTTTCCGGCCCTCTAACACAGGTAATGCTCAAGCTGATGCAGCAACTCCTACCATCTTTCCAATTTTTGGTGGCTCCATTCAATAGGCCACGGAGCTAAACAATCTTCACCAACTAAATTCCCAGAGCCTTCGATTACTTTGTAAAATTACCAGGCAACAGAAACGAGAAATAGTAAAAGAATGCCCTGCTTGCGCTCTCTCCCTCCCCATTCAACAATTGGGAGTTAACCCCCGAGGATTACTGCCAAATCAGGTTTGGCAAATGGATGTTACTCATTTTCCTGAATTTGGAAAAACCAAATATATACACGTTTCTATCGATACCTTCAGCAGCTTTATTTTTGCATCACCACATTCTGGAGAGGCTACCAAAGATGTCCTTTCTCATCTTGTTTCAGCCTTTTCCATAATGGGTAAACCAATACATATTAAAACAGATAATTGTCCTCCATATACCAGTGCCAAGTTTAAACAGTTTTGTGCTACCTTGCAATTTTGTCATCCTACTGGAATTCAATACAAACCTCAGGGCCAAGGCATTCTGGAATGTTCCACCTTACCTTAAAGACTTGGCTATTTCACCTTAAGGCTTCCGCCCTTGTATTTACCACTCACAGGCATTGCCTTAACCATGCATTATTTGCCCTTTCTTTTCTTACCCTAGACAGTGAAGGCCTTTCGGCTGCAGACACACACTGGCATCCCTTTTCCAATTCTGATCAGCCACCTGTTATGTGGCGAAATCCCCTTACAAATAAATGGAAATGCCCACATCCTGTCCTCATCTGGGAATGTGGCTCAGCTTGTGTTTTGGACCAAGAGCTAGCAGCCCCAAGATGGTTACCAGAATGCCTGGTTAAACAGGTTAATGACTTACCTCAAACCGGGGACGGAGGCCCTCTCCCTGAGTACAAATTTTCCCCTTTTTCGGATCCATCCAACAATCTGTGTGAGGATCCTGCTTAAGGCACTTCTGCTGAACAGGTTTGTGCACGGAGGCCTGGTCCCTCCACCTTCCAACATCATGGAGTACCTTCCCCCCCCTCCCCCCGTGAAGGCAAGGGAGGATCTTGGACTCAGGCTCCCACTAGTTGGAACCAGACTGCTGACTGCATGACTAAGGTGGCTTACCTCCGTGCCGAGGTTGACCATAAATTCAAAGGAGTTCATCAGCCTAAATGAGTATGTGTTAACAAGCCAAAGATTATTCCCCCTAGTACAAGTAAAGCTCTCCAAAATTGTTCTGCAACCCGTACGCATACCCAGGCGATGCATGTCTCTTGTTTTGTGTCGGCCTCAATTTGTGTTAACAAGCAGGGAGAATGATTTTTTGAAGCCTCCCTAACTAAAACTCATGAAGCAGGGTGGACCACTATTCATTATACCCCCGTTCTCTTTGACCAGGGAGGAGAAGGCAAATACACCAAGCTACAGTCAGCTGGGTGCCAAGGCACTGTCAGAAAAACTTCCTACTGGCCCATTAAGGACCCTACAGGGGTCTCTGATGGTAGAGGACCCACTGATGCAGTCAAGCATCCTCAGATAATCAAACTTTTGAAACCCCAAATCCCTGAGCTCACATATCATCCCTTAATGTAGCCGAAATCCCAGTTCCCAGGTTTAGATACCAATACATTAGATATTTTGCAAACTACCTTCTCCTTCCTTAATAATTCCAACCCCACCCTTGCTGGTAATTGCTGGCTCTGCATGACAACAGGGGCAAGCATGCCTATGGCAGTTCCTATTAATTCTACTATGGACAATGATAATACATGCCAACCCGGATTTCCCTTTAAAGTACAGCCTATAGGCACTTTTACATTATGTCTTTTAGGCGTGATGCAGAATAATACCTATGATATGGATTTTGGAATTGCTTCCTTTGGAAATTGCTCAACAGTACAAAATTATTCCTCACCCATCCCATCTCTTTGTCCCCCCAATGGCACAGTTGTTATGTGTGGAGGAAATGTGGCCTTCCCCAGGCTTCCAGCGAATTGGAACAGTGGCTGTGTTCTTGCCTTATTACTCCCTGATATAACAATTGTCCCAGGAGACGAACCTCTAGCCTAGACACCTTAGTCAAAAGACAGAGGCGGGCGATACAGGCCTTATCACTTATTGCCAGCCTTGGAATAACAGCTGCTGTGGGCACAGGTACACTGGCTTAGGCACGGCAATACACCCTTACCATCGCCTGTCTCAACAACTTAAAATGATGTACAAACTCTATCAGAAACCATTAAAGATTTGTAGGACCAAATAGACTTCCTGGCAAAAGTGTTCCTTCAAAACAGACGAGGCTTAGATTTGCTAACTGCTAACCAGGGAGATATTTGATTGGCCTTAGGGGAACGATGCTGCTTTTATGCCAATAAATCAGTCATAGTATGCACTAAATTTAAGCAGCTTCAAGAAGATCTAGAAAAGAGATGAAGGGAACTATTTGAAAATCCCCTCTGGACAAAGCTTAATGGATTTCTACCCTACCTTCTTCCCCTATTAGGCCCTTTGTTGGGTTTACGTTTAATGGTGACCATAGGACCCTGCATTATAAACAGTGTGGTACAATTTATTAAAGAACACATTAATATTATGGCCTCTAAGCCCCTACAAATCCACTATCATCATCTGGAGATGGAAGACCACGCTGTCAACTTTTAAAAGGATGTTCTACCCTTCTCACAGGCTTATTTCTTAAGTTTACATGCCCACAAATCTCTCTTTCTTACATAAAACTATAAGTAACAGCTCTGACAAACCATCTTCTGCCCTTGCCATAAGGGTTCGTCTACATGGGCCCTTCGGCTTGGGGGAAGACGCACCCATGGAGTGAGGACGTTAGGCCATAATATCGGAGGGTGCAGGAAGGATTGCAAAAGGATGGATCCACGGATCCCCAAACACAAGACCTGTGAGTGACATGCTCTGGTGCATGGCGGTTGGCATGCTTCCGCTTCAAGGCCATCTCCTCCAAAAACATGCCAAGGCCACCACGAAATCTGCTAGTAAAGATGCTCGCTCGGATCAGGAGATATTCTAAGGCCTCCTAGAGAAACAGAGCCTCTAACCCCCCCCCCCTAAAAACATGGCCGGTAAGGTAGGTCAAATATTTTATATAAGAAAGGGGGAGATGTCAGGGGCTAAAAGGAAGTTCTCCTTCAAAGAATAGCCTGACACTTACAAGAAACAGCCCCCTGGGAGACATCCTGCCTGGGAGATATCCCACAACCATCTATCTCCCTGAGACATCCTGTCGCCATCTGTCTTCCTGAAATATCCTGAGGTTATCTAACCCTGTGAAGACATCCAGCAACTGCCGATAAGAGAGCTTTCCCATCAGCAGCATATAAACACCCTGTGAGAACAATAAAAGTTTGCAGCTTGATCAGAACTCTTGTCTGGGTGTCATCTGTCCTGTCTCTTGTCCCTTCATTCCTTCCCAACTATGTTCGATGCCCACGTTGATGTGTCCTGCCGGCCGGGACACCTGGCACTAACCCATACCCTACTAGACTATGACTACTAATCCTAATATGATGGAGAAAAATAACCCAAATAGAATAGAAATACAAGCAGTTCAGAGGAGGCATGGTGTATAGTTGGAGTTGCCTTTTGCATGATCTAGGGTAGGTGTTATAAATCTAGCTAATTTTTAAATGAAATAGTTCTCCATGTGTTTTTAAAGTTAAAAAATATGTGAATACCTGTCTCCCTTTCTCTGTAGCCTACTTGCCACATGTATTTTATATGCACATATAGAATCCTACGTGGTATCACACGTATATTCTTGTGAGGTGGCTGACTTAGCAGATTCAAATTGTGAGAAGAGATCACTTCTCCTAAACGCTGTTAGAACTGAAAATTCAACCTATGGGGGAGCCTCCTAGTAAAAAAAAACATTATACATAAATCCATGCTAAGTAAAATTAATATTTTTGCATCAGTGGATGATATATATTTCATGAAGAATTTCGATTGGCATATATATTGCTACTTTTCATTGTCTGTGTTTGTGTTTTGTGTGTGTGTATATATATATATATATATATATATATATATATATATATATATATATATATATACTCTCCAAATTTTTCAAAATATAAAATATATGTGTCCTATATACACTACCTAAATTCATTCATGTTCATGTATGTGGATTCATAATCAACTTTTCACAAGATTATTCTCAGAAATATACATCCACCTGAAATACATATTTGTTTCCTAGTACTGAAAAGTAACTTCAGTAAATGGTGCATACAATCCTAATATTTCTACAGTAACTGACCCAGTTTAACATCAATGCAAATAGATTCCTATGGGACATGATGTGTATTTTGAAGTTCATTTTATTTAACACTGGTACATTACTATTTCTTCAGTTTATGCGCACCATAGGATATATATTTCATCCACAGGTTCACAAATTAATAGGCATTTGTTTCACTTTCAATCATTTCCTGCTTCAGAACACATGTATTCCTCCAGGTTTCTTGACTGTTCTTCTCATGAGACTTCTTTCCAAACACATTGTTTTCGATTTCCATAAAAATTTGAAGCAAAACTCCCACACTCTTCATGATAAACCATAACCCTAATATTACCATTAGATGTATAACTTTTGGAATGAGTGATTGTATATCAATATAAGATTTCCTGTATATTTTCAGATAACAATTCAATCCATTATTTAAAGTTGGTACCAGTTATATAATTTATGTTGAGTGTCTATATGGAAGAAGCTGAAGGCCATTTGAGAGTGTTTTGGTTTTAATTGTGGTCATTTGTTTGTGGTTGGAAGAGATGACTGGGTCCACCTGGGCTTCAACACTGGTGTGATTCCCCATAAGACTGAGTTCTGGAACTGAACTAAGAGAAGTATTGCCATGAAGTCGTGTTGGGATTTTAGGAGGCCACGCATGAGAATCGCCCTTGGAAACTGAGTTCTAGGCCCAGGATGGCTTTCCACATCGCCATGGAAATCTCATCCAGGATATTACATGATTTTATTTTTAAAGAGTTGACAGCCATAATTAAGAGACAAAACACACATGGATCTCACATTGTAGACCTCAATGGGCCTGGCTTCATGTGACCTTTTGCCCCCTCTTTGGGAAGCCTTGCCTGTGAGAGTTCTCCAGAGGTTTCATTCAAATGAGCTTCCTCAAAATTTTATGGTTCCTGGATGAATGGGAAACACACAGTGGCTCCAAATTCATCCTTGAAAAATGGCGAGAAAAATACCATGAAATTTTGGACATTCCCTTGACCAGATGGCACTGGAAAACATTTCCATGTCCTATTGCTGATCAGGAGTATACCAGACAGTGCCTTGATTGACTGGGTTTCATGAAAATGCTGTAGAACAGAGATGCCAGTAAGTTGGAGCCTTCTGAGTAGTGAGCCTAGAGTAGTGGTTAGCAAGTGTGTGATAATACATCTGTGCTGTGGCCATGTAGATCTGCCATTGGCTTCCAAATGTCCTGTGACTGACATGGTGCAGCCAGCAGACAATTATATGAAAAGGCATCTTGGTATATGGAGACGTTTCTGGGGAATGTTCAGAATCAGGTTGCTATGGAAAAGAGTGCAAGCTATGTGGGGTAGAAGCCTAGTTGGTGCGTTCTCCAGCAGACACTGACCAACCACATGTGACAGAATGCCGTGCAGCCCTGCGACCAATTTGGACTCCTTGTATTTTGTGAAGCAAATACCAAACTCCCATTGTAGCAGCAAGAAAGACCATTAAAAGTGGAGTATGACCAAAGGGCTTCACAGTCCACACGGGGAGACGCTTAGCCCCAATGGCCATTGTTTACCTACAAAAAGAGAATTCATCACTGCTGCACCATTTTCATTGGAAAATAAGAACACATGTCCTTCAGGTCACATAGATGCATATCTAGCTTTGATGGTCTCAAAACAAAGGAAGCTAAAGCTCCTGACAACAACATATATTTCAAGTGCCCAGCCTCAGAGGCAGTTTCTCAAAACGTCTTTAGGCCAGGAAACCTCTATATTCATAGACACAGGGTACAACTCTTTGTACCCCCAATACTAATTTATACGTCTTCAAAATATTGCTCCCAGAAATGGTACAAGAAATACTCATGTCACCTGATCTACATATACATTGTATCACAGTAATATTCTGAAAACAAAATGCAAAGGTCACACTTATGATTGTACCAAAACCTAAATGGAAAGTGAACCTGCATTACTAAAATCATCCATGTCCACTTGCCTAATGCTCTCAAATGTCAATCCTATTGACGACTACATATTTCTTTTTTCCTTAGATTATATAATTAAAGTCAAACATGTTGAATGTGTAATCCTATCACTAACTTTATGCTTTGCCTGATTTCATAATGTCTCTATTGATATCTGCTTTCCTACATGTTTTCTCCAGTTCATCATTGTGACTGACTCTTCACATGTGCTGACATTTACATTCACTCTCTATATGAAACCCTATTGCTAAAGGACTTTTTTTTCCAAATCCTATATTCACTCTTCTTCCTTAACCTACCAACTATATTCCTAATCTTACTGACTATCCCGTTTTGAATGGATGTTCTTTTCTACATTCAGTCATCCAAGTAAATGTCAGGTGAGCGTCGGAGGAAGAGACCACCCAGAATCTACCTCATGCAACAGCAAAGGGTTTATTGGGGGTCCAGCGTGCTGGTGCTAATAGTTCACTTGAATAGAGCAGAGAGCCCTGAGAACAGCTTAAGCAGAGCTTATATACTTTCCTTGGAGAGGGCAGGGAGGGATTTTTATTAATGGATCAAGGCGAGTGGGCAGTTTGCGTGTAACCGGGTGAGTGAGTGCATTCTGTAGTTTGGCAGTTGGGGACAGCACATTCTGGGAACAAGATTAGCAAACATTTCTCAAGATTTCAACAGTGTTTTGTTAAGCGTACAGAAAAACAGAAAGTGACAAGTGCCTATTTTATTAACCTTTCATTCCCCACTTTTTCTTCTGGCTACTTTTAGTCATAAAAGTGATCATTGGGGGGTGTCACATTTTATGTCTGCTAGTGGGGTATTAACATAAGTTTAACTTGTCCAATTTGAGATTGGAGAAAAGAAATTACATGGTTGAACAAACAGAGTTTATAGTTAGCAATAATATGAGGATTATTATTGGACCAGCCAGGGTTGATAAATACGTAGTTAAACAGGGGGACTGTGTGAACCAAGACTCAAACCACCCTTTTTTGGCCTCTCTCTCTCATTGACACTCTTCAAGTTGTCCTTTTAATTTACTCATAGATTTTTTTACAACTCCATAATGGTCAGCATAAACACAACATTCTTCCATCAATGCAGAACAAAGGCCCCCTTCTCTCATGAAGAGGAGGTTCAACCCTTGTCTGTTCTGTAAAACAACTTCAGAGAGAGAGGTTAAAGATTTCTGCAAAGCTGTGATGGAGGTTTCTAATATCTTTAAGTTTTGGTCTATTGCTGCTTCTAATTGTGTCATTTGTTGTGTCCCATGGACCAAGGCAGTGGTTCTTGTGCCCACCTCTGCTGCAACTCCTATTTCTAATAGGATGGCTAAAGTGAGGGATATATGTGCCCAGTGGAACCAGGTTTTATTTCCCCCTATTTGAATTTCAAATGAACATGCATCAGGATAAAGCACTCTGGGAAACATCTGCACCATTACACAATTAATCATATCTGTTGACAACTTCATGAAAACATAAAAAATGTTTAAGTATATAGAATTATACTGCTGTAGGGACAGACAAGGCAAGGCGCCTAAGATAGTACCGAAGACAGGGAAACAGTCCTATTCGTTTGCAACCAGATTCAGAGGGCATTACTTCTGTTGTAATCAATAAATCCCCTGAAACCCAAGTTTAGATAGTTTCAGAATTTTGTACCCAACATGTAAAGGAAGGGGCGCAGAAGTTCACAGTCTGCAGAAGTTCACAAAAAGCAGTTTATTTTTCTGTTTTTTTCCTCTGTTCTTGGCAAGTTAACTTTTCAAGGACACCTGGGTTAGGGAGAGCTCTTTCTTCCCTTTAATTTTCACCCTGCCAGCTGTTACCATGGAGCCCAGTTTGTAACTTCTGTATCTTAGAAATGTAGCCATCTCTGTGAATCCCTACCTCATGGCCAGAGGCCTTGTACACATATTTTGTGAAAAACTAGTAAGGGGGTGTCTACCTTAGGAGTGCAGATTTTTTAGCCAGTGGCCAAGTAGAACAGGGCAACACGTAAAGAGGAATTTTATCTACTCTGAAGTCTTTTATAGGGACTCTTTTGCTGAAAGTCCTAAAGTCAGCCATGATGAAGACTTCTGAAGAAGGTCAGATAAGACTTTTCGGTGGGCCTGGTACAGAGGGGGCAGATGGGGTAGGTGGGGCTGAGAGCAGTTCTGAAGATCTGAGAATGAGGAAGGAAAGATGTAAAGGAATAATGGAAAAGGGGTTTGGGATTTTCCTAGCAAAAAAAACTTGAGCAGTAGAACAGGTAGAGCAGAGGAGAAGACTGGAGTTAGTATCACTAAAAGGCTGTAAGGGACTTTAAATTCTGAGTAACCTTTTTTCAGTGATGACAAAGAAACTTTTAAGTCCATTTTCATTACATCTTGGATAGGGGTCTGAGGGCTCTCCTCAGCTGGTTTGAGATTTGGGTTAGCTGGTAAGAGGACCTGGTGGGATCCGGTGCGGACACTGATAGGAGAAGAGAGGAGGGAGTTGGTGGAGGGGTACTTCATTACCTGCTACCTCAGCAATTGGGCAATGGTCTGAGAACTGGCAGAGGTTTGGATTTTTGATCTAGTAATTGGAGGGGAGAAATCATGTTGCTGAGGTGATAGTGACAGAAGAGAGACTGGAGCAGAAGGCTAAGGGTGAGGATCTATTGGAGAAACATAGGTCAGGATGTGAGCGAAGGAGGGAAAAGGCCTCCACATAGGGGAATCTTTTTTCACCCTTTTGAGCATTTGCAGAAGTTAAAAATGTCACGCAGTATTTGAGGACCTAGAGACCCCACTGTGGGCCATCGGTTTTGGTTATCTAATTGGTAATATGGCCAATGCTGTGTACAGAATTTTTTTATTGGTTATTCAAAACATTACAAAGATTGCAGAATCACATTGGTTACACATCCACATTTTTACATAATTCCATAATAGTAACTGTTGTATTCTGCTACCTTTCCTATTCTCTACTATCCCCCCTCCCCTCCCCTTCCATCTTCTCTCTCTACCCCATCTACTGTATTTCATTTCTCTCCTTATTTTTTTCCCATTCCCCTCACAACCTCTTATATGTAATTTTGTATAACAATGAGGGTCTCCTTCCATTTCCATCCAATTTCTCTTTTCTTTCCCTTTTCTCTACAGAATTTGATGAGAAGCTTGAGATCCATCAGGCAGTCCCTGTATGCTCACATCCCCATGACTTAGAGAAGAAGTCAGCTTTCCCCCCACACAGCCGTGATTTCATGTGGCTTTGATAGTCCACCAGGCAATCATAGTAATCTAGGCTAGCCAACCTGCATCTGGCTCACTTGTCCCTACATCCATTAGGTTTGTTTCCATTGTCTATGGTTTGGAAGGGATTTAATGGAATTTTAGTGGCATCCTCTTCATCAGGGATATCCCAATAGGAAAGACGTATAGCCAGCTAATAAATGTCTGGGTAGAGAGATGGTCACTAGTTACCTAATTGGGCTGTATACGAGATAGACCATAATTCTTTTCCAGTAGGATTTGTGATCAGCCATCGCTGCTGAACGCGCTGATGAGGGTTAGGACTACTGGTGGTCAAGGGGAGAGTCTATAGCTTTATCCACATGGCGAATACACAATTTGAAAGTGTTACCAGTCTTTTCCAGTTTCCAGCCAGAGTCTCAACAGGCCGCAGGCTTGAGATGAGAGGTATGGATCCAGGAAATGATTCTGTCTACCTTTACCGCTGTAGGTGTTATAAGTAGCACCTGGTATGGTCCTTTCAAGCGGGGTTCCAGGGATGACACCTGATGTCGTCTTACATAGAAGAAGTATCTTAATTGATGTTGATTTGGAGTCCTCTCGTCCCCAGGTTGTTAGGCAGTGGCCATCTGTTTTCACAGGTATCCTGAGTTCTTTCAAGAGCTTTAAGTCTGTAAAGCAAATGGGTGTGAAAGAAATCGTTAGGTCTTAGAGTTGGGGTTAGGTCCCTTACTGGAGGAGGGGCACCATAGAAAATTTCATAGGGGGTGAGGTTACACAAAGAAACAGAGGGAGTATTTCTTGCATGAAACAGTTCATAAGGCAGGAGCATAGTCTAATATTTTATGCCGGTCTCTAAGCTTAATTTCGTTATGGTCTCTTTAATGTTTCTATTCATTCATTCTGCCTGTCCTGAACTCGGGGGTCTATAAGCACAATGTAACTTTCAATAAATCCCCAAGGTCCTGGCTAACCCCTGACTTATGTGGGTTATGAATGCCGGTCCATTATCACACCCTATTACTTTAGGCAGGCCGTATCTTGGAAAAATATCTCCCAGGATCTTCTTCACCACAATTTGCACTGTTTCTTTTTTTTTCTTTTTTTCCTTTTCTTTTTTTTTTTTTTTTTTTTTTTTTGGTGGGAAAGGCTTCAATCCATCCTGAAAATATATCTACAAAGACTAGGAGATATTTAAGTCCATAACTTGCTGGCTTTATTTCAGTAAAGTACACTTCCCAGAATTGTCCTTGTCTGGTTCCTCATAGGTGCTTTCCTGTAGGAAGCTTGGAAGGATAAGAATTAACCATTTGATGGACCTGACAGGCTTTTGTTAACCATTCAGTTATTTCCTTTAACTGTGAGTCGGTTAGTGGAAAACTCTGTTCTTGATCCTTCATAAATGAATGTAGTTTCTTTAAACTAAGGTGAGTGATTTGATGTACATTAACTACTGACATAGTTAGAGCTGTGAATATAGGAGTTTTTACTGAAGGATTTAGAAATTCCACTTGGGGGCCTTCAGGGTTAAAAGTTATTTTGGCCCGGAGCTTGGTGAGCAGAACTCTGTCTATCAATGGGGCCGGGCATTCTGGGATTACTTGGAAGGAGTGATGGATTTTTCCTTTCCCCTGGTCCCAGGTCCTCTTAGTTGTCCAAGCCCGATATTTACTGCAATTAGCCCCTTGAATTAGAGACCTTTTATTTGATAGAGGGCAAAATGGAGCCTTAATGGCTGAGTATATTGCCCCTGTATCCACTTCAATGTTTACTGGGGTGCCCTTCACTTCAAAAGTTAACCTGAGCTCGGGGAGGGGATCTGATCCCCAACTTTCTTAGTCATCCTCCAGAGTCAGGATGGCTGGCTGGCGTGGCTGTCTCTTTCTAGGGCTCTCTTTGGCCCAGTGTCCTTTTTCTTTACAATAGGCACATTGATCTGAGGCCAGGGGTGGCCTCTAGTTTGGGCCCAGTATCCGTTCCTGTCTCCATGTTTCTTATTTCTGGCCTATTTGTTGTTGTGACCAGGACCTGAGTCAATTCCTTAGTCTGTCTTTTGTTTCTTTTATCCACCCTTTGCTTCCTTATCTTCCTCAGTTTCTCTCGTATAGTATACGTTTTTGGCTTCTCTGACTAAATCTCTCAAAGTCATATCTTGTAATCCATCTAAGTGTTGTAACTTTCTTTAAATATCCATGGCAGCTTGCCCAATAAAGGCCATCATGACAGATGCCTTTTGAGCCTCTGCCTGAGTATCAAAAGGAGTATATCTCCTATATGCCTCCATAATTCTCTCTAGAAACATAGAGGGAGATACATCAGGCCCTTGAATAAACTCTATTACCTTGGCCAAATTAGTTGGTCGCCTAGCAGCCACTAAGATACCCGCTATTAGACCCCGGAGATAAGTGGACAGATGCTCCCTACCTTCAAAGGTGTTGGGGTCCCAGTTTTGTCGATTCTAGGGAAAGGCGGGTTGAATATGTTGGGAAGTGGTGTCAGTCACCCATCTGGTCCGAGGCTATTATTTTCTAGCTTCCAGGAGGATTCTCTTTTGTTCCTCTGTCATGAAGAGAGTCCCTAGGTGTTGTTGGCAGTCATTCCAAGTAGGCTGGTGTGAAAACATCTATGAATCAACCACACCTGAGACACGAGTGGGGTCCTCTTAAAAGGGGGGATTGTTATTTTTCCAGTTATATAGGTCTGAAGAGGAGAAAGGCCAATACTGGTAGGCTTGCAATTTTTCCCCATGGCCATCATCAATCATTGGCACATAGGGACGGAGGGGGAGCATCACGGGAGTTCCAGGGTTTTCAATCTTTCATTGATGGTGAGTTCCTTTAGCCGGGCCAGGTTTCTCCAGGGGAGGAGGGGCTGTGTGTGCCGAGGGGGAGTGTTCTGGAGGGTGCTGGGCTGGCTTAGCTTCCTCCAATGGCGGAGAGGCTGAGTCAGCAGCAGGGGAATCACTTAGAGGGTGTTGGGGGTTGGGAGACCAGGGCAAGGGATAAGGAGAGGGATGAGAGTCCAATATAGTTAAATCTTGTGACTTAGGCAGAAAAGAGGGTGGAGGAGGAGGAGGAGCAGAGGGTTTGAGAGATCGTGGGGGAAGGATTAGGAGCGGGGGCAGGGGCAAAGAAAGGCTTCACCCATGGAGGAGATTTGCAGAGGTAATGCCGGGTTAAGATATATGGCTTTTGATCTGGATGGCTATGTGGCCCTTCCTGAAAGACAATATCTCTGACTTTTTAAATTAGTGAGAAGTAGAAAAATCCTTCTAAGGGCCATCCGAATCCAAAGGTGGGCCACTCTGAGGCACAGAGAGTCTGCCAGGTCCAGCGGTTTACTGAAAAAGAAAGATTCTGAGCCCTTAAGCCGAATTTGGTCCAGTGATCAAGGGTCAGGGACAGAGGCATTGAAGTGCTCTTTTCCATAATGAAAAATGCACAAACAGTAAAAGCAACGACACATGACAGACAAGACAAGACAATAAAGACAGGAAATGGACGTCCAACACTGAGACGAGGACTGAGTAGCCGGCAATACCTGATGGGCTGGCAATACCGAATCTGAAACAAAATATCACTGAGTTGAGGAGACTATTGTTCCTTGATTTTCAGAGTCCTCTGGGGTGTCCCTCAGGGTGGTGGCCTGTGGCTCTGTGACACATCTGTCAGCCACCGTGAGAGAGAGCTCACACTCTTCATTGACAGCCATTTTGCCAAGCTCTAACCTGAAACCTGACACCAGAAAGAGGCGCCTTACAAATCCCTTGAGGAGCCAGTTGGGGTCTCTTGTCCGCTGCTGCCAGAACTCGGTGGAACCTCCATATGTAAAGGTCGGATGAGTGTCAGGCGAAGAGACCTCTAAGAAACTGTCTCATGCAAAAGCAAAGGGTTTATTGGTGGTCCAGCATGCTGGGGCTCAGAGCTCACTTCAATAGAGCAGAGAGTCCTGAGAACAGCTTAAACAGGGCTTATATACTTTCCTTGGGGAGGGCAGGGAGGGAAGTTAAGTATACAGAAAAACATGAAGAGACAACTACCTATTTTACTAACTTTTCACTAACGACTATACTTTGCCAGATTTCCTAATGTATCTATTGATATCTATTTTCCTACATATTTTTCCCAGTTCATCATTGTGGCTGACTCTTCACATGTGCTGACATTTACATTTACTCTATACCCGAAAAGCTATAGCTAAAGAACTTTTGGTGCAAATTCTATACTCACTCTCCTTTCTAAACTACCGACTATCTTCTTAATCTTACCGACTATCACTTTTTGACTGGAAGTTATCTTTGACAATCAATCATCCAAGGCACAAGGTCCAATGCAATTGTATATTGATGTACCTGAGACATCTGTGCAGAAAATAAATCAAAGCTAAGTATCACAATCAAGGTCCTAATACACTTCTGGGTTTTAAATCTTACATAGATTTCTGTTTTCATACTTATATTTTACCTATATATTCTTGTAATTATCGCAGGTCATCAATACCATTATTCATCCAGCTGAATGATTCCTAACCCAAATCAAACCTGTTATTAACCCTAACCATACACTGTTGCCTCAATCTAACTTTACAGAAGAGCAGGGACAGAGATGGTCTTACAATACAAAAATGTAGGATTCCTTCCAACTACTGAGAAACTCAAAGGTCCATGCAAAAATGATCCCTGCAGAAGTTGTAGGCAGCTATGTAGGAACTGAGAGAGCAAAAGTCATCTTTCATTGTAAAAAACTTGGTCAGGATGAATAAATGTGTCTGAATCAGCCTCTGTCTTCTTAATTTAGAGAAGAAGGACCCAACCAGGCCTGTGTTGAGAGCTGTTCCTGGGTGCCTATGGTTGATATACCATTCTAAGTTGTGAAAGTGTCACAGGAAGTAGGGGCAGCCTCCATTTCATGGGACTCTTTGAAGCAACTGTTAGGACAACGTGGTTGCCAAGGCAGTGACCTTATTTACTTTCTGAAGGAAGTGACCTCACCTCACAACCTTGGTGACAGAACTCTCTGAACTTGGGATCCAGGAAGCCAGTCACCAAAATCCAGTCCCAGTCCCACTCCCAGGGGTCTCACTTGCTTGGATTTACCAAGGACAGATTTAGTCTTTCTTGGTACCTACTGATGTGAGGATGGCCAAATGCCAGAAAGCTCTGAAAAGTCACCTTTACTGAGAAAGCAGGTATTGGATCACCGCTGGCTCCTCAGTAGTTCAAAATGTTGACCAAAGAGACCAGATCTGAGACAGGACAGGCCATTTTGGGGGAAGAAAATATGGTCCACAATTAGAGAAACTATGGATAGTCACAGACCTACTTCGGGGAAGGAGGTGCCTTTGTGGGTGTGGGTGTGAGTTTGTGGATTTGTCTCATGTTCTCAGAATAGGTAGGAAAGTCGGTATGTTTGGTTTGGTGTAGACTGTTTCGAGTAAGTCATTTGACAAGGCGAGTGTTTCTATGTCTGTGTATCCCACGGTGTCCATGGTTGTAGACATTAGAAAAGAGAATGCATCAATTGATATGTCCTGTCTAGTTGAAAGCTTCCCAGCATTCATCCTGCCCAATTTATGAATGGATTTCAGCTTGCCTTATCGATGGGCAACACTTGCTATCTTTCAAAGTTTCTGCTTTCTTCCTGAATTCTGGCCACTCTCCAGAATAGGCTCATGGTTTTGTGTCCAATATATGTACCACTTCCAAGCCCTGTGACATCGCCATGTACTGGATAGCTGAAGGGAATGGCGAGCATCTCAGAAAACTCAGGTATCAGTGTGATCAGGAAAGTCTCAGTGGAGAAACCCTGCTTTGGGCCTTTTAATTACCAATTGTTCTGCTGCCCTGAATGTCTGAAAGGTCTTTGCCTCAGGCCACCCCTTTTTGAAGCCTGAAAAAAACTGTTTTCACATGGAAATGAATGGGCATCACCTGAGGCTTTTTGCTTAATTCCTTTGGAAAGGATGTGTCTGAATCAGCCTTTTGGCCCTGTGTGAGGCTTAGGCTTAGATTCTCAGCACCTGATGGATCTAAAGAAGGATCCCATGTGTGCATACAAAACCAAAATAGCCAAAAGAGCAGTCATTCTGGATGAAGTCTCTCCCCTTCCTTTGTGAGGTTCTAGACCTACATCAAGTTAGAATAGGAATGCTTTGGGTCAAATAATTTCTTCTAAGCCCTGCAGAGGCTAGCCCGTAGGAGCTTGGGTTTCCTCATGTCTCCAATTCAGACAAAGAATCTAAACCCCACAGTCAGTAGTCCTCAAATTGGAGAAGCAGAGAAGTATTAACAGCAGGCCTATGTGATCACACCAGGTTCACAGGAAGGGTGTCCAAGCCACCCTGTTTTTAGGCACATTAGGGGCAAGGGAGATTATTTTGGAGACTGTCTTGGTCTGCACCCCTCATAGAAACATTCAACCAGAGGTTATGAAGAGTGTTTATATGAAAGATCATGAGGGCCATGTGGGAGTGTGTTGGTTTTAATTGTGGTCATTTGTGTGGTGGTTGGAAGAGATGACTGGGTCCACCTTGACATGAACTCTGGTGTGATTACCCTAAGAGACTGAGTTCTGGAACTGACCTCAGAGATGTATTGCCATGAATTGTGTTGGGATGTTATGAGTTCACGCATGAGAGTCGTCCTTGGAAACTGAGATGTATGCCCAGGTTGTATTTCCACAAAGCACTGGGAATCACAGCCAAGATATCACATGATTTTATTCTGAAAGACTTGGCAGCCATAGTTGAGAGTCAAAACACACATGGACCTCACATTGTAGACCTCAATGGGCCTGGATTCACGTGACCATTTAGCCAATCTTTGGGAAGCCTTGCCTGTGAGAATTCTCCATAGCTTTCATTGACATGAGCTTCCTCAAAATTTAATGGTTCTGGATTGATTTGAAACGTACAGTGCCTCCAACTTCATCTTTCAAAAATGGCTAGATAAATACCAAGAAATTTTTGAAATTCCCATGACCAGGTGGCACTGGAGAACCTTTGGATGTCCTGTTGCTGATCATGAGTATACCAGACAGTGCCTTGATTGACTGAGTTTCATGAAAATGGTGTAGAACAGAGATGCCAATAAATTGGAGCCTGCTGAGTTCTTGGCCTAGAGCAGTAGTGGGCAGGTTTGTGATAAAACATTTGTGGTGGGGCCATGTGGATCTGCCATTAGCTTCCAAATGTCTTGTGACTGACATGGTGCAGCAAGCAGTCCCTTCTATGTAAAGGCATCTTGTAATATTGAGAAGTTTCAGGGAAAGATTCAGAATCAAGTTGCTATGGTCAATGGGGAAAGCTATGTGGGATAGAAGCATGGTTGGTGCATTGTCCTGCAGAAACTGACCCACCACACGTGACAGAACTCCCTCCAGCACTGTGTCCCAGTTGACCTCTTTGTATTTTGTGAAGCAAATACCAAACTCCCAGTGAAGCCGCAAGAAACACCATGAAAACTTTAGGATCACAAAATGGCTTCACAGTCCACACGGGGAGACACTTAGACCCCAGGGGCCACAGTTTAGCTACAAATAGCAAATTGAGCACTGCTGCTCATGTTCAGTGGAAAATAAGAAACCATGTCCTCCAGATCACCTAGATGCAGACCCACCTTTATTGGTCTCACTAGAAACGAAGCTAAAGCACTTGACAACAACATATGTTTCAAGTGCCCAACCTCAGAGGCAGTTCCACAAGAAGTCTTTAGGCCAGAAGAGCTCCAGTTTGTGGAGTGTTTACCCTGTCCCTTACTTTTGGAAACTCCTTAGCATATTCTATTCCAAATATGTATTCACAGATTTTCTAACTCTTCTCCTCTAATTTTGTCTTACTTGGGGACTAGGTAATGTCAAGCCATTGTTCTGGATGACAGTGGGAACAATTTTTTGTAGAACATATTTGTATACACATTGGATTCATTTTATAATTTTCCAGTCAAAATAGTGAATCCCTCACACTAAACCCTACGCTACTAAACTCTGACTAGAATAATAACCCAAACAGAATTGAAATACAAGCAGTTCAGAGGAGGCATAGTGTATAGTTGGACTTGCCTTTTGCATTATATAGGGTAGGAGTTATGAATCTAGTCAATTATTTGGTTGAAAGAATTCTCCATGTTTTTTTTAAAGTTAACAAATATGTGAATTCCTGTCTCCCTTTCTCTGTAGCCTATTTAGCACATGTAGTTTTATATGCACATATAGATTCATACCTGGTATCACACGTATATTTTTGGTGAGGTGGCTGACTTGGCATATAGAAATTGTGAGAAGATATCACTCCTTCTAAAAGCTGTTGGAACTGAGAATTCAACCTATGGGTGATCCTCCTATTTAAATAGCATTATACATAAATCCATGTTCAGTAAAATAAATATTTTTGAATCTGTGGATGATATGTATTTCATGATGAATTTCGATTGGCATATATAATGCTACTTTTTAATGTCTCTCTGTGTGTGTCTGTATATATATATATATATATATATATATATATATATATATATATCCTCCAGATTTTTCAAAATATGAAATATATGTGTCTTATTATGCACTCCCAAATTTCATTCATATTCATGTATGTGGATTTATAATCTACTTTTCAAAAGATTATTCTCAGAAATATTCATCCACCTGAAATAACATTTTGGTTTACTAGTACTGAAAACTATCTTCAGTAAATGGTGCATAGAAATCCTAATATTTTGACATTGCAAGATGGCCATGAATAGAGTGCATCACACCCTTTGTACTGCGCAACTTCACATGTGAATAAGGATTTAGAATGACGAAAAAGTATCTTGTTAGAATCTTACAGAAAAATGGGTGTGCCTGGAACCTAGAAGAATGATTTCCACCACCGAGGTCCTGTAATTGAGTCTCAAACAAGAGCCAACTATGCGACCGAAGATCTGGGGTGGCTGATCCGTGTGGCCCATGCCGTGGCTACAGACGGCGGGCCTCCACTGTGAAGCGACCATCATGCAGGGAGAAACGTTGCTGCGGATTCTGTGGAATCCGGCTGGCTCACCCACCACTGAGCCCGGGGCTGAGTTCGGGATTTCAGATGGGGAAGAAAGTGTTACAGTTCTATCCCCCACAACCGAAACTCCACCGAGGAAACCAACGGCCACCATCTTGGAGAGCTGAAGTATCCACCACCACTCTCCGACAGATTGCAACAACAAAACAGGTGTGTGTTACTCAGCTTATCTCCCATACAGCAGGTAACTCGCAAAAATTCTCTCTTAGGCTTTTCGGGGGAGGGATTACCAGAGAAAGCCTTCATAAAGACGGGGGGAAAACTAGTGGCACCTGACCTTCAACTTCCCCTCCCATCACCAGTGAAAACAAAACTTTTCTAGCCAGCGCAATGGGTGGGGCAAGCGGAAAAAATCAAAACAATAGAGTGCCAGTGTTCCCAATAGACACCCTCCACACCCAAGGAACGGCAGGCAAAGAGTACAGTTTGAGCTGCCAAGAGGCATCACTCAGGGGAAATCTGGTGTAGCAGGGGAAATCAGGACTCGCAGAGGAAACCAGGGGAGCAGAGGACAGACACGCGTGACTAGGAGGCTGGAGAACGCCTGCCCACCAGCAACCAATCACCCGCTGGCTGCCTGCGCAATTGGGCAGCTAGAGATCACCCGCCCGCCGGTGACAGCCCATTCGCTGATTGCACGACTGGATGGCTGGAGACCGCCCGCCCGCCAGCGACCGGGAGGTGAAACCAACCAGAGACAGTCCAGTCCCACCCCCCCATTCAAACACCCCGGAAAGGAGCCTGGGGCCCGCCATAGCAGACAGGTGACATCACTGGAGCTCAGCTGTCGGAATTCCTTCCAAGTGGAATCCACTTTTGCAGGCATAGTCTACAAACACAAAAGAGAGACAACAGAGATATATAAAACCAAAACAAATCTATTGAAGAAAGCAGAAACACAGCAATCAAATTGAGCTGAAAAGTAACGTGAACATCATGAAAAAACAAGGGAAAAAAAGGTGTGCAAAAAATGCAGGACAACTAAATTCAAAAGGAGGACCGTGAAGCATCAGAAATAGGGATAGGGAAAAAACTCAAGGCATACCTAACTCAGATGGAAAGGAATATTAGAGAAGACATGAGGCAGCAAGTCCAAGCAATAAAAGTATATTTTGAAAATCAAATAAACAAACAAATTCAAATGGCAAAGAATGAGCTTTACCAGGAGATAGAGACATTAAAAAGAAATATCAAACAGTAATCCTAGAAATGCAGGAAAGTATAAACCAAATTAAAAACTCAAACAAAGAGTATTACAAATAGACTAGATCAAGTAGAAGTTAGAACGTCAGATAATGAAGACAAAGTTTATCAACTTGAAAAGAATAGAGTAAACACAGAAAAGATGCTTAAATCCCATGAGCAATCTATTCAAGAGATATGGGATGTCATAAAAAAAAAAACAAATTTGAGAGTCATCGGGATAGAAAAAGGCATAGAGATTCAAACCAAAGGAATGGACAACATATTAAATGAAATAATTCTAGAAAATTTCCCAGAGATGAAAGATGGAATGGATTGCCAAATCCTGGAAGCCTACAGGACCCCAAGCATTCAAAACCATAATAGACCAACTCCAAGACAAATATTTATGAAGATAGCCAGAACAAGGACATACAGAACAAAGAGAGAATATTAAAAGCTACGAGAGAAAGTAGGCAGGTTACATTCAGGGGTAAACCAATTAAGTTAACGACTGATTTTTTTCATCACAAACTTTGAAAGCAAGAAGATCCTGGAACAAAGTATTTCAAACGCTCAAAAATAATGGATTCCAACCAAGAATACTGTATCCAGCAAAATTAAGCTTCAGATTTGACAATGAAATTTAAGTCTTTCACGATAAACAAAAGCTAAAAGAATTCACAGCCAGAACACCAGCAGTGGAAAGCATTTTGAGCAAAATACTACAAGAAGAGGATTTGAAAAGTAATGCCTGAAACTAGCAGCAGGAGGTATCTCAGTAAAGGGAGAGAAAAATAACCAAAAAGTAAAAACTAACCAAAATAAATAAATAAATGAATAAATAAATAAATAAATAAACAAACAAACAAACATGACTGGAAGTAGAAATCATATTTCAATTGTAACCTTAAATGTTAATGGCCTAAACTCACCAATCAAGAGACAAAAGCTAGTAACCTTGATCAAAAAAAAAAAAAAATCCAACAATATGCTGCCTTCAGGAGACTCATATGATAGGTAAAGACATACAGAGGCTGAAATTAAAAGTTTGGGAAAAATCATACCACTCACATGACCCTCGGAAGCAAGCAGGAGTGGCCATACTCATATCGATAAAATCAACTTCAAACCTACGATAATCAAAAGAGATAAAGAAGGACACTATATACTGTTAAAAGGAACCTTGCACCAACAATGCATAACCATTATCAATTTGTATGCACCAAACAATTGAGCTGCAACACTCATAAAACAAACTCGCCTCAAGTTCAAGAGTCAAATAAACTACAACACAATAATTATGGGTGACTTCAACACACCGCTCTAGCCATTAGACAGATCCTCTAGACAAAAACTGAATAAAGAAACTATAGAATTCAACAGCAAAATCAGTAACCTAGACTTCACCGTCATATATAGAATATATCAACCATCAAAAAGTGGATACACGTTCTTCTCAGCAGCACATGGATCCTACTCAAAGATAGACCATATATTATGCCATAGGGCAATTCTTAGTAAATATAAAGTCGTGGAGATAACACCATGCAGAATATCTGATCATAATGGAATGAATCTGGAAATCAATGATAAAAGAAGGAAGGAAAAATCCTACATCACATGGAAAATGAACAACATGCTACTGAATGATCAATGGTTTACAGAAGACATAAAGGAGGAGATAAAAAAATTCGTAGAGACAAATGACAATACAGACACAACATACTGGAATCTATGGGACACAATGAAAGCAGTTTTAAGAGGGAAATTCATTTCTTGGAGTTCTTTCCTCAAAAAAAAAAAAGAAAAATCAGCAAATAAATGAACTCACACTACACTTCAAAAACCTAGAAATGGAAGAGCAAAACAACAGCAAATGTAGTAGAAGACAAGAAATAATTAAAATTAGAGCAGAAATCAACGAAATTGAAACAAAAAAAAATTGAAAATATTGATAAAACTAAAAGTTGGTTCTTTGAAAAAATAAATAAGATTTGCAGGCCCTTAGCCATGCTAAGGAAGAGAAGAAAAGAGAGAACTCAAATTACTAACATACGGGATGAAAAAGGCAATATCACAACAGACACTACAGAAATAAGAAGATAATTAGAAAGTATATGGAAACCCTATGTTCCAATAAAATAGATGATAGTGAAGATATCAATAAACTTCTTAAGTCATGCGATCTGCCCAGATTGAGTCAGGAAGACACACACAATTTAAACAGACCAATAACAAAGGAAGAAATAGAAGAAGCCATCAAAATACTACCAACCAAAAAAAGCCATGGACCGGATGGGTATACAGCAGAGATCTACAAAACCTTCAAAAAGGAATTAATACCAATACTTTCCAAGCTATTTCAAGAAATAGAAAAATAAGGAACTCTTCCAAATTCATTCTATGAGGCCAATATCACCCTGATCCCAAAACCAGACAAAGACACTTCAAAGAAAGAAAACTACAGACCAATATCTCTAATAAACTTGGATGCAAAAATTCTCAATAAAATCTTGGTGAATCGAATACAAAAGCATATCAAAAAAATTATGCACCATGATCATGTAGGATTCATCCCTGTGAAGCAAGGCTGGTTCATTATACGGAAATCAATAAATGCTATTCACCACATCAATAGACTTAAAGACAACAACCATATGATCGTATGGATAGATTCAGAAAAAACATTCGACAAAGTTCAGCATCCCTTTATGTTGAAAACACTAGAAAAACTAGGGATAACAGGAACTTACCTCAAGATTGTAAAAGCTATATATGCTAAACCTCAGGCTGGCATCATCCTAAATTGAGAAAAGCTGAAGGCATTCCCTCTAAAATCTGGAACAAGAGGGATGCCCTCTATCACCACTTCTATTTAATTCAGTTCTTGAAATACTAGGCATAGCAATTAGACAGACAAAAGAAATTAAAGGCATAAAACTAGGAAAAGAAGAACTTAAATTATCGCTATTTGCGGATGACATGATAATATATTTAACAGACCCAAAAGGGTCTACAGAGGAACTGCTAGAGTTAATAAATAAATTCAGCAAAGTGGCAAGATATACAATCAACACGCATAAATCAAAGGCATTCCTGTATATCAGCAGCAAAACTTCTGAAATGGAAATGAGGAAAACCACTCCATTCAAAATATCCTCAAAGAAAATAAGATAATTGGAAAAACAATTATATAGTTGGGAATCAACCTAACAAAAGAGGTGAAAGATTTATAAATGAAAACTACAGAAACATAAAGAGATAGAAGAAGATCTTAGAATATGGAAAAATATACCCAATTCATGGATAGGCAGAACTAGCATCATCAAAATGGCGATATTACCCAAATTCTCTACAGGTTTAAATTGATGCCAATCAAAATCCCAATGACATTTCTTGTAGAAAAGATAAAGCAATCATGAAATTTATATGGAAAAACAAAAGACCCAGAATAGCAACAGCAATTCTAAGCAGGATGTTTGAATCTGGAGGTATAGCGATACCAGACTTCAAACTGTACTACAAAGCAATAGTAACAAAAACAGTATGGTACTGGTACCAAAACAGGCAGGTGGACCAATGGTACAGAATAGAGGACACAGAAACCATTCCACAAAATTACAACTTTCTTATATTTGATAAAAGGGGCTAAAAACCTGCAATATATGAAGGACAAATGGTGCTAGAAAAATTGGAAATCGATATGCAACAAAATGACACTGAATCCCTTTCTCTCGCCAAGCAAGGAAGTTAACTCAAAATGGATCAAGGAGCTAGATATCAAATCAGAGACACTGCATCTGATAGAAGAAAAAGTTGGCTACGATCTACATACTGTGGGATTGGGCTCCAAATTCCTTAATAGGACACCCATAGCAAAGGGTTAATAACAAGAATAAATTAATGGGACTTACTTAAACTAAAAGTTTTTTTTTTCTCAGCAAGAGAAACAATAAGAGAGGTAAATAGAGAACCTACATCCTGGGAACAAATTTTTACCCCTCTCACTTCAGATAAAGCCCTAATATCCAAAATATACAAAGAACTCAAAAAATTAAAAAGTAAGGTAACAAATAACCCAATCAACAAATGGGCCAAGGACCTGAACAGACACTTCACAGAGGAGGACATACAATCAATCAACAAGTACATGAAAAAATGCTCACAATCTCTAGCAGTCAGAGAAATGCAAATCAAAACCACCCTAGGATACCATCTCACTCCAGTAAGATCGGCAGCCATTAGGAAATCAAACAACAGTAAGTGTTGGCGAGGATGTGGGGAAAAGGGGACACTTGTACACTGCTGGTGGGACTGAAAATTGGTGCAGCCAATTTGGAAAGCAGTATGGAGATTCCTGGGAAAGCTGGGAATGGATCCACCATTTGACCAAACTATCACACTTCTTGGACTATTCCCTGAGGATCTTAAAACAGCGTACTATTGGGATACTGCCACATCAAGGATCATAGCGGGACAATTCACAACAGCTAGACTGTGGAACCAACTTAGATGCCCTTCAATAGATGAATGGATAAAAAAAATGTGGAATCTACACACAATGGAGTATTACGCAGCACTAAAAAATTACAAAATCATAGAATTTGCAGTGAAATGTATGGCATTAGAGCAGATTATGCTAAGCAAAGCTAGCCAATCCTTAAAAAACCAAATGCCAAATGTCTTTTTTGATATAAAGAGAGCAACTAAGAACAGAAAGGGAGGAAGAGCATGAGGAAAAGATTAACATTATACAAAGACGTGTGGGGGGAGAGAAAGGGAGAGAGAAGAGAAAGCATATGGAAATGGTAGAATACCCTCAATGATACACAAAATTACACATAATAGGTTGTGAGGGGAAATGGGGCGGAAATAATGGAGAGAATTAAACAACAGCACATGAGGTAGAGAGGGAAGATGGGAGGGCAGGGGAGGGGGGATAGTAGGGGATAGGAAAGGTAGAAGAATACAACAGTCACTAATATGCCATTATGTAAAAATGTGAATGTGTAAGCAATGTGTTTCTGCAATTCTTATTTGGGGAAAAAATGGGAGTTCATAAACCAAATGAGAAAAATGTATCAAAGATGATATATCATGAGCTTTGTAATGTTTTGAACAACCAATAAAAATAAATAAATAAATAAAGGTTTAAAATTGAGTGGGAAGAAATCAGCTAAAAAAGGGTTGAGATGCATTCATTTTGCTAAGCAGAAACTTTGTTTTGTGTAGTTGTAACTATCACAAATTTATTTTACCAGAAATTTGGCTTTTGAAAATGCACATAAAATGAGATTAAAGGATAATTCACCTACCTTCATGAAAAATTCATAGCATTTCCTATATTTTTCATATTTCATTTTTTTAGTTAATATTTTGTCATGGACCATGTCTAGCCTTAGGCTATTCTTCCAGAATACTACCTCATCTGACAAGTTCGTACAATGTATTGGATTTTTCTTTTCATCTTTTATTTAATTGTTTCTAGCTAATAATGTGTATTTTTTCTTATCTTTATTTGGACATACATACCCAACTATATCTTTGCATTTTATGTTTTACTGGGGAAGAGACTCATCAAAAGCTCTTTGTTATATGTATTAACAATCAAACATTCAGAGAAGGCAATTATTCTTAATTTTGCATGAAAATAACTTTGTATCATTTTTCTTATAAAGATTTAGAATTATTAATAATGTCCCTGCTGTAATATGTAACTACTTACAAGAAGAATTAAACAATTGACTTTATATCAATTATGAATATGAAAAGTACTAAAATAAATATTTGGCAATTAATACACAATTGATAGAAATTGAAATCATGAGAAAGCCATTTAAATTGTCAGTGCATATGGTCCTTAAATAATAGGTTTTTTAAAAAAATTTTTCTCTAATTCATAAGATATATTATGCCATATTATAGCTTAATGTGATATAAAACCTTAAATTATCACAATGATAATAATAATCCATTGTTCCTTCCTCTACATTCTGTGGCATGCTAGTACTAAAATAAATTGTATTATAACACCAAAAAAAAAAAAGCCAAATCATAATATTTCTACAGTAACTGACACGAGTTTAACATCAATGCAAGTAGATTAGATTCCTATGGGACATGATGTGCATTTTGACGTTCATTTTTATTCAACACTGGAACATTACTATTTCTTCAGTTTATGCACATCAATGGATATATAACTATTTCATCCACAATTTAGCAAATTTATACGCATTTGTTTAACTTCAAATCACTTCCTGCTTCAGAACCCATGTATTCCTCCATGTTTCTTGACTGCTCTTTTCATGAGACTTCTTTCCAAACACATTATTTTCGATTTCCTTTATCATATTTGAAGCAAAACACCCGTCATGATAAACCATAACCCTAATATTACCTTTAAATGTATAAGTGGTTGGAAAGAATGATTGTATATCAATATAAGATTTCTTACTTAGTTACAGATATCAATTAAATCCATTATTTAAAGTGGAACCAGTTATATTATTTATTCACAGTATGATCTATTCATGTATTATCTCTATATTCATAGACACAGGGTACACCTCTTTGTATCCCCAATACTAATTTATACGTCTTCAAAATATTGCTCCCAGAAATGGTGGAACAAATACATGTAACCTGATCTACATATACATTTTATCACAGTAATATTCTGAACAGAAAAAGCAAAGTTCTCACTTATGATTGTACCATACCTAAATGGAAAGTGATCCTGGATTACTAAAAACATCCATGTCCAGGTTGCCTAATGATCTCAAATGAAAATCCTATTGGTGACTACATATTTGTTTCTTCCAAAGATTATATATTCAAACTCAACCCTTTGAATACGTCTAAAGCTGTCACTCACTTTACACTTTGAATGATTTTGTAATGTGTCTATTGATATCTGCTTTCCTACATATTTTCCCCAGTTCATCATTGTGACTGAATCTTCACATGTGCTATCACTAACATTCACTCTCTAACCGAAACCCTATTGCTAAAAAACTTTGGTCCAAATCCTATATTCACTCTTCTTCCTAAACCTACCTACTGTCTTCCTAATCCTACCGACTATCCCTTTTTGACTGGATGTTCTCTTCTACATTCAATCATCCAAGGTACAAGGTCCTATGCCATTGTATATCGATTTATCTGAGACATCTGTGCAGAACGTAATTCAATGCTAAGTATCCCAATCAAGAACCCAATGACCTTCTGGGCTTCAAATCTTACTTAGATTACTCTTTTCGTTCATATATTTCACCTCTATATTCTTATAAATATCACAGGTTCCCAATACCATTGTTCATCGAGCAGAATGGTTCCTAATCAAAATTGAAAATGTTATTAACACTAACCATACACTGTTCCCTCAATCTAACTTTACAGAAAAGCAATGACAGTGTTGGTCTTACAATACAGGAATGTATGGGATCTTCCACCTGATGAGAACCTCAAAGGTATGTGCAGAAATGATCCCTGGAGAAGATGTAGGCAGCTATGAAGGACCTGAGAGAGCAAAAGTCATCTTCCATGGAAAACAACCTGGTAGGATGAAGTTTGGTGTCTGAATCAGCCTCTGTCTTCTTAATGTAGAGGAGACGGACCAAACCAGGCCTTTTGGAGAGCTGTTTCTGAGAGCCTATGGATTATATCCCATTCTAACTTATGAAAGGGTCACAGGAAGTAGGGGCAGCCTCCATCTAAAGGGACCATAAGAAGCAACTGCTAAAACAAAGTGGTTGCCAAGGCAGTGACCTCATTCAGTTCCTGAAGGAAGTGACCTCACCTCACTTCCTTGGTGTTGGAACTCTCTGAACTTGGGATCCAGGAAGCCAGACACCCCGAGCCAGTCCCAGTCCCAGTCCCAGTTGTCTCACTTGTTTGGATTTACCAAGGAGAGGGTCAGTCTTTCTTGGTACCTACTGATTTGAAGATGTCCAAATGCCAGAAGAGCTCTGAAGAGGGGCCTTTCCTGAGAAAGAAGGTAGTGGCTCACCACTGGTTCCTGTCAACTTCACAGAGTTGACCAAGGAGACCAGATCTGAGACAAGACAGGCCATTTCGGAGGAACATAGTATGGCCCAGCAGTCAGAGAACACTCAGAATAGTCACAGACCTACTTGGGGGAAGGAGGTGCCTTTGTGGGTGTGGTTGTGGGTTTGTGATTTGGTCTCATGTTCTGAGAATAAGTTTTTTCAGATATCAGCTCCGGAGCCCAGGAATTAATTCTCATTGGGGCTAAGGTTCCCCACCAGTGAGATTTGAAATTGGCGCTGGCTGCAGAGTTAACAAGGGCGGGGACTTTTAACGCCACTGCAGAAAAGAAGAAGGTACGAAGAAGAAGTCCTTAGGTGCCATGTTGGGGTTTTTCTCTGGGGTATGGCTGCCATTTATACTTTTCCTAACATTCCTCCCTTTTTGTTTTCTTAGAAAGTGGGGCATTGTTTGTCATTTCTGGCTGCTGCCTGCTGTGTGGGGGTGCTGTGGGGCCTAGAAAGGGAAGTGGACAAATGCTCGGGGGCCAGGTCTGGGGATATCATGGCAGCCAGAAATAAAAGCCAGTGGTATAGATAGCTACTTCAGTAAGGGTAAAGTCTATGAAAGTTCCCTGATGCCACAAGTTGTCGATGGCATGAAACCAGTCCTGGATGGAGGAGATTGTTGGTATCAGCTACTGGTCCTGTAACAGAGACTCTAGGAAATACTGGAAGCGTTGCCTGGTCATGGCGTCACCAGCACTTGAAGAAGATGAGAGCAAATAAAAACAGAATGAAGATAAAAATTAAAGCAAAGGTCAATTTTTGGCAGAAGTTCCATGTTGGGGGACTGACATAGAAGAGGCCAAGGGCCATGAGGAAGCTTAGAAGGTCATAAAGACTCATGAATCCAGGATGGCAGATTAAGAGGTTCTCCAAGCTCGTTGCCTCCCGCTGTCTGATGTACGTTGCATTCCATCGTGCCTGGTAGTGAGCTTCATCACTGAGTGAACTGTTCTCTTGGAGATGTTAGGGGTTCATCGGTCATCAGAGGATGGTAGTGCCTAAGCAAAAGCTGGTTGAAATTTTGATTAGAAATTTTTTGCAGTTGGGTTTGAAGGAACTTCATTATGCATGGCAAGAGAGCAAAAAAAGGGAGCATCCCAATAAGGGGCCCCAAGATAGGTAGTAAGTACATGGCAAGATAGGATTGGAAGAACCCTGTTATGGGATTGGAGGAGCTAGGTTTGAGCAATTTGGTCAATAATTTCTGCAATTTAACAACATTTTTTTCTATCAGCCCAGATTCATTAACATAAGAGCAACATTCCTCTCTGAGGAATAGGCATGTACCCACTTTTTCTGCAGTGAGAAGATCAATTGCCCTTTGGTTCTGTAAAGCCACTTGTGCCAATGAAGTAACCTGGCGCTTCAAGGAGCCCAGAGACTCAGCAGTGGTATCGAGTGCTTCCTGCAGTTTTTGTTGCAGGTCTTTGAATGCCCATAGAGCATGACCTACAGCTCCACCAGAGAGTCCGAGACCCTCCACTGGGGTTGTTAAAGTGAGGCCTACCAGAACCGGCAGAAAGACTGCCCTACGGGTTCAGGAAGGTAGGGCCAACTGTTGGAATTCGGTGGGAGTATACAAAGACAGCTGAGGAACTACAGTAACCAAGAAACAGGTGCCAGAGACATTGATCGTTGAGGTACTTAAAGACCCATTACACCAGAGGAAATGTTCAGGTTGCATAAATGCAGGGCTCGATTGGGTGCTTAAGCTCAAGGAACAAATGGGTAAAGGATTCATTATTGGCAGGTGGAAACAGATGAAAGCAAATAAAGTATTGGTGAAATAACTTTCCCACAGTGGGATACGTGTCACATGTAGGGGTTGTCCTTTCTTAGAGAAATTGTAGGTTTTTGCTGAAATATTTCCTGCCGCTAATGGGACTAAGTGAAGCACAGAGAAAGCACTGAGAAGGATTGGTGTAACAAATTGAGCCATGTGTCAGGGGGACCTGAGGGGGTTGAAGGGTCTGAATCCTTTGTGGATGAGCTATGGATAAGATCTAAAAGTTTTGATTCTGACTCCTTAATGTGTTCGACTACCTGGATGGTTGCCTTAGGTGGCATAATCAGGGTGCGGCCAACTGTCATCCACCCTGTGGGTCTGGCTGAGGTTGTCCGAGCATAGACAGCAAACTCAACATAGTCCCAACGTTTGGCCTTGGGGTCAGGTATATCTAAAGTATACCATCCATTGTTATCAGATAAAGAGACTTTATCCCACTTTAGGTAACTAGAAGTCCACACTTTAGGGTAACAAAGTGAGTGGTAAGAATAGCTACCATGTTCATCATGGAACCTGCATGACCAATAGGGGCACCCATTATATATCTCAGGCCACCAATGACAATAGTCTTTTGTTTGATCAAAAAGGAAGCAAATGAAAAGCCAGTTCCAGCTACCAGGGACGAAGGTCCTTGAAGGTGACAATTTTAGGGAAATAGAGGTGCAGTTGTGGATGAAGCAAGTAGTTGCATCCACTGCACGGACCTTCTACATGCCATGTTCTGAGTATCGTTCCTGAAGAGTGAATAAATACATGGTAGGAGAGGAGGGTAAAGACCAGTCCCGATAGAGCACAGAAAATAAGCAGAGCACAAAAAACAAGCAGTTACAGAAGATTAGGGTGTTGAGAGAGCCCATTGTGACTTTTTTAAGAGGAATTGGGCTGCATGGAACACCGTGTGAGCCGCAACTTAAATGGGTGAGATGAGTGTGGAGAGCAGGAGTTAATGGGAGGTTCAGGAGGTGATTCTTGGAGTTCCTCTGGGTTGGTCCTGTCGTCAGCAGGTCGGGCCTCCTGGTGATATGGCTTCAACCTAGAAATGTGAATCCAGGGAGTTAGACAGTTGTCTGGTAAGGAGAGTTTGGCGGCAGTGGGGGTACAGAGAATGACAGGATAGGGGCCTTCCCATTTTGGGGCAAGAGTCCCTTTCTCCTCTGGGGTATTATAATATACTAGACTCCCAGGTGTTAAGGGAGGAGTGTTTGGAGAGGACACTGGGTCCGGATGAAGCCAGTCCTGATATTTCCAGAGTTCCGAGCAGAGATGATACAAAAGAGGCAAAGACAAATCTCGGGTGAGAGGTCCTTGTGAAATGACCAACCCAGGGGGTATAAGAGGTCTTCCATACATTATCTCAAAGGGAGACAGTGAAGATGGTTTTTAGGGAGAGCTCTGATTCGAAGCAAATCCAAGGGAAGGAGTTTGACCCAGTCTAAGTTTAATTCCATTGTCAATTTGGTAAGGACTTCCTTTATAGTACAATTTACCCTTTCCACTTTCCCTGAAGCTTGGGGATAATATGGACAGTGGAAATGCCACTTGAAGGAGAGGGCTTGAGAGACCTTTTGTGTGATTCTAGAAATAAACTCAGGGCCATTGTCATATTGTAGAGAAGTGGGCATACCAAACCTGGGGATGATGTCTGTCAGTAAGATTAAAGCTACAGTGGAAGCCGTTTTATTGGAAGTGGGAAATGCCTCAATCCAACCAGAGAAAGTGTCCACAAAGACAAGGAGGTATTTAGTGCGCCATACTGTGAGCATGTTGGTGAAGTCTACTTGCCAGTCAGCAGTGGGAATGTGTCCCCGGGCTTGGTGCGAAGGAAAAGGTTTGGGCCTTAAAGGAGTATAAGTGTTGGTCCACTGACAGATCTGACAATTAGAGGCTATATTCTGTAGCATGGCTTTGTCAGAGAGGGTGAGCGAGAAGAAGCTCTGTAAAAAGAGGGTCAAAGACTGAGAATTGGAAAGGAATAGAGTATGAAGGAACTTGAAGAGATCCTTGTACTTACTGGAAGAAGTAGGGGCTTCAGATGAGCTGTCTAAAGTGGCCATTATATGTCCCCCAGGGGGTCCATCATTGGAAGTGGTAGGAGCCATTTGTTCCGCCTGGTCAGCTTTGGCATTGCCCTCAGTAATAAGAGAGACGTCCTTCTAATTAGACTTACAATGGACAACACCCACCTGGGTGGGTAAGTGGGAGGCCTTTATCAGATTGGTTATAAGAGCCGAATTAGTGATCACATTACCTTTGGTGGTAAGTAGGCCTCGCTCCTTTCATATTGCAGCATGGGATAAGATATGGAAGACATATTTTGAATCAGTATAAAGGGTTAGGGATTTGCCTTGTGCTAGAAGGCAGGCACGAGTGGCTACTATAAGTTCAGACTGCTGGTTGGTAGTTCCTGAAGGCAGAGCTTTGGCCTCTATAATCTCAGTGGCTGAAACTACAGTGTATCCAGAGTAATGAGTGCAATTCTGCCTAAAGGAACTGCCATCAGTAAACCAGATAAGGTCAGGCTTGGCTAGTAGTCTCTCAGAAATGGAAGAATGACAGGGGAGGAAATCATCTAAGGTTTCCAACCAATTATGAGTTGGTGTGTTAGACATGGGAGTCATTGAGAGCAGTGAGGCAGGGTTCTGTGCAGAGCAGGGGAGGAAAGTATTATTAGGGTTTTCCAGAAAGGAAGTGAGGAGTGACAGAACTCTGGATGGAGGAAGGGTTTGAAAGCCCTTATAAGCTAAAAGATCCTTCAAGTGATGTGGGGAGTGGATAGTTAAAGGGGCCCCAAAAGTAAGCTTAGAGGCTTCTTTGTGTAAAATTTGTCCAGCAGCCAGAGCTCTTAAGCAAGGGGCCCACTCACGGATGGTAGGGTCATTTTGCTTGGACAAATATGCCACAGGTGCAAATGTAGGCCCATAGTTTTGACCTAAGACCCCAAGTTCTTGCCTCCCTTTTTCATGGACATATACATGAAATGGTCTTGAAAGATCAGGTAGGTGAAGGGCAAGTGCCTTTAAGACAAGTTGCTGAAGCCTGCGCAAGTGGTAGTTTGGGGAGGAGGCAAGAGATTCACTAGGGGGTCCCTTTGCTAGTTCATACAGGATTTGTATAGAAGAGAATAATTTGGGATCCAGGCCCTAAAATAACCTGCTAGTCCTAGGAATGATAGTATTTTGGCTTTTGTATGGGGCACTGGAAGATCAGAGAGGAGTTGCCTCCTATCCAGTGTTATTTCCTTTTTTCTGGGTGTAAGGCAAAAACCAAGAAAGGTGACAGAAGACTGGGAAACCTGGGCCTTGTGGGGAGACTTCCTATTTCCCTTGTCTGCTAGGAAATTAAGAAGCTGAGCAGTGTGGGATTGAGAGTGTTCCCAGAGGGACTACATAGAAGAAGGTCATCGACATATTGAAGGAGAGTAGTCAGGACAGGTCGGGTGAAAGGATGTGAGGTCCTGGGCAAGAACTTGGCCAAAGAGATGGGTGCTATCCCTGAATCCCTGTGGGAGGACAGTCCAGGTAAGCTGATGAGAATGGCAGGTGTGAGAGTCAGTGCAAGTAAAAGCAAAGATATCCTGAGATTCTGAGAACAAGGGAATAGAAAAGAATGCATGTTTCAAATTTAGAACCAAGAAGTGGGTAGTAGTGGCAGGGATCTGAGAGAGGAGGGTGTAAGGGTTGGACACTAGCGGGTGGATGGGGACCACAGAGGAGTAGACAAGGGGAAGGTCTAGAACTAGCCTGTAGGACACGTTAGGTTTCTTAACTGCCAGAATGGGGGTGTTGAAAGGAGAGTGTGTAGGCCTAAGATACCCCTTTCATTATAAATCCTGGATGATGGCTTCTAATCCGAGGAAGGCTGTGGTTGTGAGTGGATATCATGGTTGACTGATATATCTTGAAGGGTCCAGTAAGACAATATGAATAGGACTGCATTTAGCCATAAAGGGTGTAGTTGTGTTCCAAAACTCAGGGTTAACTGGTTTAGATAGTCGTGGGAGAGTGCATGGAGGAGGTGTATCTGCCCCTAGGAACATCATGAGGAATTGAGAGGTACTAGAGGTGTGGAGTGATATGTGAATGGTGACTTTTAATAGTGAGAGTATGTCCCTTTCCAGAAGGGGAATGGGGCAATGGCTCATAACGAGAAAGGAGTGAGTGAAGGACAAAAGGGATTTTGAGGGAAAATATGTTTACCTCCTACCACGACAATAGGAGTTTTTGAGGGTGTGGTAGAACCCCAATACTCCCTCAAGACCGAAAAAGTGGCACCAGTATCCAAAAGGAAGGTAATGAAGCGTCCATCCACCAGAAAGGTGACCCTAGGTTCTTGATTCTTGATGGTAATAGTCTGGAGGGAAGGCCCAGGGCTCCATCATTCCTCCTCTGCCAAGCCCAGGAGAGGCTGGGGTTGCCGGGTGGCTGACCAACCTCCCTTCCGGGTTGTTGGGCAGTCTGCCCCCCAGTTTCTCCTTTGATGGCATGTTGGACAGGGGTTGTAGGGTGTTCTCGGCGAAGGACAATCCTTACCACATTTGAAGCAAGCTCCAGGGGGTGTCACATTGGGACGGCGTGGTGATGGCCTTCTCTGAATGACCTGGGCCAACATTTGGAATTTGGCATTTTCAGCTCTCTGCCTACGGCATTCACTTTCATCCTCTCTACCATGAAAAACCTTTAAAGAGACAGCGAGGATTTCGGTCTGAGGAGTAGCAGGGCCCTGTTCAAGCTTTTTAAGCTTGGCTTTAATGTCAGAGTATTTTTGGGCCAGAACATATGTCATTAAGAGATGACGGCCATCAGGGGTTTCTGGGTCGAGTTATGTGCAGTGTTGAAGGGCCTTGGTTAGTCTATCCAGGAATTCTGAAGGTGTTTCCTCCTTCCTTTGAATGACCTCCTGCACCTTTTTAAAGTTAACAGCCTTGTGGGTCGCCTTTTTCAGGCCCGCCAAAAGGCAGGATGTAAAAAGGTCATGAGTCTGTAAGCCTTCAGGGGTGTTGTAATCCCATAGGGTTCCTGCTCTGGGACAGCATGAGAGCCTGTGGGGTGGTCAGGATTGGTCCTATGATTTTCATCAGCATGGGCTTGGGCTAGCTCCCAGACCCATTGCCTTTCCTCGGGGAGAAGTGTATTCGCCAAGAGCATGTATATGTCATGATGAGTGAGGCTATATGCTTGCAGGACCCATTGAAACTCCCGAATGTAAGTGGTGGGTTTAGTGGTGATTGAGCCTAACTTGCTCTCTAGCTGAGTAATGTCTGACCTGGAGAAGGGCACGTGGACTCTGATGACACCCTCGGGACCAGCTACCTCACGAAGGGGTGTGATTGTCTTAGGGGTGGGAAGGAGTCCTTTAGACCTGGTAAAAGGAGGACTGAGAGAGGCAGGCGGAGGACAGGAAGGAGAGGGAGGGGAAGGGAGTGTCTCTTTGGAAGAGGAGGAAGTGGAGCAGGCAGAAGAGGACGGAGGGGAGGGGGATAAAATGGAAGGCTGAGGATCCATGGAATCAGGCAGAGGATGAGGAGGGTATTGCAGAAGAGAAGGGGCAGATGGGGCTGGGGAGAAGGTGGGGGTTCATCTGCTGGGTTGAATGAGGAAGAATCTGTGAAGTCAGAAGTAGAAGTAGGGAAAGAGAGGGGATTGCAAGCAAGGAGGACCTGACGGGGAGGGCAGGAGGAGCAGAGACAAGGTGCTGTGTGGGAAGGCTAATACCTTCAATGCAGGGAATCTCCCTCCACTTTTCCAGACGCTGGCAGTAGTTAAAAAGGTCCCAGGGGAGGTTTGGATCTAAGGAGCCTTCTGGAGGCCAATGATTGCCATTATCCAGTGGATATGGAGGCCAATCTTGGGTAAAGAATTTAATTAAAAGTTTGGGCTTGATGTCTGGTGTGAGGGAGAGTGTGGCCAGATTTTTTATTAAACATTTGAGAGGTGAGGCTTCAGGTACAGATGAAGAGGTTCCCATTGTCACAGGGAGAGATGGAAGAGAGAGAGAGAGAGAGAGAGAGAGAGAGAGAGAGAGAGAGAGAGAGAGAGAGAGAGAGAAAGAGGGAGAATAAGAGTAAGCGAGAGAGACAAAGAGAAAACCCGAGCTGGAACGGCTTCCAGGAAATTCAGGGCGAATGGGGGTCACGTGGGTGTCCCCAAAATGACCAGCTGTCGCGAGGAAATACAGAGGGTACTACCTGGTCGTCACCAGTGAAGTGCGATCTGGACGACCCAATGGGTTTGGAGCCATGGGCAACCTGACGTCAGGAAAGTTTTCGAACGCAGCTGAAGAAGTCAGTAATGAAAACAGAACTCCAGCTCCAGCAGAATGCAGTTCTAGGACGGGAGTTCAGTTTTCCCTGAGCAGAGAGGCAGCTTCAGCCAGACACAGCAGCCCTGCAGGAAACAGCAAATCTAGCCGGCAGCAGCAGTGGCAGCAAAGGAGGAAAAACCACAGAGCCTCTCGTGTAAACTCAGAACCCTCATGCCCCAAAGGGAAACGGATCACTAGAGGGTCCACTGTGACCAGTAAAGGTCTTGGTGGGAGGAATTCACTCTCCCCTACCGGGCGTCTAGAGTGTGCTGGACGATCAGGGTCACAAAACTAGCGGTAGCCCGAAGGAAGTTGGCGAGCCTGGGTCAGGGGAAGCTTACATACATCAGATCAGTGGTGAGTGCAGGAAGCTGGCGTCTGAAAAGAGCGGACCAGGACGGAGTGTCTGGGCGGAACGGGGGACGGGGCTCTTGTTGGAAAGAGCTCACCCGTATCCTCAAACGGGGCACCAGAATGAAAGAACTCCCTACTCAAAGGCACTTCGCCGGGAGAATTCCAATTTTATTGCAAAAAGCTGTGTGCTTATATAGAACTAAGGAGGAGATGAAAGGACTTAGATAAATGGCAGGCAACCCGTTTATTGGCAAGTTCTTTCAGATATCAGCTCCGGAGCCCAGGAGTTAGTTCTCATTGGGGCTAAGGTTCCCCGCCAGCAAGATTTGAAATTGGCACCAGTGGGAGAGTTCACCCGGGCGGGAACTTTTCGCGCCACTTCAGAAAAGAAGAAGGTAGGAAGAAGAAGTCCTTAGGCGCCATGTTGGGGTTTTTCTCTGGGGTATGGCTGCCGTTTATACTTTTTCCAACAATGAGTATACCAGACAGTGCCTTGATTGACTGGTTTTCATTAAAATGGTGTTTAACAGAGATGCCAGAAAGTTGGATCCTGCTGAGTAGTGGGCCTAGAGCAATGGTGGGCAGGTGTGTGATAAAACATCTGTGGTGGGGCCATGTGGATCTGCCATTGGCTTCCAAATGGCTTGTCACTGACATGGTCAAACCAGCAGACCCTTATATGTAAAGGCATCTTGTTATACGGAGAGGTTTCAGGACGCTGTTCAAAATCAGGTTGCTATAGTCAAGGGGGCAAGCTATGTGGGATAGAAGCCTGGTTCTTGTATTCTCCTGCAGACCCTGACTCACCACACGTGAAAGAACTCCCTCCCGTACTGTGTTCCATTTAAACTCCTTGTATTTCGTGAAGCAAGTACCAAACTTCCAGTGCAGCAGCAAAAAACACCACGAAAATAGAGGATGACCATATGGCTTCACAGTCCACATGGGGAGACATTTAGCCCCCAGGGGCCACAGTTTACCTACAAAGGGAGAATTCAGCAATGCTGCCTCATGTTCATTGGGAAAAAAAGAAACAATGTCCACCAGGTCACATAGATGCGGACCCAGCTTTTATGGTCTCACTAGAAAGGAAGCTAAAGCTCCTGACAACAACATATATTTCAAGTGCCCAACCTCACAGAGAGTTTCCCAAGAAGTCTCTAGGCCAGCAGAATTCCATTTTTGTGGAGTGTTTACCCTGTCCCTTACTTTTGAAAACTCCTCTACCACTTCCAAGATTGTGAACTCCTGATTGTTTTCCTTTCCAGATATGTATTCACGGAATTTCTAACTCTTTTCCTCTAATTGTTTCTTACTTGGGGCGAAGGTATTGTCAAGACATTGTTCTGGATAAGAGTGGGAAGATTTTTGTGTAGCACATATTTACATACACATTGGATACATTTTGCAATTTTTCATTCGAAATACTGAAACTCTGACACTAACCCATACCCTACTAGACTCTGACTACTAATCCTAATATGATGGAGAAAAATAACCCAAACAGAATAGAAATACAAGCAGTTCAGAGGAGGCATGGTGAATAGTTGGTCTTGCCTTTTGCATGATATAGTGTAGGAGTTATAAATCTTGTCAATTTTTTTCTTGAAATTGTTCTCCATGTGTTTTTAAAGTTAACACACATGTGAATTCCTGTCTCCCATTTTCTGTAGCCAATTCAGCACATGTATTTTTATATGCACATACAAAATCCTACCTGGAATACATGTACATTTTTGTGAGGTGGCTAACTTGGCAGATACAAAGTATGAGAAGAAATCACTCCTCCTAAATGCTTTTGGAACTGAAAATTCAAACTATGAGTGAGCTTTTTAGTTGAGCAACATTATACATAAATCCATGTTCAGTAAAATTAATATTTTTGGATCTGTGGATGATATATATTTCATGATGAATTTTGATTGGCATATATTTTCTACTTTCCAATGTATTTGTGTGTGTGTGTGTGTGTGTGTATATATATATATATATATATATATATATATATATATATATATATATACACTCTAGATTTTTCAAAATATGAAATACATGTGTCTTATTATACACTCCCTAAATTCACTAATGTTCATGTATGTGGTTTTATAATCAACTTTTCATAAGATTATTTTCAGAAACATTCATCCACCTGAAATACATATTTGTTTTCTAGTACTGAAAACTTACTTCAGTGAATGGTGCAAACAAATCCTTATATTTCTACAGTAACTGACCCACTTTAACATCAATGCTACTAGATTCCTATGGGACATGATGTGTATTTTGACGTTCAATTTTATTCAACACTGGTACATTTCTATTTCTTCAGTTTTTGTACATCATCAAATGTACATTTCATCCACAAGTTCACAAATTTAAAGACATTTGTAACACATTCAATCACTTCCTGCTTCAGAACACATATTATCCTACTTGTTTTTGACTGCTCATTTCATGAGACTTCTTTCCAAACACATTATTTTCGATTTCCATAATCAATTTTGAAGCAAAACTCACACAGAATTTATGATAAACTACAACTCTAATATTACCATTAGATGTATAACTGGTTGGAATGAATGTATGTATATCAATATAAGATTTGCTATGTATTTTGAGATATTAATTTATTCCAATTTGTAAAGTTGGAACAAGTTATATTATTTATTCACAGTATGGTCTATTCAATCATTCTCTCTATATTTATACACACATGGTACACCTATTTGTGCCCCCAATACTAATTTATACCTCTTCAAAATATTGCTCCCAGAAATGGTGCAAGAAATACTCATGTCACCTGATCTACATATACATTTTATCACAGTAATATTCTGGCAAGAAAATGCAAAGTCACACTTACGATTGTACCAAAGCCTAAATGGAATATGAGTATGGATTATAAAAATTACCCGTGTCCAGGTTGGCTAATGCTCTCAAATGTCAATCCTATTGGTGACTACATATGTGTTTCTTCCTAAGATTATATATTCAACTTCAAGCCTGCTGAAAATGTCTAATCCAATCAATCACTTTATCATTTGCCTGATTTCCTATGTCTCTATTGATATCTGCTTTCCTACATATTTTCCCCAATTCATCATTGTGACCAACTCTTCACATGTGCTGACATTTACATTTTCTCTCTACCTGAAACCCTATTGCTAAAGAACTTTTTTTTCAAATCCTATACTCACTCTTTTTTTCTAATTCTACCAACTATCTTCCTAATCCTACCAACTATCCTTTTTAGACTGGATGTTCTCTTCGACATTCAATCATCCAAGTACAAGGTCCTATACCATTGTGTATAGATTTATCTGAGACACATGTGCGGAACATAATTCAAAGCTAAGTATCCCAATCAAGGATCCAATGCCCTTCTGGGCTTCAAATCTTACCTAGATTTCTGTTTTCATACATATATTTCACCTCTATATATACTTACAAATATTGCAGGTTCCCAATACCATTATTCATCCAGCAGAATGATTTCTAACCCAAATCAAACATGTTATTAACCCTAACCATACTCTTTGCCCTCCATCTAACTTTACAGAAGAGCAGGGACAGAGTTGGTCTTACAATACAGGAACATAAGAGATCTTCCACCTGCTGAGAACCTCAAAGGTCCATGCAGAAATGAACCCTGGGGAAGATAGAGGAAGCTATGAAGGACCTGAGAGAGCAAAAGCTATCTTCCACGACAAACAACCTGGTCAGGATGAATGGGTGTGTCTGAAGCAATCTCTCTCTTCTTAATGTAGAGAAGATGGACCAAACCAGGCCTTTGTGGAGAGCTGCTTCCGGGTGCTATGTTTGATATACCATTCTAACTTGTGAAAGTGTCACAGGAAGTAGGGGCAGCCTCCATCTATTGGGACACTTGGAAGCAAATGTTAGGAAAAAGTGATTGCCTAGGCAGTGACCTCATTCAGTTCCAGAAGGAAGTGACCTACATCACTTTCTTGGTGATGGAACTCTCTGAACTTGGGATCCAAAAAGCCAGGCACCCAGAGGCAGTCCCAGTCCCAGTCCCAGTGGTCTCACATGATTGGATTTACCAAGGACAGAGTCAGTCTTTCTTGGTAACTACTGATGTGAAGATGGCCAAATGCCAAGAGAGCTCTGAAGAGGGGCCTTTCCTGAGAAAGCAGGTAGTGGCTCACCACTGGCACCTGACAACTTCACATTGTTGGCAAGGAGACCAGATCTGAGATAGGATAGCCCATTTTGGGGGAACATAGTATGGCCCATCCATCAGAGGACACTCCGGATAGTTACAGACCTACTTGGGGGAAGGCGGTGACTTTGTGGGTGTGCGTGTGAGTTTGTGGTTTTGTCTCATGATCTGGGAATAGGTAGGAAAGTCGCTTTGTTTGGTTTGGATTGGATCGTTTCTAGTAAGTCTTTTGATAAGGCGAGTGTTTTTATGTCTGTTTATCCTACTGTGTCTGTGGTTGTAGATATTAGAAAAGAGAATGCATCAATGGATGTTTCCTGTCTTGTAGAAAGCTTCACAGCATTCATCCTGCCCAATTTATATATGGACTGTGGCTTGCCTTATAGATGGGCAACAACTACTATCTTCCTAAGTTCCTGTTTTCTTCTTGAATTCGGGCCACTCTCCAGAATAGGCTCATGGTTTGGTGTCCACAATATGTACCACCTCCAGGCTCTGTGACATGGCCACGTACTGGATAGCTGAAGGGAATGGGATCATCTCAGAAAACTCAGATATCATTCGAGAAACCCTGCTTTGTGCCATTTGCTTACCTATTGTTCTGTTGCCCTGAATGTCAGAAACGTCTTTGTCTCAGTCCACCCCTTTGTGAAGCCTGAAAAAATGGTTTTCAATGGAAATTAATGGGCATCACCTGTAGCTCTTTGCTTAATTGCTTTGGAAAGGGATGTGTCTGCATCAGACTCGTGGCAATGTGTGAGGCTGTTGCATAGATTCTCAGCACCTGATGGATCTAAAGAAAGTTCCCACGTGTGCTTCCAAAACCATGATTGACCGGGTTTCATGAAAATGGTGTAGAACAAAGATGCCAGTAAGTTGGAGCCTGCTGAGTAGTGGGCCTATTGCAGTGGTGGGCAGGTGTGTGATAATACATCTGTGGTGTGGCCATGAGGATTTGCCATTGCCTTCCAAATGGCTTGTGACTGACATTGTGCATCCAGCAGAACCTTCTATGTAAAGGCATCTTGTTACATGGAGAGGTTCCAGGGCAAAGTTCAGAGTCAGATTTCTATGTACAAGGGGGCAAGCTCTGTGAGATATAACCTGGTTGTTGCATTCTCCTGCAGACCCTGACCCACCACAAGTGACAGAACTCCCTCCAAAACTGGGTCCCAGTTGAACTCTTTGTATTTCATGAAGCAAATACCAAACTCCCAGTGCAGCAGCACGAAACACCATGAAAAGTGGAGGATGAAAAAATGGCTTCACAGTCCACACGGGGAGACACTTAGCACCCAGTGGCCACAGTTTACCTACAAAGAGAAAATTCAGCACTGCTGCCTTATGTTCATTAGAATACAAGAAACCATGTCCTCCAGGTCACATAGATTCAAACCCATCTTTGATGGTCTCACTAGAAAGGAAGCTAAAGCTCCTTACAACAACATATATTTCAAGTGCCCAACCTCAGAGGAAGTTCCTCAAGAAGTCTTTAGAGCTCCATGTTTTTGGAGTGTTAATTGTTAGACCACGACACAAGAAAAGACCACTGACTCTAATTAAAATCATATTAAATTAATCTTATTATTTCTACATTTCATGCTGCCTCCCCTCCCAAAACAGCCGGAACAAGACAGCAACCCCAGCTTTCCTACAGCCCAGCTTTATAGCCCAGAAAGTTACACAAAAGGGGTGTTACAGATAACAGAACTCTGACAAGCATCACACTAATGGTAGTTTAGGTTTTTTTTGCTGTCCCTACATCAGAATTCAGAGGACCATTAGAGCCTCAGAGAGGGATGTTGTCTGGCCAGAGAAGGCAAATATTTATGATGTGTCACTAAAGTTTCAGAGAGGGCTGCTATCTGGTCAGAGAGCCGGGCATGCGTGAGTTCAAGGCACGGGCAGGCATTTCAAGCAGGTTCAGAATTTGCAGTAATTTATGGTAAAGCCAAAATTACCTTTTCATGGCTTTGTGGCAAGATGTCTCTCAATTTTAATAAAAGATCAGGTTGGGTCTATCATTTCCCCCTTTTCTCTGTGTCCCTTTCAAATCTTTAATAGATTAGGGGAAGAGCACTGAGGAAATTTTAATCCCTCAGGTAAGATTCTCCAAATTTTTAGAACTTACCCAAAACCGATCTCCCTGATTTTACCAGACTTAATTAATTACTTATATTGATAGTCTACTTATCTTTCTCTCCATTGTTGTAAGAAGAGTGGCGTCAATCATTATTTCTTCTTCTGACCTGAGACAGGGTGAAGTGAGTGGGCATGGCGTGAGGGACATGAGTTGCCTTTTATAAGTCAGTTGGGGGACATGAGTTGCCTTTTAGAAGTCATTTCGGATTGAAGTCTGGTTGGGGAAGAACAGGTTGTAAAGTCATCTGGGGATGGGTTCTTCTATGAGAGAAACAAAAACCATGAGTACTGAATAAATGTTGCAGCAGCCGGAACATGTTACTGTATAGAAGTTCCCTCACCAGTCTTTAATATCCCCAGTTATCAGGACTATCAAATTAATATTTAACTTTTAGTGTTACAGTTGTCCTTCCCCATAAGATACAGTTTAACAATGTAATGTCATCTGATCTTGTAAAATCCTTTTTCTAGTATGACCTCTGCGTCTAATAGAGAAACCTTTAATTCTGTTACTCAGGGCTGGATAATCGTACTAGCAAACACCAAGCCTACCTGTGTTGGTTAGGAATATCTGCAGGCCTTAAATTAAAAATTTCTGCCTGTGGCAGCTCTTCTTGATAGTCTCTTTTTATAAGTATCAGGCATTCCTGTCTGAGAATCCTTCTTTGTAGCCTCCAGTCTTACTTATTTTGGGAGGCTAAAATAAAGTGCATACCTTAAAATATTATTATTATTATTATTATTATTATTATTATTATTATTATTATTTAAAATGCCCAGGAATGGCTTAATTTTCGTCTTAACTGTCTTTCCAAAGTGTTTAAGATGAAGCAGTCAAACGGACTTTTGTTTCTATCTATTGTTAACAGTCAGCTGAGCTTTATGGGAGTCAATTCTGGAAAAATGAGAGCACATTTTCAATTCTGCTAGTGCCATTTGCGCTAGGTGGGTCCAGGTCTTGCTTGACCATTTATCTTCCCTCAGAAGCATCAGGGATATCTCCTTTCTCTGATGACTCTCCTCTTCATAACAAATGCACTGATTGGCTTTCTGTTCTCCAGTGGTCTCATTAATCTCCCTGATCAGGAGGTTATGTGGCTCAGAGTTGCAAAGCTCTTTAGAGAAGTCCCCTGTTCCCTGGATTCAGATTGACTCAGAGGGTAAGAGCCAAATATTGGTTTTCTTGGCCCTTTTCATTTAACTTTAATTTTAAATCCTAATCTTAAACATCCAGCAAATTAATTTTAACAGCCTTATATTAAGAGTACTGGACTTTAATGTCTATAACTTTATAATTATCTTTTTATTAATTGGGATCTGTATTATTCTGTCTGTATTGTAGGTGATGACTTATTATCTTGAATAAACCCATGTTGTGTTCTTAAAGCAACACATTTGTAAAACACTAACAGGGAATCTTTAGATAACTTATAAGAAAATTTCAACTAAAATTAAGAAAAGTAAAAATACTTAGTTCGTGTAATAGCTACCCTAAATTTTTTGGCTGAGTATTACATTATATCCCCTGTTTGAGATCCTAGGAATCTTGACATTTTTTATGTTTTTAACATAACTTTAAAGAAATATTATCTGACGTACTTGTTTCATAGTCATTCTCACATATAGTAAGATGGGACACACAGCCTTATCTCAGGTAAGGCAGGGCTCTTTATAAATCTTAAGCATTTTAGTTCTAAAGCTGATCTTTATTTATTTTTTTTGTTTGGGGGTCTGGGAAGATCTACTCCTTAAGAAACTAATAGTTCATACTCAGGATTGGTTTTTGGTAGGAAAAATTATGATAAACATGGATTATTAGAATTACTTTATAATTTGGAAGGGTTTCTAGAAAGCAGTATACCAGATCTGTAAGTTTCTTTGTGAGGAGCCTCTAGGTCATTGTGGTGTTTGTGAACTTCCATTTTAGTGTACTGTGGCCAAGGTCAAAATGTACAGGCAGTGAAGGGGTAACCCATCAACTTCATCTTCAGACACTTGCAAAATAGTTCCCAATTTCAGGTTTGGCTCTATGAGCAAGTGAATGTGCAGGTTGAGGGCTCAATCATTGGTTTTAAGAAGTATATGAACCTCTCATCAGATGATGCAGAAGAAATTGATTTAAAACAAAGTAAAGAACAGAACTGGGTCACTGTGTACCAAAAGGAGATAATATTACTCTGCTACCAAGTGTCTCTAACTAGAAATGATCAATGAAGTCATGAATTATTGAGAAGGCAGTTTTGTTTTTTTAGGTGTTTTTGTTTAGGAGTATAATCCTAAAGTATTTGTTTATATTGCTTTGATTACCCTTTTGTTATTACCAGATGACAATAATGGTATGGGGTTGTTTTTATTAAAAAGTAAAAATTAAAAGCAACATTGACAAAGTTTACATAAATTGTTTGTGGTCTCATGAACATTAGCTAACACCATATGATATCACATTTAAAACATGAATTAAAGAAAGCCTGAAAGTTTTCAACTTTTACATAGATTAGGCTCTCATTAACTTAAAAATACATTTAAATTGTTCCACAATGTAAAAAGTAACATAAAACTTTACTTATCTTATTGATAACAGGTAAATAAATCTCCAATATATTTTTTTACCATACAACTTCAGAACACCAGCTTGATATAATGCTCTTTTAAAGTTTCTACCTTACAGACTTGCATACCTGTAAGATATGAAAACATTAATAGCATCACAATTACATTGATGTTTCTACATTAACCAAGTTTAGCTTTTAAAGAAATGGCAGTACAATGCTCTAAAATAACAGTTCTGATTTAAAAGTTTTTTAATTTTTATGGTTCCTTGCTCTAGAAAAAATAAAACTTAATAAACACAATGTTATGGGTAAACTTATGTTTCAAAAAATTTTTGTCTCATTAACACATGACTGATTTTTAAAGCCTTATATAGAGTTTAGTAAAAACTTATACAGACCTTAGTAAATGAATCAGATTTCTAACAAAAGTACTCACGAATGAGTAATCCCATATCAAATTGACTTTACTTATTTATCAAAATATTAGAGAAATGTATTGAACAGTGTAAACCATTTTTATGTTGAAGAAAATGTTCTAGAACCAAGGCACATTAGACGTTTTGTAGATATTAATATTTTATTAGATTTTTGAACACCTAGAAAAATTTGTAAGCTTAAATTTAAAAACATTTATTTTTATCTGTTTATCCGATTTAAATTGAAACATTTAAACCACGTGAACTAAAGATCTTTGGATCCACTTTTTAAAATTTGTTTTTATGAGCGCTTTTTTTAATGAGCGCTCCTTATATATGTTAATTTGTGTATCATATATATGATATACGGATATATGTCTATATAGACAGACAACACATAACAAAATTGTGCACACATAATAATAGTAAAGGCCTTGTAGTTTTTCACAGGTTAAATATCTATTGCAATGTTTCAAAAAGTCCACAGTTGGTCAAAGATAGAACTGATCAGAAAAACATTAACCTAGGTCTGTATGCTCAGAATCATGAGCTCAAAAATAATAAAGTATCTAAGGAAAACAATAAGAGTCCTAGAAAAAATGACTGGCCAGTAATTAGTAAATACCATACAATTTACTTTTTTTTTCCATTAGGCATCAAATCAGTCTCCTACTAAGCTTGCAGGCTTTTTTCATTTGCATTTCAACATGAGTCATGGCTGAGGTCTGGAAGGAGCAGGAAAAATACTGCTATTCTGAGCAGACACCTCAGGCCTAAGGCATATTAACCATAACTTTCCGGTTGGGGTGTTGAAAATTATGATACAAGTTCAAGATACAATTCACAAAATTTTATGTCTTTACATCTTATTTTGTCAACAGATACCATACTATGGTTTACTATCCTTGTCCAAATTAATGCACTGGTACACACAGTGACATTTTCTCTGGCTACCGAATTCAAAATTGGTTAAAAAAAAAAAGTGAATGATTGGGAAGTTACTTGCCAACTTGGAAGTAGAGTTCTTCAGTTTTCCATCCTAAGTATTTAAGTTCTCTGGCATGAATTACCTGAAATCTTAAACTAAACAATGACCTAAACCCGACTTTTAACTGCAAGATTGTGCAATGCTTCAAAAACCCATTCAGATACCAGTTTTTTATGATAAAACATCATCATTTAGACACACATTCAGCTAAGATCATTCCCCCCAAAAAATTATAATATCAACACATTATTGCACATGTCTTAAAGGACCAGAAACAAAGACACAAGACAGACAGAAAGGAGGTAGAGACTATGGTTGTCAGACAGAATCCTTTAAACCAGAGCAGATAAGAGAAAAAATCTACTACACCAGTGGCACCACGGGGGGGACCAGATGTTTTAACAGAGGGGCAACCTGAAATGTAAAATAAAGTGTCTATATGGTGACTTTACTGAATTTAGTGTCCCCTTTTTCTTTTTCTCTTTTTTAACAAGACAGAGGTGGCATAATCCTTACAGTGCACGGAAGGAAGGAGGGTATTCCATGAATCAACAGGGCTTTGGCAGCTGCTGGGGGTCCCTCAGTCCCTCCTTTTACTTACAGGATTAGCTCCTCTGGTTCAGTTCCACCCCAAGCAAGCTCCATCTCCTAACATTTCAGTAGACAGCTCTCACAAAGTTCTGGGGCGGAGGGGGGGTACCAAATTTGTAACTTAAAGTTCAGTTCCTGACCTAGAAGCCAATTTATACCAATTAAATAATGAGGAATGGGTTCTGAGAAAAAGAAAAGGGGAGGCTAATTGCTTTGCTAACAAAGGAGAAACACAGGGGACTCTGCCAAATGTTGTGACTCTCTTGATCTGGAGGGACAAGGGGTTTTAAAGGAGTTTCACTTGTTAACCTGGGAGATACTCAGTTCTTAGGTCCCCAGCAGGCATTGCCCTCTGCAATGGTTGTGCTCCAGGCAGCCAGCTAGGGGCTTCTATCATCCTGCTAAACAAAGGGGGGTAAAGTTCATCGCAGTTCCTTAAAACACAGTTCAAACGGGTGTCAGGCTTACTCTCTTTATTACCCATTTTCACGTCCAATATCCTTAAGTTTTTACAACCAAAATCACACAACAAAATGAACAAAAGCAAACAAACAAACAAACAAAAAAAATAGAACGCAGAACAAAACACACCACACACACACAAAAAGAAAAACAGAAACCCGGCGCCTAAACAGAAAAACAGTGGTACAGTGCAACATCTTGCTAAAGCTCCAGGGTAGGAGCGCGTGCGTGCCCGTCGGCACCTCTCTACACTTCCAGAGGAATTTCCTACAGAACAGAACAGAGGACAGAACGATTCTTGTTACTGTCCTGGACAGGAGTATATGTGAGCCTCCCCAGGCCACATCTCTGTCATCAGAAGAGATCTCCCTTAACCGGATATCAGATGTTATAAAGGCGCCACTTACCTATGGAGGCCTCCTCCATCAGGTGCTTGCTAATAGTTTTAGTGCAGAGGTTCACTGCAATGCTCCCGGGACTAAAGGCTCTCTTCCTAATATAGAGAAGATGGACCAAACCAGGCCTGAGTGGAGAGCTGTTCCTTGGTGCCTATGGTTGATATACCATCCTAATTTGCAAAAGCGCCACAGAATGTAGGGTCAGCCTCCTTTTCATGGTACTCTTGGAAGCAACTGTTTGGACAAAGTGGTTGCCAAGGCAGTTACCTCATTCAGTTCCTGAAGGATGAGACCTCACCTCACTTCCTTGGTAATGGAACTCTCTGAACTTGGGATCCAGGAAGCCAGGCACACAGAGCCAATCCCAGTCCCAGTCCTAGTGGTCTCACTTGCTTCGATTTAGCAAGGACAGAGTCAGTCTTTCTTGGTACCTACTGATGTGAGGATGGCCAAATGCCAGGAAAACTCTGAAGAGGGGCCTTTTTTGAAAAAGCAGGTAGTGGCTCACAGCTGGCTCCTGACCACTTCACAGAGTTGGACAAGGAGACCAGATCTGAAACAGGACAGGCCATATCGGGGGAACACAGTATGACCCAGCAGTCAGAGGACACTCTGGAGAGTGAGAGACCTACTTGGGGGAAGGAGGTGACTTTGTGGGTGTGGATGTGTGTTTGTGGTTTTGTCTCATGTTCAGAGAATAGGTAGGAAAGTCGGTTTGTTTGGTTTGGAGTGAACTGTTTCTAGTAAGTTGTTGGACAAGGTGAGTGTTTCTATGTCTGTGTATCCCACTGTGTCCGTGGTTGTAGACATTAGAAAAGAGAATGCATCAATGGATGTTTCCTATCTATTAGAAAGCTTCCCAGCATTCATCCTGCCCAATTAATGAATACTCTAGGGCTTGCCTTATCAATGGGCAACACCGGCTATCTTCCTAAGTTCCTGTTTTCTTCCTGAATTCTGGCCACTCTCCAGAATAGACTCATGCTTTTGTGTCCACGATATGTAGCACCTCCAAGCACAGTGACATGGACATGTACTGGATAGCTGAAGGAATTGGCAAGAATCTCAGAAAACTCAGATACCAGTGTGACCAGGATAGTCTCAGTGGAGAAACCCTGAAATTGGCCTTTTTATTACCTATTGTTCTGTTGCCCTGAATGTCAGGAAGGTCTTTGCCTCAGGCCACGCCTTCGAGAATCCTGAAGAAAAGAGTTTTCAAATGGAAATGAATGGGCATCACCTGTGGCTGTTTGCTTAATTCCTTTGGAAAGGGATGTGTCTGAATCAGCCCTTTGGCCCTGTGTGAGCCTAGAGCTTAGATTCTCAGCACCTGATGGATCGTAAGAAAGATCCCATGTGTGGATCCAAATCAAAATGGCCAAAAATCAGTCATTGTGGATGAAGTCTCTCGCATTCCTCCATAAGGTTCTTAACCTCCCTCAAGTGAGAATAGGGATCCAATGGGTCAAATGAGTTATTCAAAGCCCTGCAGATGCTAGCCCATAGGTTCTTGGGTTTTCTTATGAATCCAATTCAAATAAAGAATCTAAACCGACAGTCAGTAGGCCTCAAATTGGAGAACAGAGCTGTGTTAACGGCAGGCATATTTGATCACTCCTGGTTCACAGGAAGGGTGTCCAGGCCACCCTGACTTTTGGTAAATGAGGGGAAAGGGAGCTTACTTGGGACACTGTCTTGTGCTGCGCCTCTCATGGAATTCTCCTGCCAGAAGTTATGATGAGTGTCTATATGGAAGAAGATGAGTGTCATGTGAGAGTGTTTTGGTTTTAACTGCGGTCATTTGTGTGGAAGTTGGAAGAGATAACTGGGTCCAACTTGGCTTGCACTTTGGTGTGATTCCCCTTAGAGACTGTGTTTTGGAACTGACCTCCGAGAAGGTACAAGGTCCTATGACATTGTATATCCATATTTCTGGGACACCTCTACAGAACGTAATTCAATGCTAAGTATACCAATCAAGGGCCAAATGAACTTCTGGACTTCAAATCTTAACTAGATTTCTGTTTTCATATTTATATTGAAAGGTTAATAAAATAGATACTTGTCATTTCCTGTTTTTCTGTATGCTTAACAAAACACCATTGAAATCTTGAGAACTGTTTACTATTCTTGTTCCCAGAATGTGCTGTCCCAAACTGCCAAACTGCAGAATGTACTCCGTCAACCAGTTGCTCGCAAACTGACACTCGCCATTACCCATCAATAAATTTCTCTCCCTGCCCTCTCCAAGAAAAATATATAACCATTTCTTAAGCTGTTCTCAGGGCTCTCTGCTCTGTTCAAGTGATCTCTGAGCCCTTCATACCGGACTCCCAATAAACCCTTTGCTGTTGCATGAGACAGTCTCTTAGTGGTCTCTGCTGCAGATGCTCGCCCAACCTTTACATCTGGTGGCCCTAGCAAGATCCGGAAGCTGCAGACAAAATACCCCCAACGGGCTCCTCTGGGGGTAAATAAGGCCCATCTTTCTCGTTTCAGGCTTCAGGTTAGGGTATGGCAAAACGGCTATTGGTAAAGAGCGTGAGCTCTCTCCCATGGTGGCTGACACACATGTCACAGAGCCACAGGCCATGTCCCTGGGGGATAGACTCGGGAAATCGTGGAACAATAGTCTCCTCGACTCAGTGATATTTTGTTTCTGATTCGGTATTGCCAGCCCTTCAGGTTTTGCCGACTAGTCAGTACTGGTCTCAGTATTGGACGTCCATTGCCTGTCTTTATTGTCTTGTCTTGTCTGTGTTGCGTGTCGTTGCTTTCAGTGTCTGTGTATATTTCATTATGGGACAGATCATTTCAATGCCTCTGTCCCTGACCCTTAATCACTGGACCAAAATCTGCTTAAGGGCTCAGAATCTTTCTTTTTCAGTAAAACGCCAGACCTGGCAGATTCTGTGTCTCAGAATGACCCACCATTGCAGTCGGATGGCTCCTAGAAGGATATTTCAACTTCGCACTTATTTGAAAAGTCCGAGATATTGTCTTTCAGCAGGTGCCACATAGACATCCAGATCAACAGCCATATATCTTAACTTGTCAGTACCTCTACAAATCTCCTCCTCCATGGGTCAAGCCTTTCCTTGTCCCTGCACCTGCTCCTACTCCTTCCACCACGATTCTATCTCAACCTCTCTGCTCCTCCTCCTCCACCCTCTGTTCTCCCTGAGTCTCAAGACTCTACTGGACTCACCACCCCCTCCTTATCATCTGCCCTCGTCTCCCAACCCCTAACACCCTCTAAGTGATTCCCCTTCTGCTGACTCAGCCTCTCCACCATTCGAGGAAGCTAGGCTGGCCCAGCGTCATCCAGATGACTGTCCCGCGGCACACACAGCCCCTCCTTCCCTGGAGGAAGCTGGCCCGGCTAAAAGAACTCAGAGAACTCACCGACGTTTTCACACCTGCCTACTTGAGGTGACTGCCAACACCACCTAGCGACTCTCTTCATGACAGAGCAATGAGAGAAAAATCTCCTGGAATGTAGAAAAAAATATCCTCAGACCTGATGGGCGACCAACACAACTTCCCAACATAATCAAAACTGGCTTCTCCTTAAACCCACCCAACTGGGACCCCAACACCTTTGAAGATAGGGAGCATCTGTTCAATTATTGCCAGGCTCTAACAGCGGGTCTCCAAGTGGCCGCTGGGTGACCAACTAATTTGGCCATGGTAAGAGAAATTATTCAAAGGCCTGATGAATCTCCATTTATGTTTCTAGAGAGAATCATGGAGGCATATAAGAGATATACTCCTTTCGATCCTCAGGCAGCAGATTAAAAGGCATCTGTCACGATGGCCTTAATTAAGCAAGCTGCCATGGATATTAAAAAAAAAAAATTAAAAGAGAGATTTTGTCAAAGAAGCCAAGAAAGTATACTATAAGAGAGAAACAGGGAGAAAGAAAGGGAGCAAAGGGAGGATGAGAGAACCAAAAGACAGACTAAGGCATTGACTAAGGTCCTGATCACAACAAGAAAGAGGCCATAAATTAAGACATAGGGTGACAGGAAGGGCCCATGCCAGAGGCCACCCCTGGCCTCAGATCAGTGTGCCTACTCTAAAGAAAAAGGATACTGGGCCATAGAGTTCCCTATAAAGAGACAGCCACGCCAGCTGGCCATTCTGACTCTGGAGGATGACTAAGAAAGTCAGGGCTCAGAACCCATCCCCTAGCTCAGGGTAACTTTTGAAGTGGAGGGGACTCCAGTAAACTTTGAAGTGAATACAGGAGCAGTATACTCAGCCCTTAAGGCCCCATTGGGCCCTCTATCAAATAAAAGGTCTCTAGTTCAAAGGGATGATGACAGTAAATATCAGGCTTAGACAACTAAGAGGACCATGGACCTGGGGAAAGGAAAAATCCATCACTCCTTCCTAGGAATCCCAGAATGCCTGGACCCATTGATGGGCAGAGATCTGCTCATCAATCTCCGGGCCAAAATAACTTTTAACCATGAAGGCCCCCAAATGAAATTTCTAAATACTTCAGCAAAAACTCCTATAGTCACGGCTTTAACTATATTAGTAGAAGATGAACATCCACCATTCACATGCCCCAAGTCTGATCAAACAGGCAAGCTACCCCAAAAATGGATAACAGATTACCCAGATGCCTGGGCAAAAACTGCTGGGTTAGGCCTGGCCGTGAAACAATCTCCAATAACAGTGGAGTTAAAAACCTCAGTCTCCCCAGTCAATGTCAAATAATATCCTCTAAGCAAAAAAACTAAAGGTGGGATAAGGCCCCATATTCAGAAATATCTGGCATTAGGGGTCCTAAGGCCCTGTCAATCGGCCTGGAACACTCCCCTGCTACTAGAAAAAAAAAGCCAGGGACCGGGAACTATCGCCCCATTAAAGAGCTAAGAGAGATCAACAAAAGAGGGCAGGACATTCACCCCACGGTACCTAATCGGTACAATCTGCTTAACACTCTGAACCCTGAGGGGAAATTATATACTGTTCTGAACTTAAAAGATGCTTTCTTTTGCTTGCCTCTGCATAAAGATAGTCAGTTGCTCTTTGCTTTCGGGTGGGTAGACCCAGAAACCAAAACGTCTGGTCAACTAACTTGGACTAGACTCCCACAGGGGTTCAAAAACTCCCCCACTCTCTTTGATGAAGCCCTCCACAGAGATCTCAACAACTTCAGAACTACGCACCCTGAATTTACCCAGCTTCAATACGTGGATGTCCTGCTACTGGCAGCCAACACCAAGGAAAACTGTGAGTCTGGGACCCAAGCACTATTATATGAGCTTGCTCAACTCGGGTATAGAGTTTCGACCAAAAAGGCGCAAATTTGCTAGCATGAAGTAATCTTCCTGGGCTATTCCCTTAGGGGCAGTAAACGATGGCTCACTGAGCCCAGAAAACAAACCATTATGTAGATACCACCCCCATCTTACAGCAGACAACTCAGAGAATTTCTTGGGACTGCTGGCTTTTGCAGGTAATGGATGCCTGGGTTTGCGTCCTTAGCTGCTCCATTATACCCGCTGTTAAAGGAAGATGCCCAATTCCAATGAAACCCTGAGGACCAGGAAGTTTTTGATAACATCTAAGGACACTGACACTGAACGCCTCAACTTCACTGAGCTCAGCCTGCAATTAGAGCAAGCCCTACACTACGTTAAAAATGTACATCAACTCACTCACCTTGGTTCAAAGAAACTGCAGGCATTACTGTAAGATTAAGAACAGAGTTTTCCACTAACCAACTCACAGTGAAAGGAAATAACTGAACGGGTAACAAAAGCCTGTCGGGTCCGTCAATTGGGTAATGCTTACCCTTCCAAGTTTCCTAGAGGAAAGCACCTATGAGGAACCAGACCAGGACAATTCTGGGAAGTGGACATTACTAAAATTAAGCCAGCAAGGTATGGATTTAAATATCTCCTAGTCTTTGTAGATACATTTTCAGGATGGATTGAAGCCTTACACACACACACACAAAAAAAAAAAAAAAAAAAAAACCGGCGCAAATGGTTTTCAAGAAGATCCTGAAAGATATTTTTCCAAGATACGATCTGCCTAATGGACTGATAATGGACTGGTTTTCATGGCCCAGGTAAGTCAGGTGTTAACCAGGACCCTGTGGATTAATTGGAAGTTACATTATGCTTATATACCCCAGAACTCAGGACAGGTAGAAAAAATAAATAGAACTATTAAAGAGACCTTAACGACCCCCTTAGGGACCTGGTGACTATCTCTCCACGCAGACATTTTTCAGCTCGGTATAGGTCTTTCCTATTGAGACATGCCTGATGAAGAGGATCTCACTAAAATTCCATTAAATCCCTTCCGTACCATAGATAATTGAAACAAACATTATGGATGCAGGGACACGCGAGCCAGATGCAGGTTGGCTAGCCTATATTACTATGTATGCCCGGCAGACTATCAAAGCGACAAACAGCCATGGCTGTGTGGGGGAAAAGCCGACTTCTTGTGTACGTCATGGGGATGTGAGCATACAGGGGCTGCCTGGTGGAACCCAAACTCCTCATCAAATTCAGTACACAGCATTGGCCATATTACCAATTAGACAACCAAAAACTATGGCCCCCAGAGGGTTCTCTAGATCCTCAAATTCTGCATGACATTTTTAACTTCGGCAAGTGGTCAAAAGGGGGAAATTCCCCTATGTGGAATCCTTTTTCCTCCTTCGCTCACATCCTGTACTATGCTTCCCCAATAGTTCCTCACCCTCAGCCTTCTGCTCTAGACTCTCTGCTTTCACTCCCACCTCAGCAACCTGATTTCTCCCCTCCAATTACTAGATCAAAAACCCAAACCTCCGCTGGATCTCAGAACATTGCCCCCTTGCTGAGGAAGCAGGTACCGAGGTACCCCTCCACCCACTCCTCTCTTTTCCTGTCAGTGTCTGCACTAGGTCCCACCAAGTCCTCTAGCAAGCTTAGCCAAAGCTCAAATCAGCTGAGAAGAGCCCTCAGACCCCTATCCAAGATGTAATAAAAATGACCTTTAAAGTTGATTTGTCATCACTGAAAACAGGTTTCTAAGAATTTAAAGTCCCTCACAGGCTTTTTGGAATACTCACTCCCGTCTTCCCCTCTGCTCTACCTGTTCTACTGCTCAAGTTTTTGTTCTAGGAAAATCCCAAACCCCTTTCCCATTATTCTTTGGCATCTCTCCTTCCTCATTCTCAGATCCACGGAGCTGCTCTCAGCATCACCTTCCCTGTCATCCCCCTCTGTACCAGGTCCACAGAAATGTCTTAAATGACCTTCTCCAGAAGTCTTTACCAAGGCTTACTTTAGGGCTTTCAGCAAAAGAGTCCCTCTGAAAAAGTTCAATGGAGATAAACTTCCACTCTTCATGTTGCCCTGTTCTACTTGGCCACTGGCTGGAAAAATCACCACCCCTAAGCTAGACATCGCCTTACCAGTTTTTCACAAAATATGTGAACAAGGACTCTGGCCTTGAGCTGGGGCTTCAGAGAGATTGCTACATTTCTAAGATAAAAAAGTTACCAACTGGGCTCCATGGTGACAGCTGGCAAGGAGGAAAAAAAAGAGACAAAAAAGCTCTCCCATTCCAAGGTGTAATTGAAAAGTTAACGTGCACAGAACAGAGGAAAAAAAAAACAGAAACAAAAACTGATTTGTGTGAATTTCTGCAGACTGTGAACTTCTGAGCCCCTTCCCTTACATGTTGGGTACAAATACTAAAACTACCAAAACTTGGGGTTCAGGGGATTAATAGATTACAACAGAAGCAATGCCCTCTCAATACGGATGCAAACAAATAAAACTCCTTTCCTGTCTTTGGTGCTATCTTAGGTGCCTTTCCTTGTCCGTCTCTACAACAGTATAATTCTATACACTTTAACATTATTTATGTTTTCATAAAGTGGTCAATAGTTGCGATTAATTATGTAATGATGCAGATGTTTTCCAGAGTGCTCTATCAGGACGCAGGTTCATTTAAAGATCAAATAGGGGGGGCATACAACCCGGTTCCACCAGGAACCTGTATCCCTCACTTTAGCCATCCTATTAGGAATAATAGTTGCTGACGGGGTGGGCACAGGAACAACTGCCCTAGTCCATGAGACACAACAAAGACACAATTAGAAGCAGAAATAGACCAAAGCTTAAAGACATTAAAAACCGACATCACAGCTTTACAGGAATTTTAACCTCTCTCTCTCTGAAGTTGTTTACAGAGCAGGCGAGTGTTGGACCTCCTCTTCATGAGAGAAGGGTGCCTTTTTGCTTGCATTGAGGAAAGAATGATGTTTTTTATGCCGACAATACTGGAGTTGTAAAAGAATCTATGAGTAAATTAAGAAAATTACTTGAAGAGTGTCAAAGAAAGACAGAGGCCCCCAAAGGGAGGTTTGAGTCTTGGTTCACATAGTCCACCTAGTTAACTACACTTTTATCCACCCAGGCTGGTCCATTAATAATTCTCATATTATTGTTAACTGTAGGACCCTGTTTGCTCAACCATGTAGTTTCTTTTCTCACCCAAATTGAACCTGTTATTAACCCTAACCATACACTGTTCTCTCAATCTAATTTTACAGAAGAGCGGGGACAGAGCTGGTCTTAAAATACAGGAATATAGAGGATCTTCCACCTGCTGAGAACCTCAAAGGTCCTTGAAGAAATGATCCCTGGAGAAGATGTAGTCAACTATGAAGGACCTGAGAGAGCAAAAGTCTTCCATGGCAAACAACCTGCTCATGATGAAGGGATGTGTCTGAATCAGCCACTCTCTTCTTAATGTAGAGAAGATGGACCAAAGCAGGGATGTGTTGAGAGCTGCTCCTGCGTGCCAATGGGTGACATACCATTCTAACTTGTGAAAGTGTCACAGAAAGTAGGGGCAGCCTCCTTCTCATGGGAACCTTGGAAGCAACTGTTAGGACAAAGTTGTTGTCAAGGCAGTGACCTCATTCAGTTCCTGAAGAAAGTGACCTCACCTAACATCTATGGTGATGTAACTCTCTGAACTTGGAAACGAGGAAGCCTGGCACCCAGAGCCAGTCCCAGTCCCAGTCCCAGTTGTCAAACTTATTTTGATTTACCAAGGACAGACTCAGTCTTTCTTGGGACCTACTGATGTGAGGATGGCCAAATGCAAGAAAAGCTATGAAGAGGGGGCTTTCCTGAGAAAGCAGGCATTGGCTCACAACTGGATCCTAAAAACTTCACAGAGTTGGCCAAAAAGACCAGATTTGAGAAAGAACAGGCCATTTCCTGGAACATAGTATGGCCCACAAGTCAGAGGACTCTCCGGATAGTCACAGACCTACATGGGGGAAGGAGGTGCCTTTGTGATGTGGGTGTGAGTTTGTGGTTTTGTCTCATGTTCTGAGAATAGGTATGAAAGAAGGTTTGTTTTTTTTTGGAGTGAACGGTTTCTAGTAAGTCGTTTGACAACGCGAGTGTTTCTATGTCAGTGTATCCCACTGTGCCCGTGGTTGTAGACATTAGAAGAGAGAATGCATCAATGAATATGTCCTGTCAGCCAGAAAGCTTCCCAGCATTCATCCTTCCCAATTTATTAATGGACTGCCGCTTGCCTTATTGATGGGCAACACTTACTATCTTTCTAAGATCCTGTTTTCTTCCTGAATTCTGGCCATTCTCCAGAATAGGCTCATGGTTTTGTGTTTAAGATATGTACAACCACGAAGCTCTTTGAAATGACCATGTACTAGATAGCTAAAGGGAATGGCGAGCATCTCAGAAAACTCAGATATCAGTGTGACCAGGAAAGTCTCAGTGGAGAAACCCTGCTTGGGGCCTTTTGATTACCTAATCTTCTGTTGCCCTGAATGTCAGGAAGGTCTTTTCCTCAGGCCACCACTTTGTGAAGCCTGAAGAAAACAGTTTTCAAATGGAAATGAATGGGTATTACCTGTGGTTCTTTGCTTAATTGCTTTGGAGAGGATGTGTCTGAATCAGCCTATTTGCCCTGTGTGAGGCTGTGGCTTAGATTCTCACCTTCTGATGGATATAAAGAAAGATCCCATGTGTACATCCAAGACCAAAATGGCCACAGAGCAGTCCTTGTGGATGAAGTCTCTCGCCTTCCTCTGTAACTTTCCTGAACTCCATCAAGTCAGAATAGGGATCCTTTGGGTCAAATGAGATCTTCAAAGCCCTGCAGAGGCTAGCCCATGGTTGCTTGGGTTTTCTCAAGACTCCAATTTACATAAAGAATCCAAACCCCACAGTCAGTTAACCTCAAATTGAAGAAGTGGAGCAGTATTAATGGGAGGCCTATTTGATCTCTCCTGGTTCACAAGAAGGCTGTCCATGCCACCCTGAATTAGGCAATTTAGGTGCAAGAGAGCTTATTTTGGACACGGACTTGAGCTGTGCCCCTCATGGAAAACTCTAGCCACAGGTTATTATGTGTGTCTATATGGAAGAAGATGAGCGCCACGTTGGAGTGTTTTGGTTTAAATTGTGGTCATTTGGGTGGCGGTTAGAAGAGATGACTTGGTCCACATGTGCTTGAACTCTGGTGTGATTTCCTTAGAGACTGAGTTCTGCAACTGAACTCAGAGAAGTATTGCCATGAATAGTGTTGAGATTTTAGGAAGCCAGGCATGAGTGTCGCCCTTGGAAACTGAGTTCTAGGCCCAGGGTGGCTTTCCACAGAGCACTGGGCCTCTCAGCCAGGATACCACATGATTTTATTCTGAAAGACTTGGCACCCATCGTTGAGAGTCAAAACTCATATGGACCTCACATTGTAGAGCTAAGTGAGCTAAACATCATGTGATCTTTTCACCATTCTTTGGGAAGCCTTACCTGTGAGTGTTCTCAAGAGCTTTCATTGAAATGAGCTTCCTAACCATTTAATGGTTCCTGAATGAATTGAAACTCACAGTGCCTCCAACTTCATCCTTGAAAAATGGCTAGATAAATGCCATGAAATTTTTGAAATTCCCATCACCAGGTGGCACTGGAGAATCTTTGGATGACCTGTTGCTGGCCATGAATATTTCAGTGTCTTGTTTTACTGGGTTTCATGTAAATGGTGTAGAACAGAGATGTCAGTAAGTTGGACTCTGTTGAGTAGTGGGCCTAGAGCAGTTTTGGGCAGGTATGTGATAAAACATCTGTGGTGGGGCCATGTGGATCTGCCATTGGCTTCCAAATGGCTTGTGACTGACATGGCACAGCCAGCAGAACCTTCTGTGTAAAGGCAACTTGTTATATGGAGCGATTTCAGGATATTGTTCAGAATCAGGTTGCTATGGTCAAGGGGTCAAGCTATGTGGGATAGAAGCCTGGTTCTTGTATCATCCTGCAGACCCTGATCCACCACACGTGACAGAACTCCCTCTTGCACTTTGTCCCAGTTGAACTCCTTGTATTTCGTGAAGCAAATACCAAACTCCCAGTGCAGCAGGAAGAAACACCATGAAATGGAGGATGACCATATGGCTTCACAGTCCACACTTGGAGACACTAAGCCCCAGTGGCCACAGTTTACCTACAAAGAGAGAATTCAGCACTGCTGCCTCGTGTTCATTGTAAAATAAGAAACTTTGTCCTCCTGGTCACATAGATGCAGACCCAGCTTTGAGGGTCTCACTACAAAGGAAGCTTAACTCGTGACAACAACCTATATTTCAGTGCCCAACCTCAGTGGCAGTTTCTCAACAAGTTTTAGGCAAGCAGAGCTCCATGTTTGTGGAGTGTGTACCCTGTCCTTATTTTTGGAAACTCCTATTCCACCTCCAAGTTTGTGCACTCTTGAGCATTTTCCATTCCAAAAATGTAATCACAGATTTTGTAACTCTTCTCCTCTAATTGTGTCTTACTTGGGGCGAAGGTAATGTCAAGGCATGGTTCTGGATGAGACTGGGAAGATTTGTTGTAGCACATATTTGCATACACATTGGATTAATTTTCCTATTTTCCATTCGAAATTCTGAATCCCTGACACTAACCCATATTCTACTAGACTCTGACTACTAATCCTAATATGATGGAGAAAAATAACCCAAACAGTACATAAGTACATGCAGTTCAGAGTTCGACTTGCCATTTGCATGATAAAGGGTAGGTGTTATAAATTTAGTCAATTTTTAATTGAAATAGTTCTCCATGTGTTTTCAAAGTTAACAAATATGTGAATTACTGTCTCCCATTCTCTGGAGCCTATTCAGCACATGTATTTTTATATGCACAAATAGAATCCTGCGTGATATCACGCGTACATTCTTGTGAGTTACATGACTTAGCAGATACAAAGTGTGAGAAGTGACCACTCCTCCTAAACCCTGTTGGAACTGAAAATTCAACCTATGGGTGAGCTTCCCAGTAGAACAACATTATACATAAACCCATGTTCAGTATTTGAATGTTTTTGCATCTTTATGATATATATTTCATGATGAATTTCGATTGGCATATATATTGCTACTTATTAATGTCTCTGTTCGTGTGTGTGTGTGTGTGTGTGTGTGTGTGTGTGTGTATATATAAATATATATATATATATATATATATATATATATATATATATATATATATTCTCCAGATTTTTAAAAATATGAAATATATGTGTCTTATATACAATCCCTAAATTTATTCATGTTCATGTATGTGGATTAATAATCAACTTTTCACAAGATTATTCTTAGAAATATTCATCCACCCGAAATACATATTTGTTTCCTAGTACTGAAAACTAACTTCAGTGAACGGTGCATACAAATCCTAATATGTCTACATTAACTGACCCAGTTTAACATCAATGCATGTAGGTTACTATGGAACATGATGTGTATTTTGACGTTAATTTTTATTCCACACTGGTACATTACTATTCCTTCAGTTTATGTACATCATAGAATATATATTTTATTCACTAGTTAACAAATTTATAGGCATTTGTTTCACTTTCAATCACTTCCTGCTCCAGAACACATGAATTTCTCTACGTTTCTTCAGTGGTCTATTCATGAGACTTTTTTTCCAAATACATTTTTTTCGATTTCCATAATCAATTTTGAAACAAAACTCACAAACCCTTCATGATAAACCATAACCCTAAGATGATCATTAGATATATAACTGGTTGGAATGAATGATTTTATATCAATATAACATTTCTTATATATTTTCAGATATCTATTCAATCCATTATTTAAAGTGGATCCGGTTATATTATTTATTCACAGTATGGTCTATTCATGCATTATGTGTATATTCATAGAAACAGGATACACATCTTTGTAAGACCATACTAATTTATAAGTCTTCAAAATATTGCTCCAAGAAATGGTGGAAGAAATACTCATGTCACCTGATCTACATACACATTTTATCACAGAAATATTCTGGACACCAAAAGCAAAGGTCACACTTACAATTGTACCAAAGCCTAAATAGAAAGTGAGCATGGATTACTAAAAACATCCATGTCCAGGTTGCCTAATGCTCTCAAATATCAATCCTATTGGTGACTACATATTTGTTTCTTCCTAAGATTATCTATTCAACCTCAAACCTGTTGAAAATGTCTAACCCTATCACACAATTTATACTTTGCTTGATTTCCTAATGTCTCTATTGATATCTGCTTTCCTACATGATTTCCCCAGTTCATCATTGTGACTGACTCTTCACATGTACTGACATTTACATACACTCTCTACCCGAAACCCTATTGCTAAAGAACTTTTGGTCCAAATCCTATACTCACTCTTCTTTCTAAACCTACAGACTACCTTCCTAATCCTACCGACTATCGCTTTTTGACTGGATGTTCTTTTCAACATTCAATCATCCAAAGTACAAGGTCCGATGCCAGTGTATATTGATTTATTTGAGACATCTGTGCAGCACATAACTCAAAGCTAAGTATCCCACTCAAGTCCCCAGTGCCCTTCTGGACTTCAAATATTACCTAGATTTCTGCTTTCATAGTTATATTTCACATATATACTCTTATAAATATCGCAGGTTGCCAATGCCATTATTCATCCCGCAGAATGATTCGTAACAAAAATCAAACCTATTATTAACCTTAACTATACACTGTTCCTTCAATATAACGTACAGAAGAGCAGGGACAGAGTGGGTCTTACAATATAGGAATGTAGATGATCTTCCACCTGCTGAGAACCTAAAAGATCCATGGAGAAATGATCCTTGGAGAATATGTAGGCAGCTATGTAGGACCTGAGAGAGCAATAGTCATCTTCCATGGCAAACAACCTGGTCAGGGTGAATTGATGTGTCTGAATCAGCCTCTGTCTTCTTAAAGTAGAGAAGATGGACCAATCCAGGCCTGTGTGGAGAGCTGTTCCCGGGTGCCTATGGTTGATATACCATTCTAACTTCTGAATGTGTCACAGGATGTTGGGGCAGCCTCCATCTCATGGGAACCTTGGAAGCAACTGTTAGGACAAAGTGGTTACCGAGGCAGTGACCATATTCAGTTCCTGAAAGAAGTGACCTCACTTCACTTCCTTGGTGATGTAATTCTCTGAACTTGGGATCCAGGAAGCCAGGCACCCAGAGTCAGTCTCACTCTGAGTCCCAGTGGGCTAACTTGTTTGCTTTTCCCAAAGACATAGTCAGTCTTTCTTGGTACCTACTGATGTGAGGATGGCCAAATTCCAGCAGAGCTCTGAAGAGGGGCCTTTCCTGAGAAAGTAGGTAGTGGCGAACCACTGGCTCCTGACAACTTCACAGAATTGGCCAAGGAGACCAGAACTGAAACAGGACAGGACATTTTTGGGGAACATAATATGGCCCACCAGTCAGAAGACACTCCGGATAATCACAGACCTACTTGGGGGAAAGAATTGCCTTTGCCATTGTAGGTGTGAGTTTGTGTTTTTTTCTGATGTTCTGAGAATAGCTAGGAAAGGTGGTTTGTTTGGTTTGGAGTGGACTATTTCTAGTAAGTCGTTTGACATGGTGAGTGTTTCTATGTCTGTGTATTCCACTGTATCCGTTGTTGTAGACATTAGAAAAGACAATGCATCAATGGATGTGTTGTCTCTAGTTGAAAGCTTCCCCGCATTCTTACTGCCCAATTGATGAATGGACTGCAGCTTGCCTTATGGATGGGCAACATCTACTATCTTCTTAAGTTCCTGTTTTCTTCTTGTTTTCCAGCCACTCTCCAGAATAGGCTCATGGTTTTGAGTCCCAGATATGAACACCACAAGGCTCTGTGACATGGCCATGTACTGGATAGCTTAAGGGAATGGGAGCATCTCAGAAAAATCAGATATCAGTGTGACCAGTAAAGTCTCAGTGGAGAAACCCTTCTTTGGGCCATTTGCTTACTTCTGTTTCTATTACCCTGAATGTCAGGAAAGTCTTTGCCTCAGGCCACCCTGTTGTGTAGCCTTAAGAAGACTGTTTTCATATGGAAATGAATGGACATCACCTGTGGCTCTTTGCTTAATTGCTTTGGAATGGAATGTGTCTGATTCAGCCTCTTGTCCTTGAATGAGGTTGTGGCTTAGATTCTCAGCACCTGATGGATCTAAAGAAAGATCCCATGTGATTTCAAAACCAAAATTACAAAAAGAGAAGTCATTGTGGATGAATATTTTTGCCTTCTTGTTTTATGTTCCTGACCTCCATCAAGTGAGAATAGGGATCCTTTGGGTCAAATGAGTCTTTGAAATCCCTGCAGAGGCTAGCCCATATGTGCTTGGGTTTTCTCATGACTCCAAATCACATCAAGAATTTATAGGCTTCAGCCAGTAGGCCTCAAATTGGAGAAGCGGAACACTTTAACAGCAGCAATATTTGATCACTCCTGGTTCATAGGAATAGTGTTCAGGCCACCATGTTTTTAGGCAAATGAGGGGCAAGTGAGCTTATTTTGGACACTACCTTGTGCTCATTGAAACCTCCAGCTAGAGGTTATGATGAGTGTCTACAAGGAAGAAGATTATGGCCCTGTGGGAGTGACTTCATTTTAATTTTGGTCATTTTTGTGGCAGTTGAAAGGGATGACTGGGTCCACCTGGGCTTGAACTCTGGTATGATTTACCCTTAGAGACTGAGTTCTGGAACTGACCTCAGAGAAGTATTGCCATGAATTGTGTTGGGATTTTAGGAGGCCACGCATGAGACTCACTCTTGGAAACTGAGATCTAGGCCCAGGGTGGCTTTCCACAGAGGCCTGGGAATCTCAGCCAGAATATCACATGATTTTATTCTGAAAGACTTGGTAGCCATAGTTGAGAGTCAAAACACACATGGACCTCACATTGTAGACGTCAATTGGCCTGGCTTCATGTGACCTGTTGGCAACTCTTTGAGAAGCCTTGACTTTAGAGTTCTCCAGAGCATTCATTGAAATGAGCTTTCTCAACACTTAACGGTTCCTGAATGAATTGAAACCCACAGTGCCTCTAACTTTATCCTTGAAAACTTGCTAGATAAATACCATAAAATTTTGGAAATTCCCATGACCAGGTGGCACTGCAGAAACGTTGGATGTCCTGTTGCTGATCATGTGTATACCAGAAAGTGCCTTGTTTGACTGGGTTTCATGAAAATGGTGTAGAATACGAGATGCCAGGAATTTGGAGCCTGCTGAGTAGTGGGCCTAGAGCAGTGGTGGGCAGGTGTGTGATGAAACATCATGGTGGGGCCATGTGGATCGGCTATCGGCTTACAAATGGCTTGTGACTGATATGGCGCAGCCCCCATTCCCTTGTATGTAAAGGCATCTTGTTATATGGAGAGGTTTCAGGGCAATGTTCATAATCAGGTTGCTATGGTTATTGGGACAAGCTATGTGGGATAGAAGCCTGGTTGGTACATTCTCCTGCAGACGCTAACCCACCCCACGTGACAGAACACCCTCCAGCACTGTATCCCAGATGAACTTCTTATATTGTGTGAAGCAAGTACCAAATTCCCAGTGTAGCAGCAAGAAACACCACGAAAATTGGAGGATGATCAAATGTCTTCACTGTCCCCACCGGGAGACACTTAGCCTCCAGTGGACACAGTTTACCTACAAAGAGAAAATTGAGCACTGCTGCCTCATGTTCATTGAAATATAAGAAATCATGTCTTCCAGGTCACATAGATGCAGACCCAGCTTTTATGGTCTCACGACAAAGGAAGCCAAAGCTCATGACAACAACATATATTTCAAGTGCCCAACCTCAGAAGCCGTATTCCAAGAAGTCTTAGGCCAGCAGAGCTCTTTGTTTGTGGAGTGTTTACCCTGTCCTTTACTTTTGGAAACGCCTCTACCACCTCCAAGGTTGTGAACTCCCGAGCAGATTCCATTAAATATATGTATTCATAGATTTTCACACTTTTCTACTATAATTGTGTCTTACTTGGGTGAAGGTAATGTCAAGGCATTGTTCTGGATGTGAGTGGGAAGATTTTTGTGTAGCACATATTTACACACACACTGGATTCATTTTTCAATTTTTATTTTGAAATACTGAATCCCTGACACTAACCCATACCCTACTAGACTCTGAATTATGATCCTAATATGATGGTGAAAAATAACCCAAAAAGAATAGAAATACAAGCAGTTCAGAGGAGGCATGGTGTATAGTTGGAATTGCCTTTTGCATTATATTTTGTAGGAGTTATAAATCTAGTCAATTTTTTGTTGAAATAGTTCTACATGTGTTTTTAAAATTAACAAATATATGAATCCCTGTCTCCCTTTCTCTGTAGCCTATTCAGCACATGTATTTTTATATGCACATATAGAATCCTACCTGATATCACTCGTATACACTTGTGAGGTGGCTGAATTTGCAGATGCAAATTGAGAGAAGAGATCACTCCTCCTAAACGCTTTTGGAACTGAAAATTCAACCTATGGGTGAGCTTCCTAGTTGAATAACATTATTCATAATTTCATGTTCAGTAAAATTAATATTTTTCAATCTGTTGATTATATATATTTCATGATAAATTTCTATTGGCATATATATCACTACTTTTTTTATTGGTTGCTCAAAACATTACAAAGCTCTTGACATATCATATTTCATACATTAGATTCAAGTGGGTTATGAACTCCCATTTTTACTCCAAATACAGATTGAAGAATCACATCAGTTACACATCCATATTTTTACATAATGCCCTATGAGTTAATGTTGTATTCTGCTACCTTTCCTATACTCTACTATACCCCCTCCCTTCTCTTCCCATCTTTTCTCTCTACCATACCTACTCTAATTCATTTCTCTCGTTGTTTATTTTCCCACAACCTCTTATATGTAATTTTGTGTAACAATAAGGGTCTCTCTCCATTACCATGCAATTTCCCTCTTCTCTCCCTTTCCCTCCCACCTCATGTTTCTGCTTAATGTTAATCTTTTCTTCATGCTCTTCCTCCCTGCTCTGTTCTTAGTTGCTCTCATTATATCAAAGAAGATATTTGGTATTTGTTTTTTAGGGATTGGCTAGCTTCACTAAGCATAATCTTCTCTATTGCCATGCATTTCCCTGCAAATTCCATGATTTTGTCATATTTTAGTGCTGCGCAATCCTCCATAGTATACAATGTCACATTTTTTTTTATCCATTCATCTATTGAAGGGCATCTGGGTTGGTTCCACAGTGTAGCAATTGTGAATTGTGCTGCTATGAAAATCGATGTGGCAGTATCACTGTAGTACGCTCTTTTAAGGTCTTCAGGGAATAGTCCAAGAAGGGCAATAGCTGGGTCAAATGGTGCTTCCATTCCAAGCTTTCACAGGAGTCTCCATACTCCTTTCCAAATTGGCTGCACCAGTTTCAGTCCCACGAGCAATGTACAAGAGTACCCTTTTCCTCACATCCTCGCCAGCACTTGTTGTTGTTTGACTTCATTATGGCTGCCAATCTCACTGGATTGAGATGGTATTTTAGGGTGGTTTTTATTTGCATTTCTCTTACTGCTAGAAATGGAGAGCATTTTTTCATGTACTTGTTAATTGATTCTATGTCCTCCTCTGAGAAGTTTCTGTTCAGGTCCTTGGCCCATTGGGTTATTGGTTATATTATTGTCTAATTTTCTGAGTTCTTTGTATACTTTGTATACTCTAGATATTAGGGCTCCATGTGAAGGGTGAGGACTAAAAATTTGTTCCCATGATGTAGGCTCCATATTTACCTCTCTTATTGTTTCTCTTTCTGAGAAAAAAAAAATTCAGTTTAAGTAAGTCCCATTTCTTGATTCTTGTTATTAACTCTTGTTCTATGGGTGTCCTATTAAGGAATTTGGAGCCTGACCACACAATATGTAGATCTGAGCCAACTTTTTCTTCTATCAGACGCAGAGACTCTGATTTGAATCTAGCTCCTTGATCCACTTTGAGTTAACTTTTGTGCAGGGCGAGAGGAGGGGATTCAGTTTCATTTTGTTGCATATGGATTTCCAGTTTACCCAACACCATTTGATGAAGATGCCATCCTTCCTCCATTGCAGGCCATTAGCTCTTTTATCAAATATAAGATAGTTGTAGCTTTTTGGATTAGTCTCTGTGTCCTCCATTCTGTACCATTGGTCCACCCGCCTGTTTTGGTACAGTACCATGCTGTTTTTATTATAATTTCTCTGTAATATAGTTTGAAATCTGGTATTGCTATACTGCCTGATTCACACTTCCTGCTTAGAATTGCTTTTGCTATTCTGGGTCTTTTATTTTTCCATTTGAATTTCATAATTGCTTTATCTATTTCTACAAAAAATTCCTTTGGGATTTTGATTGGCATTGCATTAAACCTGTAGAGAACTTTTGGTAATATAGCCATATTGATGATGTTAGTTCTTCCTATCCATGAACGGGGTATATTTTTCCATCTTCTAAGATCTTATTCTATTTCTCTTTTTAGAGTTCTGTAGTTTGCATTATATAAATCTTTCACCTCTTTTGTTAGGTTGATTCCCAAGTATTTAATTATTTTGAGGAAATTGGGAATGCAGTGTTTTGACTCATTTTTGTTTCAGAAGTTTTGTCGCTATTATACAGAAATGCCTTTGATTTATGCATGTTGATTTTCTATCCTGCCACATTGCTGCATTCATTTATTAGTTCTAGTAGTTTTTTCTGTAGACCCTTTTGGGTCTTCTATGTATAGAATCATGTCATCTGCAAATAGTGATAAGTTAAGTTCTTCTTTTCCTATTTTTATGCCTTTAATGTCTTTCATCTCTCTAATTGCTCTGGCCAGTTTTTCGAGAACTATATTGAATAGAAGTGGTGATAGAGGACATCCCTGTCTTGTTCCAGATTTTAAAGGGAATGCCTTCAATTTTTCTCCATTCAGAATGATGCTAACCTGAGGCTTAACATAGATAGCTTTTACAATGTCGAGGTAAGTTCCTGTTATCCCTAGTTTTTAAAATGTTTTGAACATAAATGAATGCTCTACTTTGTTGAATGTTTTTTCTGCGTCTATCGAGATGATCATATGGTTCTTATCTTTAAGTCCAATGATGTTGTGAATAACATTTATTAATTTCCATATATTGAACCAGCCTTGCATCCCAGGGATGAATCCTAGTTGATCATGGTGCACAATTTTTTTGATGTGCCTTTGTATCCAATTCGCCAGAATTTTAATGAGGATTTTTGCATCTAGGTTCATCAGAGATATTTGTCTGTAGTTTTCTTTCTTTGAGGTGTCTTTGTCTGGTTTCAGAATCAGGGCGATGTTGTCCTCATAGAACGAATTTGGCAGAGCTCCCAGTTTTTCTATTTCCTGAATAACTTGAAAAGTAATGGTATTACTTCTTCTTTAAAGGTTTTGTAAAACTCTGCTGTATACCCATCCGGTCCTGGGATTTTCTTGGTTGGTAGTCTTTTGATTGCTTCTTCTACTTCATCCATTGATATTGGTCTGTTTAAATTATGTGTTCCCTTATGACTCAGTGTGGGCAAATCATATGACTTAAGAAATTTATCAATGTCTTCACTCTTTTTTATTTTATTGGAATACAGGTTTCCAAATAATTTCTAATTTTCTTCTGTATTTATGTTGCATCTGTTGTGATATTGCCTTTTTCATCCCGTATGTTAGTAATTTGAGTTCTCTCTCTTCTTCTCTTCATTAGCATGGCTAAGGGTCTGTCGATCTTATTTATCTTTTTGAAGAACCAACTTTTAGTTTGGTTAATTTTTTCAATAGTTTCTTTTGTTTCAATTTCGCTCTGATTTTAATTATTTCTTGCCTTCTGCTACATTTGCTGTTGTTTTGCTCTTCCTTTTCTAGGGCTTTGAGATAAAGTGTGAGCTCATTTATTTGTTGTTTTTTTTTCTTTCTTTTTTTGAGGAATGACCTCCAGGAGATGAATTTACCTCTTAAAACTTCTTTCATTTTGTCCCATAGAATCTGATATGTTGTGTCTGTATTTTCATTTATCTCTAAGAATTTTTTGATTTCCTCCTTTATGTCTTCTGTAACCCATTGATCATTCAGTAACATATTGTTCATTTTGCATGTAATGTATGATTTTTTCTTTTTTCTTTTATCATTGGTTTCCAGTTTCATTCCATTATGATCACAAAAAATTCATGGTATTATCTCCTCCCCTTTATATTTACTGAGGGTTGCCCTATGGCAAAACATATGGTCTATTTTTGAGAAGGATCCATGTGCTGCTGAGAAAAAAGTATATCCACTTGATGATAGTTGATATATTCTATATATGTCACTTAAGTCTAGGGTATTGATTGTGATATTGAGTTCTATAGTTTCTTTATTCAACTTTTGTTTGGAGGATCTGTCCAATGGTGAGAGACGTGAGTTGAAGTCACCCATAATTATTGTACTGTGGTCTATTTGATTCTTGAACTTGAGGAGGATTTGTTTAATGAACGTCGCAGCACCATTATTTGCTGCGTGAATATTGATAATTGTTATGTCTTGTCAGTGAATGGTTTCTTTTAACAGTATATAATGTCCTTCCTTATCCCTTTTGATTAAATTAGTCTTGAGGTCGATTTTATTCTATAGGAGGATGGCCACCCCTGCTTGGTTACGAGAACTGTGTGCATGGTATAAATTTTCCCAATCTTTCACCTTCAGCTTGTGTATGTCTTTTCCATTCAGATGTGTCCCCTGGAGGCAACATATTGTTGGATTTGTTTTTTTTAATTCAAGTTACAAGCCTATGTCACTTTATTCAAGAGTTTAAGCCATTAACGTTTAGAGTTACTATTAATATATGGTTTGTACTGCCACCCATGTTTGCTTATATCTTTTTTTTAAATTAGTTTGTTTCTCCATGATTAGCTTTTCCCGCCCTCTGTCATTACTGAGGCACTTCCCACTGATGGTTTACATTGTTGATTTTCATTTCTTCCTCGTGTAGTGTTTTGCTCAAGATGCTTTCCAATGCTGGTTTTCTGGCTGCAAATTCTTTTAGCTTTTGTTTATCATGAAATATTTTTATTTTGTTGTCTTACATTAAGCTTAATTTTGCTGGATACATAATTCTTGGTTGGCATCCATTGTCTTTCAGTGTTTGAAGTACGTTATTCCAGGATCTTCTCACTTCCAGCATCTGTGATAAAAAAAAAAAAAAAAACATTGTTAACCTTTTTGTTTTACCCCTGATTGTAATCTGCCTCCTTTCTCTGGTAGGTTTTAATATTTTCTCTTTGTTTTGTATATTGGATATCTTCATAACAATGTGTCTTGGCATTGGTCTACTGTGATTTTGTGTGCTCAGTGTCCTGTAAGCATCTACAATTTGTTTATCTGTTTCCATTTTTATTTTTGGAAAGTTTTCTCTAATTATTTCATTCAGCAGGTTACTCATTCCCTTGGTTTGAATCTCTGTACCTTCCTCTTTCGGGATGACTCATAAGTTTGTTTTTTTTAATGTTATCCCATATCTCTTGAATGTTTTCTCATAATTTTTTACAGCATTTCTTTCTTGGATAGAGTTTTTTCAAGATGATATATTTTGTCTTCATTATCTGACATTCTGTCTTCTACTTGCTCCACTCTGTTAGTGATACTCTCAATTGAGTTTTTAATTTGGTTTATCATTTCCTTCATTTCTAGAATTATTGTTTGGTTTTTCTAATAATCTCTATCTCCTGATAAAGATGCTTAATTTCTTATTTTATCTGTTTATGTAATTCATTTTCAATGCGTTCTTTCACTGTTTGTTTTTGTTGTCTCGTATCCTCTTTAATGTTCCATTACATCTGTCTAAGGTATTCCTTGAGTTCTTTATATGACCATTTTTCTGATGACTCCAGATGCTCTTGAATATTTAGGCTGTCCTTCATTGTTTGTACTTTTTTTCTTCCTTGCTTTTTTATGCTGCTCATGTTACTTCTTGTTCTGTTTGACTACTGAGTTACTGCTTACTCTTATAAATTTATTTGATGCTTGGAAGGAAAGATATTAGAAGGGAAGGGAAGAAGTCACTAAAGAGAATGAGAGTAGCCAGGTAGAATTCAAGGAAGGGGGTATAATAAAATTGAAAAGAAATGAAAAGACAAAAGAAAAAAATAGAAAATAATGAAAGAAAATTTTAAGTAATAATGATAATTAAAAAATGAAAATTAAAATTTAAAATAATAATAATAATAATGAAATAAAAAATTAAAAAAATAAAAAACATTAAAAAAGTTAAAGAACAACAACAAAAATGAAAATGAAAGAAAAAGAAAAACATACAAATAATATAATAATAATAATACATGCAGTACTAGAGTTCAATTAACTTCTCTTCCAGTAGGTGGAGCTGTGTGCACTGGGCCAAGCTTCTCCTCTAAATAAGTGGGAACAAATCACTGTGCAGCAGCTCTTCCTCCCAGACTCGGCGGGTCTCCAATCCTGAGTGCCTAGGGCCTTCTCTTGTGCTTCCTCAAGCCAGGCCCCGCTCACCTTTGACGCTCACCACAATACTGGTTACACGCCAGGCCTCTGCTCCTGGTAGCCCTGTTTTAATGAACGCCTGGGCACACTCTCCCTGTTTGCCTCCCTCAGACCCTAAGTTTGTAGAGCTTTGTCCTGAGAACCGCCAGCGAATTTTCTTGTTTTCCGGGAGCTATGCCCCTGGTAGGTGGTGTAAGAGACCTCAATTGTCAGCACTGGTGGGAGTGGTAGCCGGGAATTCCACGCCGCAAGTCCCGAGCCAATCCTGTTTCCCTAGGTCTGGCTATCGTGCTCCTGGGAGAGCTGGGAGGGGCCCTTGAGGTTTCCCCGTGGTGTTGAGAGAGATGGCAATGGGATTACACACTTGTCGCGTTGGTTTCAATGAAGTTATCTCCTCCGCCTGTAATGTCAGTTCTATGCCATGGTGGTATCCCATTAAAATGGTGACCGTTCGTTCCCTTTGCTGGGTGACCAATGCAATGGGTGGGTCCTGACTATCTCTCCCAAGCCCCATTTCAATCCTGTGGCCACTGCCTATGAAGGCTCAGTTGTCTTTTAACTCTGTCCATTCAGAAAGCCCAACCAGTTATTTCAGTGGGAATGTTAGTGCTGAGTCACAAAAACCAGACGAATCTAAGCTTGAATGCAGCCAATCCGGGCTCTGTGTGTGTTCTGAGGGGCCCAGACTGTTCGCCCCAGATTCACAACAGGTCAACATTGCCTAGTGATTCTGAGCAAACAGCATTTAGACAGTTTACGACTTCCTATGCCCGTGCAGCTGAAGAGATCAGAGACTTGATTTCTCCATGCCTGCCTTAATAATGGATCTCCTGTATTGCTACTTTTTAATATCTGTGCATGTGCGTGTTTGTATATATATATATATATATATATATATATATATATATATATATATATATATATATATATATATATATTTATTTATTTATTTATATTTATATATATACACACTCTTCAGATTTTTCAAAATATGAAATATATGTGTCTTATTATACACTCCCTAAATTCATTCATATTCATATCTGTGGATTTATAATCAACTTTCCACAAGATTATTCTCATAATAATCATCCACCTGCAATACATATTGTTTCCTAGTACTGAAAACTAAATTCAGTGAATGGTGCATACAAACCCTATTATTTCTACATTTGCTTAGCCAGTTTAAAATCAATGCAAGTAGATTCCTAGGGGACATGATGTGTATTTTGACTTTCATTTTTATTCAACATTTGTACGTTACTATGTCTTCAGTTTATCCACATCATAGGATATATATTTCAGTCACAAATTAGAAAATTTATAGGCATTTGTTTCACGATCAATCACTTCCTGATTCAGAACACATGCATTCCTCCATGTTTCTTGACTGGTCTTTTCATGAGACTTCTTTCCAAACACATTACTTTCGTTTAACATCATCACTTATAAAGCAAAACTCAAACACCATTCATCATAAATCATAATCCTAATATTACCATTAGATATATAACTGGTTGGAATGAATGATTGTATATCAATATAAGATTTCTTATATATTTTCACATGTCAATTCAATCCATTATTTAAAGTGGAATCAGTTATGTTATTTATTCATAGTATGGTCTATTCATGCATTATCTCTATATTCATAGACAGAGGTTACACCTCTTTGTGCCCCTAATACTAATGTATGCGTCTTCAAATTATTGCTCCCAGAAATGGTGAAAGAAATACTCATGTCACCTGATCTACATATACATTTTATCACAGTAATATTCTGAACAACAAAAAAATAAAATATCACACTTATGATTGTACCAAAGCCTAAAAGGAAAGTGAATGTTGATAACTAATAGCATCCATGTCCAGGTTGCCTAATGCTCTCAAATGTCATTCCCATTCATGACGACATATTTGTTTTTTCCTATGATTATATATTCAAACTCAAGCCTGTTGAAAATGTCTAATCCTATCCCTCACTTTATACTTTGCCTGATTTAGTAATGTCTCTATTGACACCTGCTTTCCTACATATTTTCCCCAGTTCATCATTTTGGCTTACTCTTCACATGTGCTGACATTTACATTCACTCTCTAAACGAAACCCTATTGCTAAAGAAGCTTTTTTTTCCAAATCATATACTCACTCTTCTTCCTAAACCTACTGACTATCTTCCTAATCCTACCAACTATACCTTTTTGACTGGATGTTCTCTTCTACATTCAATCATCCAAGGTACAAGGTCCTATGCCATTGTATTTCGATTTAACTGAGACAATTGTACAGAACATTATTCAACACTAAGTATCCAAACCAAGGGCCCAATGAACTTCTGGGCTTCAAATCTTTCTTAGATTCCCGTTTTTATACATATATTTCACCTATATATTCTTATAAATATCACAGGTTCCCAATCCCATTATTCATCCTGCAGAATGATTCCTAACCCAAATCGAAAATATTATTAACCCTAACCATACACTAACTTTGCAGGAGAGCAGGAACAGTGTGGGTATTAAACTACAGGAATCTAGGGGATCTTCACCTGCTGAGAAACTCAAATGTTCATGCAGAAATAATCCCTGGTGAAGATGAAGGCAGCTATGAAGTACCTCAGAAAGCAAAAGTCAACTTCCATGGCAATCATCCTGGTCAGGATGAAGGGTTGTGTCTGAATCATTCTCTCTCTTCTTAATGTATAGAACATGGACCAAACCAGTCCTGTGTGGAAGCTGTTCCCGGGTGCTTATGGTTGATATAACATTCTAACTAGAGAAAGTGCCACATGAAAATCGGGGCAGCCTCCACCTCATGGTACTTTTGGAAGCAACAAAGTGGTTGCCAAGGCAGTGACATCATTCAGATCCTGAAGAAAGTGATCTCACCTCACTTCCTTGGTGAGGGAACTCTCTGAACTTGGGATCCAGGAAGCCAGGCACCCAGAGACAGTCCCTGTTCTAGTCCCAGTGGTCTCACATGTTTGGAATTACCAAAAACAGAGTCAGTCTTTCTTGGTACCTACAGATGTGAGGATGGCCAAATGCCAGGAAACCTCTGAAGAGGGGCTTTCCCTGAGAAAGCAGGTAGTGGATCATTTTCTGAGAATAGGTAGGAAAGGCGGTTTGTTTGGTATGGTGTGTAATATTTCTATTAAGTCCTTTGACAAGGTGAGTGTTTCTATGTGTGTGTATCCCACTGAGTCCATTGTTGTAGACATTAGAAAAGACAATGCATCAATGGATGTGTCCTGTCTAGTAGAAAGCTTCCCAGCATTCATCCTGCCCAATTCATGAGTGGACTCTGGCTTGCCTTATGGATGGGCAACACCTACAAGCTTCCTAATTTCCTGTTTTCTCTCTCAATTCAGCCCACTCTCCAGAATAGTATCATGGTTTTGTGTCCAAGATTTGTACCACCTCCAAGATCTGTGACATGGCTATGTACTGGATAGCTGAAGGAAATGGCTAGCATCTCAGAAATCTCAGATATCTGTTGACCAGGAAAGTCTCAGTGGAGAAACCCTGCTTTGGTCCTTTTGCTTAACTATTGTTCTGTTGAATGTCAGGAAGTTTTTTGCCTCAAGCCACCACTTTGTGAACCCTGAAGAAAACAGTTTTCAAATGGAAATGAATGGGCATCACCTGTGGCTCTTTGCTTAATTGCTTAGGATTGGGATATGTCTGAATCAGCCTGTTGGCCCTGTGTGAGGCTGTGGCTTAGATTCTCATCACCTGATGGATCTAAAGATAGATCCCATGCGTGCATCCAAAACCAAAATGGCAAAAAGATCAGATATTGTTGATGAACTCTCTTGCCTTCCTCTGGTAGGTTCCAGATATCCATCAAGTGAGAATAGGGATTCTTTGGGTCAAATGAGTTCTTCAAAGCCCTGCAGAGGCTAGGTCATAGGTGCTTGATTATCATGACTCCAATTCACTTAAAGAATCTAAACCCCAAAGCTAGAAGGCCTCAAGTTGGAGAAGCCAAGCAATATTAAAGGTAGGCCTATTTGATCACTCCTGGTTCACAGGAAGAGAGTCCAGGCCACCCTTACTTTAGGCAAATGTGGTGCAAGGAGCTTATTTTGGACACTGTCGTGGGCTGCATCCCTTATGGAAACCTCCAGCCAGAGGATATAATGAGTGTCTATATGGAAGAAGATGAGGGCCATGTGAGAGTGTTTTGGTTTTAATTGTGGACATTTGTCTGGCGGTTGGAAGAGATCACTGGGTCCACCTAGGCTTGCACTCTGGTGTGATTCCCCTTAGAGACTGAGTTCTTTTACTGATCTCAGAGAATTATTGCCAGGAATTGTGTTGGAATTTTAGATGGCCATGCATGAGAGTTGCCCTTGGAAAGTGACATCTAGGCCCTAGTTGACTTTCCACAGAGCACAGGGAATCTCAGCCAGGATAACACATGATATTATTCTTAAAGACTTGGCAGCCATATTTGAGAGTCAAAACACACATGGACCATACATTGTAGACCTCAATGGTCCTGGCTTAATCTGACTTTTGGCCACTTTTGGAAGCCTTGCCTGTAAGAATTCTCCAGAGTTTTCATTTAATGGTTTCTGAGTGAATTGAAATCCACAGTGCCTCCAACTTCATCCTTGAAAATTGGCTATATCAATATCATGAAATTTTTGAAATTCCCATGACCGGGTAGCACTGGAGAACATTTGGATGTCCTCTTGTTGATCATGAGTATACAGGACAGTGCCTTGATTGACTGGGTTTTATGAAAATGGTGTAGAACAGAGATTCCAGTAAGTTGGATCTTGCTGAGTAGTTGTTCTAGAGCAGTGGTTGGCAGGTGTGTGATAAAACATCTGTGGTGGGGGCATGTGGATCTGCCATTGGCTTCCAAATGGATTGTGACTGACATTTTGCAGTCAGTAGAACCTTATATGTAAAAGCATATTGTTATATGGAGAGGTTTCAGGGCAATGTTCAGAATCAGGATGCTATGGTCAATAGGGCAAGTTATGTGGGATAGAAGCCTGGTTGGTGCATTCTCCTGCAGAACTCGACACACCACACTTGACAGAACTCACTTCAGCACTGTGTCCCAGGTGAACCCTTGTATTTAATGAAGCAAATACCAAACTCCCAGTGCAGCAGCAAGAAACACCACGAAAGTGGAGGATGACCAAATGAATTTACAGTCCACACGGGGAGACACCTAGAATCCAGTGGCCACAGTATACCTACAAATAGAAAATTCAGCACTGCTGCCTCATGTTTATTGGAAAATAAGAAACCATGTCATCCAGGTCACATAGATGCAGAACCAGATTGGATGGTCTCACTACATATGAAGCTAATGCTTCTGACAACAGCATATATTTCATTGCCCAACCTCACAGGCAGTTTCTTCAGATGTTAGGCTGGCAGAACTTCATGTTTTTGGAGTGATTACCCTGTCCCTTACTTTTGGAAACTCCTCTACCAACTCCAAATTTGTGAACTTCTGAGCATTTTCCATTCCACATATGTATTCACAGATTTTCTAAATGTTCTCCTCTAATTGTGTCTTATGTACGGCGAAGGTAATGTCAAGGCATTATTCTGAATGAGAGTGGGAAGATTTTTGTGTAGCACATATTTGCATACACATTGGATACATTTTCCAATTTTCCATTCAAAATACTGAATCCCTGACACTAACACATACCCTACTAGACTTTGACTTCTTATCCTAATTTGATGGAGAATAATAACCCAAACAGTATACAAATACAAGAGGTTCACAGGAGGCATGGTGTATAATTGGACTTGCCTTTCGTATGATAAATTGTAGGTGTTATAAATCTAGCGAATTTTAATTGAAATAGTTCTCCATGTGTTTTCAAACTTAACAAATATGTGAATAACTGTCTCCCTTTCTCTGTAGCCTATTCATCACATGTATTTTTATAAGCACATACAGAATTCTACCTGGTATCAGTCGTACATTTGGTGAGGTGGCTGGCTTGGCAGATACAAATTGTGAGAAGAGATCACTCCTACTTAACGCTGTTGGAACTGAAAATTCAACATATGGGTGAGCTTTTTCGTTAAACAACATGAATCCATGTACATTAAAATGAATATTTTTGGATCTGTGGATGATATATATTTCATGGTGAATTTCAATTCACATACATAATGCTACTTTTTAATGTCTGTGTGTGTGTGTGTGTCTGTGTGTGTATATATATATATATATATATATATATATATATATATATATATATTCACTCTCCAGATTTTTCAAAATATTTAGTATATTTTTCTTTTTATACCCTCCCTAAATTCATTCATATTCATGTATGTGGATTTATAATCAACTTTTCACAAGATTATTCTCAGAAATATTCCTCCACCTGAAATACATATTTTTTTCCTGGTACTGAAAACTAACTTTGGGGGATCACATGATGGCGGCGAATGGAGTGCATTACCCCCATGTACCGCGTCACTGTGCGGGAAAATGACGAGTTAGAACGGCTAAAACCTATCTTGTTAGGAATTTCCAGCAAATTTGGGGTGCTCCAAAACCTAGTGGACATATATCCATCTCACGAGGATCAGCTACGGGGGCTCAAACGCGAGTGATTTTTCCGCACGGAGGGTCATGCTGCTTATTCAGCAAATTGCCCTGCAGCTAGAGTGTGTGGCGCGCACTGGGAAAAGACGAGATAGCATCGCAAATATACAGTGGTGCGGATTCTATGGGCTCCTGCCCGCTATGCAATTACTGTGCTCAGTGCTGAATTCTGGGATTGAGACGGGGATGGATGTGGTCCAATTCCGTTCTCCATACCGGTCAGACCACAGAGGAAGCCAGCGTCCACCATCTTGAAGAGCTGACGTCACCATCCCTGTTTTCGACTGATCGCAGCTCATTCAGCTATAGAACAGGTAATTTCAGGATTCCATTCACCTTTGCTTCGCAGACAAATTACTCAGTCTCAGTGCTAAAGAACCCGCAGAAACTGCGTCTTGGAGCCTGCTCCTATTAGAACATACACTGAGCCCAGAGCGGCCAAATTTGGCCTCCCTGAACTGATCTGGCCCAGGGCTCAAGAACCCGTGGAAACTGCTTCCCGGTCCGGGTCTTGCTGAATAATGTGGAGGTATATATCAACCGAGCCTTCATAGGCAGTGGCAACAGGATTGAGACGAGGCTTGTGAGGGCAAGTCAGGACTCACCCATTGCTTTGGTCACCCAGCAAAGGGAACGAAATGCTGCCTTTTGCATGGGATACCAACATGGCAGAGATCTGATGTCATCAGAAAGCAGCGGAGGAGATAACTTCATTAATACCAGCGGTGACAGAAACAGTTGGTCTCCTGGTAAAGAAAGTGAGTCAGAAACACCCGAGTCTCTCTCACTTTGTCATCAAGCCAGAGGGGCAGAGCAGAGCCGCTGCCCATGCCTGGAACAGGCCCAGCGACACACCTGCATGATACTCACTTCACCCCAATTGGAATAGAGGCAGAGCAGAGCCGCCACAGGTGCCCAGAACAGGCCTAGCGACCAGCAGGCATCGTAGTCACGTCACCTCAATTGGAGTAATTGCAGAGCAGAGCCTTCTCCAGCACCTAGTACAATCCAAGTGGCCCACCGGCATGGTAGTCACATAACCCCAATAGGAGTAGGGGCAGAGCAGAGTCTTTGCCCATGGTGCCCGGAACAGGCCCAGCAACCTGCCGGCTTCGTAGTCATGACACCCCAATTGGAGTAGCGGCAGAGCAGAGCCACCACCCGCGCCCTCAAGGTAGACAAATCTGCACCCGACCAGCAGAAGAGGCCCAGCGGCCTGCCAGCGCGGCAGACACTTCACCCCATTTGGAGTAGGGGCAGAGCAGATCCATCGCCCATGCCCGTAAGGTAGGCAGACCTGCGACCGACGGCAGAACAGGCCCACCCACCCGCCGGCATGGTAGTCACGTCACCCCAATTGGAGTAGGGGCAGAGCAGAGCCGCCACCCGCGCCTCTAAGATAGGCAGACCTGAGACCGACTGGCAGAACACCCCAGGGGTCCATGGGTGTGGTACACACGTCACACCAATTAGAGGAGGGGCTTAGCAGAGCCGCTTCCCGCGCCTGCAGGGTAGGCAGACCTGCGACTGATCAGGAGAACAGGCCCAGCGGCCCATCAGCATGGTAGATAGATCACCCCAATTGGAAGAGCACAACAGCCACACCCCGCACCTGCAAGGAAGACTTTTCAAATATACAAGAGCAATATAAATATATAGGGGGAAAATTTCAAAATCACAACTGTTTCACCAAGCAGAAAGAAACGCGAGCCGTATGAAAAGACAAAGAAAAAAGGACCACAAGCAATGCAGGTCAACACAACTTTAGAAGAGGTAATAGCTGCAACAGATGGAATGTCAGATAAAAAACTCAGGATATACATGCTTCAGATAATCTGGAGTCTCAAGGAAGACATTAGACAGCAAAATCAGACAATGAAAGATCACTTCGACAATGAATTACACAAACAAATCCAAGAAGCAAAAGATCAATTATACAGGGAGATAGAAGTTGTAAAAAATGACAAACAGAAATCCTAGAAATGCAGGAAGCAATAAAACAACTTAAAAACTCAATTGAGAACACTACCATCAGAGTAGAACACTTAGAAGATAGAACATCAGACAATGAAGACAAAGTATTTCAACTTGAAAAGAACATAGACAGCTCAGCAAGACTGTTAAGAAACCATGAACAGAACATCCGAGAAATATGGGATAACATAAAGAGACCAAACTTAAGAGTCATTGGGATACAGGAAGGTATAGAGGTCCAAACCAAAAGAATGAGCAATGTATTTAATGAAATAATACGAGAAAACTTCCCAGACTTGAAGAATGAGACAGACTCCCAAGTCCTAGAAGCCAACAGGACGCCGAATGTGCAAAATCATAAGAGATCCACACCTAGACGCATTATAATGAAGATACCCAACGTACAGAATAAAGAGAGAATTTTAAAAGCTACAATTGAAAGGAAGCAGATTACATTTAGGGGTAAAGCAATCAGGATAACAGCTGATATTTCAACACAGACTCTGAAAGCTAGAAGATCCTTGAAATATATGTTTTTGTCAGGAGCTTTAGCTTCATTTCTAGTGAAAGCATCAAAGCTGTGTCTGCATCTATGTAACCTGGAGAACATGGTTTCTTATTTTCCAAAAGACATGAGGCGGCAGTGCTGAATTCACTCTTTGTAGGTAAACTGTGGCCACTGAAGGCTAAGTGTCTCCCCGTGTGGACTGTGAAGCCATTTGGTCATCCTCCACTTTTCATGGTGTTTCTTGCCGCTGCACTGGGAGTTTGGTATTTGTTTCACTAAATAAAATGAGTTCAACTGAGACCCAGTGCTGGAGGGAGTTCTGTCATGTATGGTGGGTCAGGGTCTGCAGGAGAATTCACCAACCAGGATTCTATCCCACATAGATTGCCCCCTTGATCATAGCAACCTGATTCTGAACATTGCCCTGAAAATCTCCATATAAAAAGATGCCTTTACATGGAGAGGTTTCAGACATATAAGGTTCTGCTGGATGCACCATGTCAGTCTCAAGCCCTTTGGAAGTAATGGCAGATCCACATGGCCCCACAAGAGATGTTTTATTACACACCTGCACACCACCTGCACACACACCACTATTCAGTAGGCTACAAGTTACTGGCATTTCTGTTCTACACCATTTTCATGAAACCCAGACAATCAAGGCACTATCTGGTACACTCATGATGAGCAAAAGGACATCAAAGGTTCTCCAGTGCCACCTGGTCATTGGAATGGCAAAAATTTCATGGTATTTATGTAGCCACTTTTCAAGGATGAAGTTGGAAGCACTGTGGGTTTCAATTCATTCAGGAACCATTAAATGGTGAGGAAGCTCATTTCAATAAAAGATCTGGAGAACTCTCACAGGCAATTTTTCCCAAGGAGTGAGCTAGATCTCAGTTTAGAAGGGCGAATCTCATTAGTGGCCTATTCCACTGCCACACAAATGACCGCAATTGAAACCAAAACACTCCCACATGACCCTTATCTTCTGCCATAGAGACACTCATCATAACCTCTTGCTGCAGGTTTTCATGAGGGATGCAGCCCAAGACAGTGTCCAAAATAAGCTCACTTACCCCTCAATTGCCTAAAGTCAGGGTGGCCTGGACACCCTTCCTTTGAACCAGGAGTGATCAAAGAGGCCTGCCCTTAATACTGCTCTGCTTCTCCATTTTGACTGTTACTGATTGTTGAGTATAAATTCTTTGTGTGAATTGGAGTCATGAGAAAATCCAAGCACCTATGCATTAGCCTCTTCAGGCCTTTTAAAAACTCATTTGACTGGTGGGCCATACCATGTTCCCCCGAAATGGCCTGTACTTTCTCAGATTTGGTGTCTTTGCCAGAACAACTAGATGCTTTCTCAGGAAACACCTGTCTTCATAGCTTTCCTGGCATTTGGCCATCCTCACATCAGTTGGTACCAATAAAGACTGACTCTGTCCTTGGTAAATCCAATCAAGTGTGCCAACTGGGACTGGCACTGGCTCTGGGGGCCTAGCTTCCTGGTTCCCAAGTTAAGAGAGTTCCACTACAAAGGAAGTGAGGTGAGGTCACTTTTTTCAGGAACTGAATGAGGTCACTGCCTTGGCAACTACTTTGCCCTAACAGTTGCTTCCAAGGGTCCCATGAGATGGATGCTGCCCCAATTCCTGTAACATTTTTACAAGTTAGAATGGTATATCAACCATAGTCACCCAGGAACAGCTCTCCACACAGGCTTGGTTTGGTCCATCTTCTCTACATTAAGAAGAGAGAGGCTGATTCAGACACAACCCTTCATCCTGACCAGGCTGTTTGCCATGGAAGATGACCTTTGCTCTCTCAGGTCCTTCATACCTGCCTACATGTTTTCCAGGGATAATTTCTGCATGGACCATTGAGGTTCTAAGTAGGTGGAAGATCCCCTCCATCCCTGCATTGTAAGACCAACTCTGTTCCAGCTCTTCTGTAATGTTATATTGAGGGAACAGTGTATGGTTATGCTTAATAACCAGTTCGATTTGGGTTAGGAATCATTCTACGGGATGTATAATGGTATTGGGTAACTGCAATACTTACAAGAATATATAGGTGAAATATAAGTATGAAAACAGAAATCCAGGTAAGATTTGAAGTCCAGAAAGTCATTGGGTCCTTGATTGGATTACTTAGCTTGAATTACGTTCTGCACAGGTATCTCAGATAAATTGATATACAATGGCATAGGAACTTGTACCTTGGATGATTGAATGTAGAAGAGAACATCCCCTCAAACAGAGATAGTCAGTAGGATCAGGAAGATAGTCGGTAAGTATCAGAAGAACAATGAGTATAGGATTTGGACCAAAAGTTATTTAGCAATAGGGTTTCGGTTAGAGAGTGAATTTCAATAACAGCACATGTGAAGGGTCTCTAACAATGATGAAGTGGGGAAAATATGTAGGAATGCAGATATCAATAGAGACATTAGGAAATCAGGCAAAGTATAAAGTGAGTGATAGGATTAGATATTTTCAACAGGGTTGAGGTTGAACATATAATCTTAGGAAGAAACAAATATGTAGTCACCAATCGGATTGACATTTGAGAGCATAAGGCACCCTGGACATGGATGTTTTTAGTAATCCATGTTCACTTTCTATTTAGGATTTGGTAGAATCATAAGTGTGACCTTTGAATTTTGTGTCTAGAATATTACTGTGATGAAATGTATATGTAGATCAGGTGACATGAGTATTTCTTCCACCATTTCTGGAAGCAATATTTTGAAGATGTATAAATTTGTATTGGGGCTACAAAAAGGTGCACCCTGTGTCTATGAATACAGAGGAAATGCATGAATAGACCATACTGTGAATAAATAATAAAACTGGTTTCAACTTGAAATAATAGATTGAAATAAATTTGAAAACAAATAAGAAATCTTATATTAATATACAATCATTCATTCCAACCCATTATACATCTAATGGAAATATGAGGATTTTGGTTTATCATGAAAAGTGTGTGACTTTGCTTCAAATTGATTATGAAAATCGAAAATAATTTGTTTGGAAAGAAGTCTCATGAAAAGACCAGTCAAGAAACCTGGAGGAATACATGTGTTCTGAAGCAGGAAGCGATTGAAAGTGAAACAAATGCCTATAAATTTGCGAAATTGTTGATGAAATATATGTCCTATGATGTCCATAAACTTAAGAAAGAGTAATGTACCAGTGTGGAATAAAAACGAACGTCAAAATACACAACACGTCCAATAGAATTCTACATGCATTGATGTTAAACTGGTTCAGTTACTGTAGAAATATTAGGATTTGAAGGCACCAATCACTGTAGTTAGTTTTCAGTACTAGGAAACAAATATGTACTTCAGGTGGATGAATATTTCTGAGAATAATCTTGTGAAAATTTTATTATAAATCCACATACATGAACATGAATGAATTTTGGGACTCTAAATAAGACACAAATATTTCATATTTTGAAAAATATGGAGACTATATATATATATATATATATATATATATATATATATATATACACACACACACACAAAACCCACACACAGACTTTAAAATGTAGTAATATATGCCAATCGAAATTCATCATGAAATATATATCATCCACAAATGCAAAAATATATATTTTACAGAATATGGATTTATGTATAATTTTGTTCAACTAGGAAGCTCACCCATAGGTTGAATATTCAGTTCCAAAGCGTTTAGGAGGAGTGATCTCTTCTCACAATTTGTATTTGCTGAGGAAGCCACCTCACAAAAATGTAGGTGTGATACCAGGTAGCTTTCGGTATGTGCATATAAAAATACATATGTTGAATAGGCTACAGAGAAAGGGAGTCAGTAATACACATATTTTGAACTTTAAAAACACATGGAGAACTATTCAATTAAAAATTGACTAGATTTATAACACATAAACTTTATCATGTAAAAGGCAAGTCCAAATATACATCATGCCTCCTTTGAACTGCTTGTATTTATATTCTGTTTGTGTTATTTTTCTCCATCATATTAGGATTAGTAGACAGAGTCAAGTAGGGTATGGGATAGTGTCAGGGATTCTGTACTTTGAATGGAAAATTGGAAATTGTATCAAATGTGTGTGCAAATATGTGCAACCCAAAACTTCCCACTCTGATCCAGAACAATGCCTTGACATTACCTTCGCTCCAAGGAAGACACAATTAGAGGAGAAGAGTTAGAAAATTTGTGAATACATGTCTGGAATGGAAAATGCTCAGGAGTTCACAAACTTCGAGATGGTAGAGGAGTTTCCAAAAGCAAGGGACATGGTAAACACAACACCAACATGGACCTCTTCTGGCCTAAAGACTGTTTGAGAAACTGCATGTGAGATTGGGCACTTGAAATATAAGTTGTTGTCAGAAGTTTTAGCTTTCTTTCTAGTGAGACCATCAAAGATGGGTCTGCATCTATGTGACCTGGACGACATGTTTTCTTATTTTCCAATGAACATGGGGCAGCAGTGCTGAATTCTCTCTTTGTAGGTAAACTGTGGCCACTGGGGGCTTAGTGTCTCCCTGTGTCGCTGTGAAGACATTTGGTCATCCTCCACTTTTCGTGGTGTTTCTTGCTGCTGCACAGTGAGTTTGATATTTGCTTTACAAAATACAAGGAGTTCAACTGGGACACAGTGCTGCAGGGAGTTCTGTCACTTGTGGTGGGTTAGAGTCTGCAGGAGAATGCACCATCCAGGCTTCTATCACTCATTGCTTGCTACATTGCCCCCTTTTCCATTGCAACCCAATTCTGAACATTGCCCTGAAACCTCTCTATATAACAAGGTGCCTTTACATAAATGGGTCTGCTGGCTGCTGCATGTCAATCACATGCTATTTGGAAGCCAATGGCAGATCCACATGGCCCCACCACAGATGTTTTGTCACACACCTGCCCACAACTGCTCAAGGCGCACTACTCAGAAGGTTCCAACTTACTGGCATCTCTGTTCTATGCCATTTTCATGAAACCCAGTAAATCAAGGCCCAGTCTGGTACACTCATGATGAGCATCAGGAGATCTAACTGTTCTCCAGTGCCACCTGGTCATGGGAATTTAAAAAATTTCATGGTATTTATCTAGCCATTTTTCAAAGAGGAATTTGGAGCCACAGTGGGTTTCAATTCATTCATGAACCATTAAATGTTGTGGAAGCTCATTACAATGAAAGATCTGGAGAACTCTCACAGGCAATGCTTCCCAAAGAGTGGCCTAAAGGTCACATGAGGCCAGGCCCATTGAGGTCTACAATGTGAGGTCCATGGGTGTTTTGACTCTCAAATATGCCTGCCAAGTCTTTCAGAATAAAATCCGGGTATATCCTGGCTGACATTCTCAGTGCTTTGTGGAAAGCCACCCTGGGCTTAGATCTCAGTTTCCAAGGGCAAGTCTAATGCGTGGCCTCCTAAAATCCCAACACAATTCATGTGAATACTTCTCTGAGGTCAGTTCCAGAACTCAGTCTCTAAGGTGAATCAAACCCGAGTTAAAGCCCAGGTGGACCCAGTCTTATCTTCCAACAGCCAAATAAATGACCACAATTAAATCCAAAACACTCCCACATTGCCCTCATCTTCTTCCATATAGACAATCATCATTACCTCTGGCTGGAGGTTTCCATGAGGGGTAAAGCACAAGACAGAGTCTGAAATAATCTCCCTTGCCCTCATTTGCCTAAAGTCAGTGTGACCTGGACACCCTTCCTGTAAACAAGGAGTGATTTAATAGGCCTGCCACTAATACTGCTCTGCTTCTCCAATTTGAGGCCTACTGACTGTCATGTATAGATTCTTTATGTGATTTGGATTCATTAGAAAACCCAAGCACATATGGGCTAGCCTCTGCAGGGCTTTGAAGAACTCGATTAATTCAAAGGATCCAAAAATTCACTTGTTGGAGGTCAGGAACCTAACAGAGAAAGGCAATAAACTTCATCTACAATGACAGATTTTTTAGACATTTTGGTTTTGGATGAACACATGGGATCTTTCTTAAGATCCATTAGGCGCTGAATATCTAAGACACAGCCTCACACACGGCCAAGAGGCTGATTCACACACATATCTCTCAAAGCATTTTAGCAAACAGCCACAGGTGATGCCCATTCATTTCCATTTGAAAACTGTTTTCTTCAGGATTCACAAAGGGGTGGCCTGAGGCAAAGACCTTCCTGACATTCAGGGCAACAGAGGAATAGGGAAGCAAAAGGCCCAAAGCCGGTTTTCTCCACTGAGACTTTCCTTGTCACACTGATATCTGAGTTTTCTGAGATGCTCCCTTTCCTTTCAGCTATAGAATACATGGCCATGTCACAGAGGTTGGAGGTGGTACATAACTTGGACAAAAAACCATGAGCCTACTCTGGAGAGTGGCCAGATTCAGAAAGAAAACAGGAACTTAGGAAGATAGTACGTGTTGCCCATTGATAAGGCAAGTCACAGTCCATTCATAAATTAGGCAGGATAAATGCTGGAATTCTTTCTACTAGACAGGACACATCCATAGATGAATTCTCTTTTCTAATGAATACAACCACGGACACAGAGAGTTACACAGACATAGAAACACTCACATTGTCAAAGGAATTACTAGACACAGTCCACTCCAAACCCAACAAACTGCCTTTCCTACTTATTCTCAGAACATGAGAAAAAACCACAAACTCACTCCCACACCCACAAAGACACCTCCTTCCCCCAAGTAATTCTGTGACTATCCTGAGTGTCGTCTGACTGGTAGGCCATACTATGTACCCCCAAATGGCCTGTCCTGTCTCAGATATGGTCTCCTTGGCCAAATCTGTGACGTTGTCAGGAGCCAGAAATGGGAAAGTACCTTTTTCTCAGGAAAGGCCCCTCTACAAAGCTCTCCTGGCATTTGGCCATCCTCACATCAGTAGGTTCCAGGAAACACTGATTCTGTCCTTGGTAAATCCAAACAAGTGAACTCAATGGGACTGGGACTGGGACTGGCTCTGGTTGCCTGGCTTCTGCACACAAGTTCAGAGAGTTCCATCACCAAGGAAGAGAGGTGAGATCACTTACTTCAGGTAGTGAATGAGGACACTGCCTTGGCAATCACTTTGTCCTAACAGTTGCTTCCAAGGGTCCCATGAGATAGAGGCTGCCCCTACTTCCTGTGACACTTTCACAAGTTAGAATGGTGGATCAACCATAGGCACCCAGGAACAGCTCTCCACACAGGCCTGGTTTGGTCCATTTTCTCTACATTGAGAACAGAGAGGCTCATTAAGATACAACCCTTCATCCTGTCCAGGTTGTTTGCAATGGAAGATGAGTTTTGCTCTTTAAGGTCCTTCATAGCTGCCTATATCTTCTCCAGGGATCACATCTGCATGGACCTTTGAGTTTTTCAGCATATGGAATATCCCCTACATTCCTGTATTGTAAGACCAACACTGTCCCTGGTCTTTTGTTAAGTGAGATTGTGGGAACAGTGTATGTTTAGGGTTTAATAACATGTTTGATTTGGGTTAGGAATCATTCTGCTGGATGAATAATGATATTGGGAACCTGTGATATTTATTAAAACATAGACATAAAATATAAGTATGAAAACAGAAATCTAGGTAAGATTTGAAGCTCAGAAGGGCATTGAGCTGTTGATTGTGATACTTAGCTTTGAATTATGTTCCGCATATATGTCTCAGATAAATCGATAATCAATGGCATAGGACCTTGTACCTTGGATGATTGAATGGAAAAGAGAACTTCCACTCAAACAGGGAAACTCAGTAAGATTAGGAAGATAGTCAGTAGCTTTCAAAAGAAGAGTGAGTACAGGATTTGGACCAAAAATTCTTCATCAATAGGGTTTCGCTTAGAGAGTGAAAGTAAATATCATCACATGTGAAGGGTCACTCACATGGTGAACTGGGGAAAATATTTAGGAAAACAGACATCAATAGAGACATTAGGAAATCAGGCAAAGTATAGAGTGAGTGATAGGATTAGACATTATTAACTGCATTTAAGTTGAATATATAATTTTAGGAAGAAACAAATACGTAGTCACCAATAGGATTGATATTTGAGACTATTAGGCAAAGTGGACCTGGATGTTTTTAGGAATCCATGTTCAGTTTCCATTTAGGCTTTGGTACAATCATAAGTGTGACTTTTGCTTTTTGTGTCCAGAATATTACTGTGATACAATGTATATGTAGATAAGGTGACCTGAGTATTTCTTCCACCATTTCTGGGAGCAATATTTTGAAGATGTATAAATCAGTATTCGGGGTACAAACAGGTGTACTCTTTGTCTTTGAATATGGAGAATATGCATGTATAGACCATACTGTGAATAAATAATATAACTTGTTCCAACTTCAAATAATGGATTGAATTGAAATGTGAAAATATACAGGAAATCTTATATTGATATACAACCATTCATTCCAACCCGTTTTACATCTAATGGTAATATGAGGATTATGGTTTATCATGAAGAGTGTGTGAGTTTTGCTTGAAATTGATTATGAAAATTGAAAATATTTTTTTTGGAAAAAAGTCTCATAAAAAGACCAGTCAAGAAACCTGGAGAAATACATGTGTTCTGAAGCAGGAAGTGACTGAAAGTGAAACAAATGCATATAAATTTGTGAAATTGTAGATGAAATACATATCCTCTGATGTGCATTAACTGAAGGAATATTAATGTACCAGTGTTGAGTAAAAATGAACGTCAAAATAAACATCATGTCCCATAGGAATCTTCTTGCATTGATGTTAAACTGAGTCAGTTAATGTAGAAATATTAGGATTTGAATTCACCATTCACTGAATTTAGTTTGCAGTCCTAAGAAACAAATATGTATTTCAGGTGGATGAATATTTCTGAGAATAATCTTGTGAAAATTTGATTATAATTCCACATACATGAACATGAATGAATTTTGGGACTGTACATAAGACACATCTATTTCATATTTTGAAATATATGGAGAGTGTGCATATATATATATATATATATATATATATATATATATATATAAATATATACAAGAGTGTGTATACACACACACACACACAAAACAGACATTAAAAAGTAGCAATATATATGCCAATTGAAATTCTTCATGAAATATATATCATCCACAGATCCAAAAATCTTCATTTTACTGAGCGTGGATTTATGTGTAATATTGTTTAACTCGGAAGCTCACCTATAGCTTAAATTTTCAGTTACAACATCGTTTAGGAGGAGTGATCTCTTCTCATAATTTGTATCTGCCAAGTCAGCAACCTCACAAAAATGTACGTGTGATACCAGGTAGGATTCTATATGTGCATATAAAAATACATGTGCTGAATATGCTACAGAGAAAGGGAGACAGGAATTCACATATTTGTCAACTTTAAAAACACATTGAGAGAGGGAGGGGCAGATCTGCCAATCGCTCCTTCAAGGTAGGCGGACCTGCGACCCATCGGCTGAACAGGACCAGTGGCCCGCCACCGTAGAAAACACATCGCCCTGGTTGGGGGAGGGGCAATGCCGCCGGGCCTGCAAGGTAGGCAGACCTGTGACCCACAGCAGGACAGGCCCAGCAATCTGCGGTGGGGCAGAGACGCCCTCTGCGCCTGCAAGGTAGGTGGACCTGCAACCACCAACAGACCAGGCCTATGGCCTGCCAGCATGGTATACACATCGTCCCGGTTGGGGGAGGGGCGGAGCAGCCACAGGCGCCTGCAAGGTAGACAGACCTGCAAGGGACAGACAAAACAGACCCAGTGGCCCGCGGATGGTCAAAGCTGCCGCCCACGCCTGCAAAGTAGCCCGACTTGCGACCCACTGGCAGAACAGGCCGAGTGCCTGCAGAGGGGCAGAGCTGCTGCTCGCACCTTCAAGGTAGGCGGACCAGCTACCGACTTACAGAACAGGCCCAGCAGCCTGCTGGTGTGGTAGGCACATTGTCCCAATTGTAGGAGGGGCAGAGCCACCACCCGTGCCTGCGAGGGAGACTTTGAAACTATACAAGAGCAATATAAATATATAGGGGAAAAATTCAATAACACAACAGTTTCACCAAGCAGAAAGAAATATGAACAGTATGAAAAGACAAGGAAAGAAAGGACCATAAGCAATGCAGGTAAAGTCAACGTTAGAAGAGGTAATATCTGCAGCAGATGGAATGTCAGATAAAGAACTCAGGATATACATGCTTCAGATGATCTGGAGTCTCAAGGAAGACATTAGAGAGCAAAATCAGACAATGAAAGATCACCTTGATAATGAATTACATAAAAAAAATCCAAGAAGCATAAGATCAACTATACAGGGAGGTAAAGATTATAAAATCAAACAAACAGAAATCCTAGGAATGCAGGAATCAATAAACCAACTTAAAAACTCAATTGAGAATACTACCAGCAGAGTAGAACACTTAGAAGATAGAACATCAGACAATGAAGACAAATTATTTCAACTTGAAAAGAACACAGACAGCTCAGCAAGACTTTTAAGAAACCATGAGCAGAACATCCAAGAAATATGGGATAACATAAAAAGACCAAACTTAAGAGTCATTGGGATACAGGAAGGTATAGAGGTCCAAACAAAAGGAATGAGCAATATATTCAATGAAATATAGGAGAAAACTTCCCAGACTTGTAGAATGAGACAGAATCGCAAATCCTAGAAGCTTACAGGATGCCAAATGTGCAAAATCATAAGAGATCCACACCTAGACATATTATAATGAAGATGCCCAACATACAGAAAAAGGAGAGAATTTTAAAAGCTACAAGATAAAGGAAACAGATTACATTTAGTGGTAAACCATTCAGGATAACAGCTGATCTTTCAACACAGATTCTGAAAGCTAGAAGATCCTGCAATAACATTTTTCAAACACTGAAAGAAAATGGGTTCCATCCAAGAATTGTGTATCCAGTGAAATTAAGCTTCAGGATAGAAGATGAAATTAAAACGTTCCACGATAAACAAAAGTTAAAAGAATTTGCAGCTAGAAAACGATTTCTTAAAAACATCCTTGGCAAAACATCACAGGAAGGGGAAATGGAAAATAACAATGAAAACCAACAGTGGGAGGTAGAGTAGTAAAGGGGGGAAAATAATCAAGGAGGAAAACAAACCATGTTTAGTAACATAAATATACAAATATGGGTGGAAGAACAACCCATATCTCAATAATAACCCTAAATGTTAATGGCTTAATCTCACCAATTAAGAGACACAGGCTAGTAGAATGGATCATAAAACAAGGCCCAACAATATGCTGCCTACTGAAGACGCATTTGTTAGGAAAAGATATACATAGACTGAAGGTGAAAAGTTGGGAAAAATCATATCACTCATATGGACTTCGGAAACAAGCAGAAGTGTCCATACTCATATCAAATAAAATAGATTTCAAGCCAAAGTTAATCAAAAGGGATAAAGAGGGACACTACATACTGCTCAAGGAAACCATACACCAACAAGACATAACAATCATAAATATATATGCCCCAAACATTGGTGCAGCTGTGTTCATCAAACAAATTCTTCTCAAGTTCAAGATTCTAATAAACCAATATACAATACTCATGGGAGACTCAAACACACCTCTCTCACTAATGGACTGATCTTCCAAACAAAAGTTGAATAATGAAACTATAGAACTCAATAACACAATTAATAACCCAGACTTATGATATATATATAGAATATACCACCCAACATCAAGCAGTTACACTTTTTTCTCAGCAGCACATGGATACTTCTCAAAAAATAAATCATATATTATGTCACAGAGCTACACTTAGACAATATAAAGGAGTAGATATAATACCAGGCATCTTATCTGATCAAAAGGAAATGAAACTGAAAATCAACAATGAAAGAAAGAAGGAAAAATCATGTATCACATGGAGAATGAAAAATAGGTTACTGAATGATCAATGGGTTATAGAAGACACCAAGGAGAAAATTAAAAAATTCTTAGAGATAAATGAAAACACAGACATTACATATCAGAATCTATGGGACACATTGAAAGCAGTTCTAAGAACAAAATTCATTGCTTGGATTTCATTCCTTAAAAAAAGGAAAAAAAAAGACAAATAAATGATCTCATACTTCATCTCAGAATCCAAGAAAAAGAAGAGCAAAACAACAGCAAAAGAAGTAGAAGCCAAGAAATAATTAAAATCAGAGCTGAAATTAATGAAATCGAAACAAAGAAACAATTGAAAAAATTGACAAAACTAAAAGATGGTTCTTTGAAAAAATAAATAAAATCGACCGACCCTTAGCCAAGCTAACAAAGAAAAGAAGAGGGAGAATTCAGTATCACAACAGATAGTTCAGAAATACAGAAGATAATCCGAAATTATTTTGAATTCTTATTCTTCAATAAAATAGAAGATAGTGAAGGCATCGATAAATTTCTCAAGTCATATAATCTGCCCAGATTGAGTCAGGAGGATATAGGCAACCTAAACAGACCCATAACAATTGAGGAAATAGAATAAACCATCAAAAGACTACCAACTAAGAAAAGCCCAGGACCGGATGGGTATACAGCAGAGTTTTACAAAACCTTTAAAGAGGAACTAATACCAATACTTTTCAAGCTATTTCAGGAAAAATGCAAAAATCCTCAATAAAATTGTGGCGAATCGGATACAAAAACATATTAAAAAAATTGTGCACCATGATCAAGTAGAATTCATCCCTGGGATGCAAGGCTGGTTCAATATACAGAAATCAATAAATGTTATTCATCACATCAATAGACTTAAAAATAAGAACCATTTGATCATCTCGATAGATGCAGAAAAAGCATTCGACAATGTACAGCATCCCTTTATGTTCAAAACTCTGGAAAAACTAGGGATAACAGGAACATACCTCAATAATGTAAAAGCAATCTATGCTAAGCCTCAGGCTAGCATCATTCTGAATGGAGAAAAATTGAAGGCATTCCCTCTAAAATCTGGAAGAAGATAGGGATGCCCTCTCTCACTACTTCTGTTCAACATAGTTCTCGAAACACTGGCCAGAGCAATTAGAGAAATTAAAGAAATCAAAGGCATAAAAATAGGAAAAGAAGAACGTAAATTATCACTATTTGAAGATGACATGATTCTATACTTAGCAGACCCAAAAAGGTATACAAAGAAACTATTAGAGCTAATAAATGAATTCACCAAAGTGGCAGGATATAAAATCAATACGCATAAATCAAAGGCATTCCTGTATATCAGCAACAAATCCTCTGAAATAGAAATGAGGACAACCATTCCATTCAAAATATCCACACACACACACACACAAAAATACTTGGGAATCAACCTAACAAAAGAGGTGAAAGACTTATAAAATGAAAACTACAGAACCCTAAAGAGAGAAATAGAAGAAGATCTTAGAAGATGGAAAAATATACTATGTTCATGGATAGGCAGAACTAACATCATCAAAATGGCAATATAACCAAAATTCTCTATATGTTAAATGCAATGTCAATCGGGTCTAAAAGCATGCAATGGAGGAAGGATAGCATCTTCAACAAATGGTTATGGGAAAACTGGAAATTCATATGCAACAAACTGAAACTGAATCCATTTCTCTCGTCATGCACAAAAGTTAACTCAAAATGGATCAAGGAGCTTGATATCAAATCAGAGACACTGCATCTGATACAAGAAAAAGTTGGCTATGATCTACATACTGTGGGGTTGGGCTCCTAATTCCTCAATAGGACATCCATAGCACAAGAGTTAATAACAAGAGTTAATAACTAGAATCAACACATGGGACTTACTCAAAGCAAAAAGTTTTTTCTCAGCAAAAGAAACAATGAGAGAGGTAAATAGGGAGCCTAAATTCTGGGAACAAATCTTTACTCCTCACACTTCAGAGAGAGCCCTAATATCCAGAGTATACAAAGAACTCAAAAAATTAAACAATAAGAAAACGAATAACCCAATCAACAAATGGTCCAAGGACCTGAACAGACACTTCTCAGATGAGGACATACAATCAATCAATAAGTACATGAAAAAATGCTCACCATCTCTTGCAGTCAGAAAAATGGAAAACAAACCCACCCTAAGATACCATCTCACTCCAGTATGATTGGCAGCCATTATGAAGTCAAACAACAAGTGCTGGTGATGATGTGGGGAAAAGGGTACACCTGTACATTGCTGGTGGGACTGCAAATTGGTGCAGCCAATTTGAAAGAAGTATGGAGATTTCTTGGAAGCTAGGAATGGAACCACCATTTGACCCAGCTATTCCCCTTCTCAGTGTATTCCCTAAGACCTAAAAAGTACATGCTGCATTGACACTGCTACATTGATGTTCATAGCAGCACAATTCAAAATAGCAAGAGTGTGGAACCAACCTAGATGCCCTTCAATAGACGAAGGAAAAAAAATGTGGCATGTATACACAATGGAGTAATACTCTGCATTAAAAAATGTCAAAATCATAGAATTTGCTGGGAAATAGATGGCATTAGAACAGATTATGCTAAGTGAAGCTAGCCAATCCCTAAAAAAAAACAAATGCCAATAGTTTTATTTGATATAAGGAGAGTAACTAAGAACAGAGTTGGGAGGAAGAGCATGAGAAGAAAATTAACATTAAACGGGGGTGAGAGGTGGAAGAGAAAAGGAAAGAGAAGGAAAATTGCATGGAAATGGAAGGAGACCCTCATGGTTATACAAAATTACATACAAGAGGAAGTGAGGGGAAAGGGGGGAAAAAACCAAGGGGGAGAAATGAATTACAGCAGATGGAGTAGAGAGAGAAGATGGGAGGGGAGGGGATGGGGGATAGTAGAGGATAGGAAAGACAGCAGACTGCAACAGACACTACTATTGCAATACGTACAACAGTGGATGTGTAACAGATGTGATGCTGAAACCTGTATACGGGGTAAAAATGGGAGTTCATAACCCACTTGAATCAAAGTATGAAATATGATATGTCAAGCAAAAGGTAAAGTTTTGAACAACCAACAATAAAAATTAAAGGAAAAAACACATAGAGAACTATTTCAATGAAAAATGGACTAGATATATAACACCTACCCTTTATCATGCAAAAGGCAATTCCAACTATACACCATGCTTCCTCTGAACGGCTTGTATTTCTATTCTGTTTGTGTTATTATTCTCCATCATAGTAGGATTAGTAGTCAGAGTCTAGTAGGGTATGGGTTATTGTCAGGGATTCAGTATTTTGAATGGAAAAAAGGAAAATGAATCCAATGTGCATGCAAATATGGGCTACACAATAAATTTCCCACTCTCATCCAGAACAATGGCTTCACATTACCTTCGCCCCAAATAAGACGCAATTAGAGGAGAAGAGTTGGAAAATCTGTGAATATATATCTGGAATGGAAAATTCAAAGGAGTTCACAACCTTGGATGTGGTAGAGGAGTTTCCAAATGTAAGGGACAAGGTAAACACTCCACATACTTGTAGCTCTTCTGGCCTAAAGACTTCTTGAGAAACTGCCTCTGAGGTTGGGAACTCAAAATATATATTGTTGTCAGGAGCTTTAGCTTTCTTTCTAGTGAGACCATCAGAGCTGGGTCTACATCTATGTGACCTGGAGGACGTGGTTTCTTATTTTCCAATGAACACTAGGCTACAGTACTGAATTCTCTCTTTGTAAGTAAACTGTGACCACTGGGGTCTAAGAGTCTCCCCGTATGGACTGTGAAGGCATTTGGTCATTCTCCACTTTTCGTGGTGTTTCTTGCTGCTACACTGGGAGATTGGTATTTTCTACATGAAATACAAGGAGTTGAACTGGGACACAGTGCTGAAGGGAGTTCTGTCATGTGTAGTGGGTCATGGTCTGCAGGAGAATGCACCAACCAGGCTTCTAGCCCACATAGATTGTCCCCTTGTCCATAGCAACTTGATTATGAACATTGCCCTAAAAATTCTCCATATACCAATATGCCTTTACATATAAGGGTTTCCTGGCTGCACCATGTCAGTCACATGCCATTTGGAAGCAATGGCAAATCCACATGGCCCCACCACGGATGTTTTATCACAAACCTGCACACCAAAGCTTGCGCCTACAATTGAGGAGTATCCAACTTACTGGCATCTCTGTTCTACACCATTTTAATGAAACTCAGTCAATAAAGGCACTCATGATCAGCAATAGGGCATACAAAGGTTCTCCAGTGCCACCTGGTCATAGGAATTTCAAAAATTTTATGGTATTTATCTAGCCATTTTTTAAGGTGGAAGTTGGAGGCACTGTGGGTTTCAATTCATTTAGGAACCATTAAATTGTGAGGAAGCTCATTTCAATGAAATCTCTGGAGGACACTCAAAGGCAAGTCTTCCCAAAGAGTCGCCAAAAGGTCACATGAAGCCAGGCCCATTGAGGTCTACAGTGTGAGGTCTATGTGTGTTTTGACTATGGCTGCCAAGTCTTTCAGAATAAAATCTTGTGATATCCTGGGTGAGATTCCCAGTGCTCTGTGGAAAGCCAGCCTGGGCCTAGATCTCAGTTTCCAAGAGCGAGTCTCATATGTGGCCTCCTAAAAACTCAACACAATTCATGCCAATACTTCTCTGAGTTCAGTTCCATAACTCAGTCTCTAAGGGGAATCACACCAGATTTCAAGTCCTGGTTGACCTACTCATCTCTTCCAACCCCAACACAAATGACCAAAATTAAACCAAAACATTCCCACATGACCCTCATCTTATTGCATATAGACACTCATCTTAACCTCTGGCTGGAAGTTTCCATGAAGGACACAGCCCAAGACAGTGTCCAAAATAGGCTTCCTTGCCCCTTATTTTCCTAATGTCAGGGTGGCCTGGACACCCTTCCTGTAACCCAGGAGTGATCAAATAGGCCTGCTGTAATACTGCTCTGCTTCTCCAATTTGAGGCCTACTGACAGTGGGGTTTAGAATCTTTATGTGAATTGGAGTCATAAGAATACACAAACACCACTGGGCTAGCATGTGCAGGGCTTTGAAGAAATCATTTGACCCAAAGGATCCCTATTCTCACTTGATGGAGTTCAGGAACCTTACAGTGGAAGGCAAGAGACTTTATCCTCAATGACTCCTCTTTTGGGCATTTTGGTTTTGGATTCACACATGGGATCTTTCTTTATATCAATCAGGTGCTAAGAATCTAAGCCACAGCCTCACACAGGGCCAAGAGGCTGATTCAGACACACCCCTTTCTAAAGCAATTAGGCAAAGAGCCACAGGTGAGGCCCATTCATTTCCATTTGAAAAGTGTTTTGTTCCGGCTTCACGAAGGTGTGGCCTGAGGCAAAGAAATTCCTGACATACAGGGGAATAGAACAAAAGGTAAGCAAAAGGCCCAAAGCACGGTTTTTCCACTGAGACTTTACTGGTCACACTGATATCTGAGTTTACTTAGTTGCTCGCCATTCCCTTCAGCTATCCAGTACATGGCCATGTCACAGAGCTTGAAGGTGGTACTTCTCTTGGACACAAAACCATGAGCCTATTCTGGAGAGTGGCCAGAATTCAAAAATAAAACCAGAACTTAGGAAAATAGCAGGTGTTGCCCATCGATAAGGGAAGCCGCAGTGCATTCATATATTCGGCTGGATGAATGCTGGGAAGCTTTCTACCAGACAGGACACATCCATTCATGCATTCTCTTTTCTAATGTCTACAACCACGGACACAATGGGATACACAGACATAGAAACACTTGCTTTATCAAATCACTTATTAGAAACAGTTCACTCCAAACCAAACAAACCGCCATTCCTACCTATTCTGAGAACATGAGACAAAAGCAGAAACACACACCCACACCCACAAAGCACCTTCTTCCCCCAAGTAGGTCTCTGACTATCTGGAGTGTCCTCTGACTATTGGGCCAAACTATGTTCCCCCGAAATTGCCTGTCCTGTTTCAGATCTGGTTTCCTTGGCCAACTCTGTAAAGTTGTCAGGAGGCAGCGGTGATCCACTACCTGCTTTCTCAGGAAAGGCCACTCTTCAGAGCTTTCCTGGCTTTTGGCAATCCTCATATCAGTAGGTACCAACAAAGACTGATTCTGTCCTTGGTAAATCCAAAGAAGTGAGACCACTGCTACTGGGACTGGAATGGGATTTGGGTGCCTGGATTCCTTGATCCCAAATTCAGAGAGTTCTATCACCAAGGATGTGAGGTGAGGTCTGAGGTCACTTCCTTCAGGAACTGAATGAGCTCACACCATTTGCAACCACTTTGTCCTAACAGTTGCTTCCAAGGGTCCCCTGAAATGAAGGCTGCCCCTACTTCCTGTTACAGTTTCACAAGTTTGAATGGTATATTAACCATAGGCAACCGGGAACAGCTCTCCACACAGCCTGGTTTGGTTCTTCTTCTCTACATTAAGAAGAGAGAGGCTAATTCAGACATATCCCTTCATCCTGACCAGGTTGTTTGCAAGAGAAGATGAGTTTTGCTCACTCAGTTCCTTCATAGCTGCCTACAACTTCTCCAGGGATCATTTTTGCATGTACCTTTGAGTTTCTTAGCAATAGGAAGTTCCCCTACATTCCTGTATTGTAAGACCTACTCTGTCCCTGCTCTTCTGTAAAGTTATATTGAGGGAACAGTGTATGGTTAGGGTTAATAACAGGTTCAATTTGCATTAGGAATCATTCTGCTGGATGAATAATGGTATTGGAAACCTGCGATATTTACAAGAATATATAGGTGAAACATAAGTATGAAAACAGAAATCTATTTAAGATTTGAAGCCCAGAAGAGCATTGGGACCTTGATTGTGATACTGAGCTTTGATTTATTTTCTGCACAGATGTCTCAGATACATCAATATACAATGGCAAAGTTCCGTGTATTTTGGATGATTGATTGTCAAAGAGAACTTCCAGTCAAAAAGGGATAATCAGTAGGATTAGGAAGATAGTCGGTAGGTTTAGAAAGGAGAGTGAGCATAGGATTTGGACCAAAAGTTCTTTAGCTATAGGGTTTTGGGTATAGAGTGAATGTAAATGTCACCACATGTGAAGAGTCAGTCACAATGATGAACTGGGGAAAATATGTAGGAAAGCAGATATCAATAGAGACATTAGGAAATCTGGCAAAGTGTAGTCGGTAGTGAAAGGTTAATATAATAGGTACTTATCACTTCCTGTTTTCTGTATGCTTAATAAAACACTGTTGAAATCTTGAGAACTGTTTGCTAATCTTGGTCCCAGAATGTTCTGTCCTCAACTGCCAAACTGCAGAAAGTACTTCCTCACCCAGTTGCCCACAAACAGCTCACTCGCCCGGACCCATCAATAAACATCCTGCCCTGCCCTCTCAAAGGAAAGTATATAAGCTCTGCTTAAGCTGTTCTCAGGGCTTTCTGCTCTATTCAAGTGAACTCTGAGCCCCAGCATGCTGGACCCATAATAAACCCTTTGCTTTTGCATGAGACAGTCTCTTGGTGGTTTCTTCCCCGGACGCTCGCCCGACCTTTACATATGGAGGTTCCACCGAGATCCAGCAGCGGCAGATGAGAGACCCCAACGGGCTCCTCTCGGGGTATGTAAGGCGCCTCTTTCTGGTTTCAGGTTTCAGGTTAGGGCTTGGCAAAATGGCTGTTGATGAAGAGTGTGAGCTCTCTCCGACGATGGCTGACAGACATGTCATAGAGCCACAGGCCACGTCACTGGGGGACTCCCCAGAGAACTCGGGAAATCGAGGAACAATAGTCTCCTCGACTCAGTGATATTTTGTTTCAGATTCGGCATATCCAGCCCATCAGGTTTTGCCGGCTACTCAGTCCTGGTCTCAGTGTTGGACGTCCATTGCCTGTCTTTATTGTATTGTCTTGTCTGTGTCATGTGTCGTTGCTTTTACTGATTGTTTGTCTTTCATAATGGGATAGAGCACTTCAATGCCTCTTTCCCTGACCCTTGATCATTGCACCAAAGTCCGCTTAAGGGCTCAGAATCTTTCTTTTTTAGTAAAACGCTGGACCTGGCAGACTCTCTGTGCCTCAGAATGGCCCACCTTTGGATTCAGATAGCCCCTAGAAGGATCTTTCTACTTCCCACTAATTTAAAAAGTCAGAGATATTGACTTTCAGCCAGCGCCACATAGACATCAGGATCAAGAGACATATATCTTAACTTTTCAGGACATCTGCAATTCTCCTCCTCCATGTGTGAAGCTTTTCCTTGCCCCTGCCCCCACTCCTACTCCTTCCCTCATGCTCTCTCAAACCTTCTGCTCCTCCTCCTCCTTCAACCTCTGTTCTCCCTGAGTCACAAGATTTGACTCTACTGGACTCTCGTCCTACTACTTATTCCCTGCCCTCGTCCCCCAACACCCAACACCCTCTAAGTAATTCCCCTGCTGCTGACTCAGCCTGTCCGCCACTGGAGGAAGCTAAGCGAGCCCAGCGCACTCCAAATAACTCCCCTGCAGCAAACACACCCCCTCCTCCCCTGGAGGATGCTGGCCCGGCTAAAGGAATTTGCCGGCGTTGAATGATTGAAATCCCTGGAACTCCCGTGATGCTCCCTCTCCATTTCTAAGGAACAATGATTGATGACAACCATGGGGGAAAAATGCAAGCCTACCAGTTTTTACGTTTCTCCTCTTCAGACCTAAATAACTGGAAAAATAACAATCCCCCTTTTACCGAGGACCCCACCTGGGTCTCAGGTGTGGTTGAATCATTGATGTTTTCACACCAGCCTACTTGGGATGACTGCCAACAACTCCTAGGGACTCTCTTCATGACAGAGGAACAAAAGAGAATCTTCCTGGATTCTAGAAAAAAAATATTCTCGGACCAGATGGGTGACCGACAAAACTTCCCAACATATGCAAAGCCGCCTTTCCCTTGCACAGACCCAACTGGGACCCCAAAACCTGTGAAGGTAATGAGCATCCTTCCTCTTATTGCCGGGCTCTAATAGTGGGTATCTTAGTGGCCGCTGGGCGATCAACTATTTTGGCCAAGGTAAGAGAGATTATTCAAGGGACTGATGAATGTCCCTCCATGTTCCTACAGGGAATTATGGAGGCATATAAGAGATTTACTCCTTTCGATCCTCAGGCAGAGTATCAAAAGGCATCTGTCATGGTGGCCTTTATTGGGCAAGCTGTTCTGGATATTAAAAGACAGTTACAATGCTTAGATGGATTACAAGATATGAGTTTGAGAGGTTTAGTCAGAGAAGCCAAGAAGGTATACTAAGAGAGAAACTGAGGAAGAGTATGGAGCAAAGGGAGGATAAAAGAAACAAAAGACAGACTAAGGCATTGACTAAGGTCCTGGTCACAACAACAAATAGACCAGAAATTAAGAAACATGGAGACAGGAAGGGACACCGGGGACCACACTAGAGGCCACCCCTGGCCTCAATTCAATGTGCCTACTCTAAAAAAAAAGGACACTGGGCTAAAGAGTGCCCTAGAAAGAGACAGCCAGGCCAGCTGGACATTCTGACTCTGTAGGATTACTAAGAAAGTCGGGGCTCAGATCCTCTCCTCGAGCTCAGGTTAACTTTTGAAGTGGAGGGGACCCCAGTATACATTGAAGTGGATACAGGGGCAATATATTCTGCCTTTAAGGCCCCATTGGAACCTCTATCAAATAAAAGGTCTCTAATTCAAGTGGCTAATGGCAGTAAATATCAGGCTTGGACAACTAAGAGGACCATGGACCAGGGGAAAGGAAAAATCCATCACTCCTTCCTAGTAATCCCAGAATGCACGGCCCCATTGATTGGCAGAGATCTGCTCACAAAGCTCTAGGCCAAAATAACTTTTAACCCTGAAGGCCCCCAAGTGGAATTTCTAAATCCTTCAGTAAAAACTCCTATAATCACGGCTCTAACTATGTCAGTAGAAAATGTACATCAAATCACTCACCTTGGTTCAAAGAAACTGCATTCATTTTTGAAGGATCAAAAACAGAGTTTTCCACTAACCGACTCACAGTGAAAGGAAACAACTGAATGGATAACAAAAGCCTGTTGGGTCCATCAATTGGTTAATTCTTACCCTTCCAAGCTTCCTGCAGGAAAGCACCTACGAGGAACCAGACCAGGACAATTCTGGGAAGTGGACTTTACTGAAATTAAGCCAGCAAGGAATGGACTTAAATATCTCCTAGTCTTTGTAGATACATTTTCAGGATGGATTGAAGCTTTCCCCCCCCCAAAAAAAAAGAAAAGAAAAAAAGATGAAACAGCGCAAATGGTGGTCAAGAAGATCCTGGAAGATATTTTTCCAAGGTATGGCCTGCCTAAAGTAATAGGGTCTGATAATGGACCGGTGTTCGTGGCCCAGGTAACTCAGAGGTTAGCAAGGACCCTGGGGATTAATTGGAAATTACATTGTGTTTACAGACCCCCGAGTTCAGGACAGGTAGAAAGAATGAATAGAACCATTAAAGAAACCATAACGAAATTAAGCTTAGAGACCGGCATAAAAGATTGGACTATGCTCCTGCTTTATGTACTGTTTCATGCAAGAAATACTCAATCTATTTCTTTGTGTAACCTCACACCCTGTGAAATTCTCTATGGTGTCCCTCCTCCAGTAAGGGTCCTACCCCAACTCTAAGACCTAACGATTCCTTCCACACCCCCTTGCTTTACAGACTTAAAGCTCTTGAAAGAACTCAGAGATACCTGTGAAAACAGATGGCCACTGCCTACCAACCTGGGGATGAGGGGACTCTACAGCGATATCAAATAGAGACTTCATCTATGTAAGACGACATCTGGTGTCATCCCTGGAACTCCACTGAAAAGGACCATACCAGGTGCTACTTATAACACCTACAGGGTAAAGGTAGTCAAAATCACTTTCTGGATCCCTACCTCTCATCTCAAGCCTGTGCCCTGTCCAGACTCTGGCTGGAAACTGAAAAAGACTGGAAACCCTTTCAAATTGTGGATTCGCTGTGTGGATAAGGCTATAGACTCTCCCCTTGACCACCAGTAGTCCTAACCCTCATAAGCCTGTTCAGCAGCGATGTCTGATCACAAATCCTACTGGAAAGGAAGTATGGTCTATCTTGCATACAGCCCGCTTAGGGACCTGGTGGCCATCTCTCCAGCCAGACATTTGTCAGCTGTGTATAGGTCTTCCCTATTGGGATATCCCTAATGAAGAGGATCCCACTAACATTCCATTAAATTCCTTCCATACCATAGATAATGGAAACAAACATTATTGATGTAGGGACACGCGAGCCAGATGCTGGTTGGCTAGCCTAGATTACTATGTTTGCCCAGTGTACTATCAAAGCCACAAACAGTCAAGGCTGTGTGCTGGAAACGCCGACATCTTCTGTAAGTCATGGGGATGTGAGCATACAGGGACTGCCACATGGAACCCAAACTCCTCATCAAATTCTGTACACAGCATTGGCCATATTACCAATTAGACAACCAAAACTGATGGCCCCCTGAGGGGTCTCTAGATCTTCAAATTCTGTGTGACCTTTTTAACTTCTGCAAGTGCTCAAAAGGGTGAAAGGAGATTCCTCTATGTGGAGGCCTTTTCTCTCCTTTGCTCACATCGTGAACTATGCTTCTCCAATACATGCTCACCCTCAGCCTTCTGCTCTAGACTCTCTGTTGTCACTCCCACCTCATCAACTTGATTTCTCCCCTCCAATTACTATATTAAAAACCCAAACCTCCACCGTTTCTCAGACCATTGCCCCCTTGCTGAGGTAGCAGGTACTGAGGTAACCCTCCACTCACTCACTCCTCTCTTCTCCTGTCAGTGCCCACACTAGGTCCCACCAGGTCCTCTTACCAGCTAACCCAAAGCTCAAACCAGCTGAGAAGAGCCCTCAGACCCCTATCCAAGATGTAATGAAAATGGCCTTTAAAGTTGCTTTGTCATCACTGAAAACAGGTTACTAAGAATTTAAAGTCCCTTACAGGCTTTTTGGGATACTCACTCCCATCTCCCCCTCTGTTCTACCCGTTCTACTACTCATGTTTTTGGTGCTAGGAAGATCTCAAAACCCTTTTCCATTATTCTTTTACATCTCTCCTTCCTCATTCTCAGATCCAAAGAGCTGCGCTCAGCCCTGCATTCCCCGTCTTCCCCCTCTGTACCAGGCCCACAGGAAAGTCTTAACTGACCTTATCCAGAAGTTTTCACCATGGCTAACTTTAGGACTTTCAGCAAAAGAGTCCCTATAAAAGAGTTCAGTGGAGATAAACTTCCTCTTTTGTGTTGCCCTGGTCTACCTGGCAACTGGCTGAAAAAAATCAGCATTCCTGAGCTAGACACACCCTTACTAGTTTTTCACAACATATGTGATCAAGGCCTCTGGCCTTGAGCTGGGGCTTCATAGAGATGGCTACATTTGTAAGATGGATAAGTTGCAAACTGGGCTCCGTGGAAACAGCTGGCAGAGGGAAAAAAGGGGGAAAAAAAGCTCTCCCCCACCCAGGTGTCCTTGAAAATTTAACTTGCCCAGAACTGAGGAAAAATCAGAAACAAAAACTGCTCTTTGTGAACTTCTGCAGACTGTGAACTTCAGAGCCCCTTCCCTTACATGTTGGGTACAAAATTCTGAAACTACCTAAACTTGGGTTTCAGGGGATTAATTGATTACAACAGAAGCAATGCCCTCTGAATCTGGTTGCAACCAAATATGACTGTTTCCTTGTCTTTGGTGCTATCTTAGGTGCCTTGCCTTTTCCGTCCCTACAACAATATAATTCTATATACTTAAACGTTGTTTATGTTTTTATGAAATGGTCAACAGAAGTGATTAATTGTGTAATGGTGCAGATGTTTCCCAGAGTGCTCTATTATGACGCAGGTTCATTTGAAGATCAAATAGAGGGGCATACAACCCGGTTCAGGTGGGAACATATATCTCTCACCTTAGCCATTCTATTATGAATAGGAGTTGCTGCCCGGGTTCGCACAGGAACCACTGCCCTGGTCCATGGGACACAACAAATGACCCAATTAGAAGCAGCAATAGATCAAAACTTAAAGATATTAGAAAATTCCATCACAGCTTTGCAGGAATCTTTTACCTCTCTCTTTGCTGGGAGCCATCAGCCAAGTAGGTATGACAAATTCCTTGCCAGCTTACTCCCATGCTGTCTACTGGAAGGACTTCTGAAAGGTGACCTTGCTCAAGGACCAGGGCAGGATCCGTGTTTAGGGTGTTCCCCCTTTAGAATAGGGAGGTTTAGCATAATAGGAGATTAGGGTGTTCCCCCTTTAGAATAGGGCAGTTTAGCATAATAGGAGATTAGGGTGTTCCCCCTTTAGAATAGGGCATATCCTGCTGCTGAGTTCCTCTTGAGTGCTTAGGGTCAGACAGTATATTTTGGGAGACAGAAGCCCATGCGGAGTGGATTTGGGAGAGAGTGGATTTGGGCAGAGAACGTGGATTCCCCCAGAGCGTGTTTGTAGATGGCCGGTGTGAGTTCGGGAATAAAGAATTGCTGTTTGAATCTACAAGCTGTGTGGAGACTCGTGATTTGTGCCCAGCCAAAGACTGCGGCAGAAGTTGTTTTACAGAAAAGTCGAGGGTTGGACCTCCATTTCATGAGAGAAGGGAGCCTTTGTGCTGCATTGAGGAAAGAATGTTTTTTTTTTTTTTTTTTTTTTTTTTTTTATGTCGACCATACTGGAGTTGTAACAAACTCTATGAGTAAATTAAAAAGATGCCTTGAAGAGCATCAAAGAGAGATAGAGACCCAAAATTTGTGGTTTGAGTCTTGGTTTACACAGTCCCCCTGGTTAACTACATTTTAATCAACCCTGGCCGGTCCAATAATAATCCTCATTTTATTGCTTACAATAAAACCCTGTTTCTCAACCATGTAATTTCTTTTCTCCAAGCTCAAATTGGACAAGTTAAACTTATGTTAATACCCCACTAGCATACATAAAATGTGACACCCCCCAACAATCACTTTTATGATTAAAAGTAGCCAGAAGAAGAAGTGGGGAATGAAATGTTAATAAAATATGTACTTGTCACTTCCTGTTTTTCTGTACGCTTAACAAAACACTGTTGAAATGTTGAGAAATGTTTCCTAATCTTGTTCCCAGAATGTGCTGTCCCCAACTGCCAAACTGCAGAATGTACTCCCTCATGCGTTTACACACAAACCGCTTACTCGCCCTGACCCATCAATAAACTTCCCTCCCTGCCCTCTCCAAGAAAATTATATAAGCTCTGCTTAAGATGTTCTCAGGGCTCTCTGCTCTATTCAAGTGAGCTCTGAGCCCCAGCATGCTGGACCCCAAATAAACCCTTTCTGTTGCATGAGATAGTCTCTTGGTGGTCTCATCCTCTGACACTCGCCCTACATTTACTTGGATGATTGAATGTAGATGAGAACATCCATTCAAAAGTGATAGTCGCTAAAATTAGGAAGATAGTTAGTAGGTTTAGGAAGAAGAGTTAGTATAAAATTTGGAACAAAAGTTCTTTAGCAATAGGGTTTCGGTTACAGAGTGAATGTAAATGTCAACACAAGTGAAGAGTCAGTCACAATGATGAATTGGAGAAAATATGTTGGAAAGTAGATATCAATACAGACATTACAAAATCAGGCAAAGTATAAAGTCAGTGATAGGATTAGACATTTTCAACAGGGTTGAGTTTGAATATATAATCTTAGGAAGAAACGAATATGTAGTCATCAATAGGATTGATATTTGAAAGCATTAGGCAAATTGGAAATTGATGATTTTAGTAATCCATGTTCACTTTCCATTTAGGCTTTGGTACAAATATAAGTTTGACCTTTGAATTTTGTGTCCAGAATATTACTGTGATAAAATGTATATATAGATCGGGTGACATAAGAATTTCTTCCACCATTTTTGGGAGCAATATTTTGAAGACTTATAAATTAGTATTTGGGGTACAAACAGGTGTACCCTGTGTCTATGAATATAGAGATAATGCATGAATAGACCAACTGTGAATAAGTAATATAACTGGTTCCACTTTAAATGGTGGATTGAATTGATATCTGAAAATATGAAAAATCTTATATTGATATACAATCATTCATTCCAACAAGTTATACATCAATGTTAATATTAGGGTTATGGTTTATCATGAAGGGTGTGTGAGTTTTGCTTCAATGTGATTATGAAAATCGAAAATAATGTGTTTGGAAAAAAGAATCTTGAGAAGACCAGTTAAGAAATATGGAAGAATACATGTGTTCTAAAGTAGGAAGTGATTGAAAGTGAAAAAATGCCTATAATTTTGTCATCTTATTGATGAAATATATATCCTATGATGTACATAAACTGAAGAAATAGTAATGTACCAGTGTTGAATTAAAATGAACATCAAAATACACATCATGTTCCATATGAATCTTCTTGCATTGAGGTTAAACTGGGTGAGTTACTCTAGATATATTAGGATTTGTATGCAACATTCACTGAAGTTAGTTTTCAGTACAAAAAACAAAAAAGTATTTCAGGTGGATGAATATTTCTGAGAATAATATTTAGAAAAGATCATCATAAATCCACATACATGAATATGAATGAATTAAGGGAGTGTATATTAAGATACAAATATTTCATATTTTGAAAAATCTGGAGAATGTGTGTATGTATATATATATATATATATATACATACACACAAACACATTAAAAACTCGCAATATATATGCTATTCGAAATTCATCATGAAATATATATCATTCACAGATCTAAAATATTCATTTTACTGAACATGGATTTATGTATAATGTTGTAAAACTTGGAAGCTCATCCATTGGTTATATTTTCAGTTCCAACGGTGTTTAGGAGGAGTGATCTTCTCTCACAATTTGTATCTGCCAAGTCGTTCACCTCACAAGAATGTAGGTGTGGTACCAGGTAGGATTCTATATGTGTTTATTGCTGTTGCATTGGGAGTTTAGTAATTGCTTCATGGAATCCAAGGAGTTCAACTGGGACACAGTGCTGGAGCGAGTTCTGTCAGGCGTGGTGGGTCAGGGTATGCAGGAGAATGCACCAACCAGGCTTCTATCCCACATAGCTTGCCCCCTTAAACATAGCAACCTGATTGTAAACATTGCCCTGAAACCTCACCATATAACAAGATGCCTTTGCATAGGAGGGTCTGCTGACTGCACCATGTCAGTCACAAGCCATTTGGAAGCCAATGGCAGATCCACATGGCTCCACCACAGATGTTTTTCACACACCTGCCAACCACTACTCTAGGACAACTACTCAGCAGGCTCCAACTTATTTTTATGAAACCCAATCAATCAAGGCACTGTCTGGTACACTCATGATCAGCAACAGAATATCCAATGGTTTTCCAGTGCCACCTGGTCATGGGAAATTGAAAATTTTCATGGTATTTATCTATCCATTTTTCAAGGATGAAGTTGGATGCACTGTGGGTTTCAATTCATTCAGGAACCATTAAATGTTGAGCAAGATCATTTCAATGAAAGTTCTGGAGAATTCTCACAGGCAAGGCTTCCCAAAGAGTGGCCAAAAGGTCACATGAAGCCAGGGCCATTGAGGTCTAAAATGTGATGTCATTGTCTGTTTTGACTCTCAACAATGGCTTCCAAGTCTTTCAGAATAAAATCATGTGATATCCTGGTTGAGATCAGAGTGCCCTCTGAAAAGCTACCCTGGGCCTTGATCTCAGTTTCCAAAGATGACTCTCATGCGTGGCTTCCTCAAATCCCAACACAATTCATGGCAATACTTCTCTGAGGTGAGTTCCAGAACTCAGTCTCTAAGGGGAATCACACCAGAGTTCAAGCCCAGGTGGACCCAGTCATCTCTTCCAACTGCCACACAAATGACCACAATAAAACCGATATTCTCCCACATGGCCCTCATCTTCTTCCATATTGACACTCATCATAACCTCTGGCTGGAGGTGTCCATGAGGAACGCAGCCCAAGACAGTGTCCAAAATAAGCTCCATTGCTCCTCATTTGCCTAAATTCGGGGTGGCCTGGACACCCTTCCTTTGTACCAGGAGTGATCAAAAAGGCCTGCCCGTAATACTGCACCACTTTTCCCATTTGAGGCCTATTGAGTGTCGGTTAAAGATACTTTATGTGAATTGGAGTGATGAGAAAACCTAAGCACCTACGGGATAGCCTCTGAAGGGCTTTGATGAACTCATCTGACCCAAATGATCCCTATTCTCACTTGATGGAATTCAGGAACCTTACAGAGGAAGGCAAGAGACTTCATCCACAATGACAGCTCTTTTTGCCATTTTTGATTTGGATGCACACATGGGATCTTTCTTTAGATCCATCAGGTGCTGAGAATCTAAGTCAAAGAATCACACTGGGCCAAGAGGCTGATTCAGACACAACTCTTTCCAAATCAATTAACGAAAGAGCCAAAGGTGAAGCCTATTTATTTCCATTTGAAAACTATTTTGTTCAGGATTCACAAAGGGGTGGCGTGAGACAAAGACTTCCTGACTCTCAGGGCAACAGAACAATAGGTAAGCAAATGGCCCAAAGCAGGGTTTCTCCACTGAGACTTTCCTGGTCAACTGATATCTGAGATTTCTCAGATGCTCGTCATTTCCTTCAGCTATCCAGAACATTGCCTTGTCACAGAGCTTGGAGGTTGTACATAACTTAGACACAAAACCATGAGCCTATTCTGGAGAGTGTCCAGAATTCTGGAAGAAAACAGCAAATTAGAAAGGTAGCAGGTATTGCCAATTAATAAGGCAATCCACAGTCCATTCATAAAAGGGCAGGATGAATGCTGGGAAGCTTTCTACTAGACAGGACATATCCATTGATGCATTCTCTTTTCTAATGTCTACAACCACGGACACAGTGTGATACACAGACCCAGAAACACTTGCCTTGTCAAACGACTTACTAAAAACAGTTCACTCCAAACCAAACAAACTGACTTTCCTTCCTATTCTCAGAACATGAGACAAAACCACAAACCCACAGCCACACTGACAATGACACCTTCTTCCCCCAAATAGGTATGAGACTATCCGGAGTATCCTCCGACTGGTGGGCCATACTATGTTCCCCCAAAATGTCCTGTTCTGTCTCAGATCTGGTCTCCTTGGCCAACTCTGTGAAGTTGTCAGGAACCAGGAGTGAGCCGCTACCTGCTTTTCCAGGAAAAGCCCATCTTCCGAGCTTTCCAGGCATTTGGCCTCCTCAACTTAGGAGGAACCAAGAAAGACTGATTCTGTCCTTGGTAAATCCAAACAAGTGAGACCACTGGGACTGGGACTGGGACTGGATCTGGGTGCCTGGCGTCCTGGATCCCATGTTCAGAGAGTTCCATCAATAAGGAAGTGAGTTGAGGTCACTTTTTTCAGGAACTGAATGAGATCACTGCCTCGGCAACCACTTTGTCCTAAGAGTTTCTTTCAACGGTCCCATGAGATGGAGGCTGCCCCTACTTCCTGTGACACTTTCACAAATTAGAATGATATATCAACCATAGGGAACCAGGAACAGCTCTCCACACAGTCTTGGTTTGGTCCATATTCTCTACATTAAGATGAGAGAGGCTGATTCAGAAACATCCCTTCATCCTGACCAGGTTGTTTGCGATGGAAGATGAATTTGCTCTCTCAGGTCTTTGATACCTGCCTACATCTTCTCCAGGGATCATTTCTGCATGGCGCTTTGAGGTTCTCAGCAGATGGAAGATCCACTACATTCCTGTATTGTAAGATCAACACTGTCCCTGCTCTTCTGTAAACATGTTATTAACACAAACAGTGTATGGTTAGTGTTAATAACATGTTCCATTTGGGTTAGGAATTATTCTGCTGCATGAATAATGGTATTGGAAACTTGCGATTATTTTAAGAATATAGAGATGAAATATATGTATGAAAAAAGAAATCTAAGTAAGATTTGAAGCCCAGAAGGGCATTGGGCCCTTGATTGTGATACTTAGCGTTGAATTACATTCTGCACCGATGTCTCAGATAAATCAATACACAATAGCATAAGACCTTGTTACTTGAATGATTGAATGTAGAAGAGAACTTCCAGTCAAAAAGGGATACTCGGTAGGATTAAGAAGATAGTTAGTATGTTTAGGAAGAAGAGTGAGTATAGGATTTGGAACAAAAGTTCTTTAGCAATAGGTTATTTATTAGAGTGTGAAAGTAAATGTCAGCACATGTGAAGAGTCAGTCACAATGATGAACTGGGGAATATATGTAGGAAAGCAGATAGCAATAGAGACATTATGAAATCAGGCAAATTATAAAGTGAGGGATAGGATTAGACATTTTCCATTGGGTTGAGTTTGAATATATAATTTTAAGAAGAAACACATGTGTAGTCACCAATAGGATTGACATTTGAGAGCATTAGGGAACCTGGACATGGATGTTTTTAGTAATCCATGTTTTCTTTCCATTTGGGCTTTTATACAATCATAAGTGTGACCTTTGCATTTTGTGTCCAGAATATTTCTGTGATTAAATGTATATGAAGATCAGGTGACATGAGTCCACTTCCACCATTTCAGGGAGCAATATTTTGAAGACGTATAAATTAGTATTGGGGGTACAAAGAGGTGTACACTGTGTCTATGAATATAGAGATAATGCATGAATAGACCATAGTGTGCATAAATAATATAACTGGTTCCACTTTAAATAATGGATAGAATTGATATCTGAAAAGATATAAGAAATCTTATATTGACATACAATCATTCATTCAAACCAGTTATACAGCTAATGGTAATATCAGAGTGATAATTAATATGAATGGTATGTGAGTTTTGCTTCCAAAGTGATTATGGAAATCAAAATTAATGTGTTTGGTATGAAATCTCATGAAAAGACCAGTCAAGAAACTTAGAGGAATACATGTGTTCTGAAGCAGGACGTGATTAAAAGTGAAACAAATGCCTATAAATTTTTGAACTTGTGGATGAAATCATATATCCTATGATGTCCATAAACTGAAAAAATAATAATGTACCAATATTGAATAAAAATGAACTTCAAAATACACATCATGTTCCGTAGGATTATACTTGCATTGATGTTTAACTGATTCAGTTACTGTAAAAATATTAGGATTTGTAAGCTCCATTCACTGAAGTTAGTTTTCAGTACTAGGAAATAACTATGTATTTCAGGCAGATGAATATTTCTGAGAATTATCTTGTGAAAAGTTGATTATAAACCACATATAGAAACATGAGTGAATTTAGGGAGTGTATAATAAGAAACATATATTTCACATTTTGAAAAATCTGGACAGTATATATATATATATATATATATATATATATATATATATATATATATATATAGATAGACAGGCACACACTGACATTATAATGTAGCAATCTATATGCTAATTGAAATTCACGGTGTAATACATATCATCCACATATCCAAAAATATTCATTTTACTGAACATCGATTTATATATAATGTTGTTCATCTAGGAAATTCACCAATAGGTTTAATTTTCAGTTCCATCATGATTTAGGGGGATTGATATCTTATCAAAATATTTATCTTTCAAAATCAGTGAGCTTACAAAAAATGTACTTGTGATACCAGGTAGGATTCTAAATATGCACAAAAAATACATGTGATGAATAGGCTACAGAGAATGGGAGACAGAAATTTACATATGTGTTAACTTTATATTCAAGTGAGCTCTGAGCCCCAGAATGCTGGACCCATAATAAACCATTTACTGTTGAAGGAGACATTCTCTTGGTGGTCTCTTCCTCCGATGCTTGCCCGACCTTTACATCTGGAGGCACCAGCAAGATCCGACAGCGGCGGATGAAAGATCCCCAAAGGGCTCCTTTCAGGGTAAGTAAGGGAACTCTTTTTGGTTTTAGGTTTCAGGTTAGGGCTTGGCAAAATGGCTATGGGTGATGAGCGTGAGCTCTCTCTGACAGAGGCTGACATACGTGTCACAGAGCCACAGGCCACGTCCCTGGGGGATGCCCCAGAGGACTCAGGAAATCGAGGAACAATAGTCTCCTTGACTCAGTGATATTTTGCTTCGGATTCGGTATTGCCAGCCCATCAGGTTTTGCCGGCTACTCAGGCCTGGCCTCAGTATTGGACGTCCAATGCCTGACTTTATTGTCTTGTCTTGTCAGTGTAGTGTGTCGTTGCTTTCACTGTTTGTGTATCTCTCATTTTGGGACAGAGAACTTCAACACCTCTCTTCCTGACCCTTGATCACTGGAACAAAGTCCGCTTAAGGGCCCAGAATCTTTCTTTTTCAGTAAATCGCTGGACCTGGCAGACCCTCTGTGCCTCAGAATGACCCACCTTTGGAGTTGGATAGCCCCTAGAAACATCTACGTCCCACTAATTCGAAAAGTCAGAGATTTTGTATTTCAACCGGGGCCACATGGACATCCAGATCAACAGCCATATATCTCAACTTTGCAGGACCTCTGCAAATCTCCTCCTCCATGGGTGAAGCTTTTCCTTGTCTCTGCCCCCGCTCCTACTCCTTCCACCATGATTCTATCTCTCAAACCCTCTGCTCCTCCTCCTCCACCCTCTCTTCTCCCTGAGTCTCAAGACTCTACTGGACTCTCCTCACCTTCTTATCCGCTGCCCTCGTCCACCAACCCCCAACAACCTCTAAGTGATTTCCCTGCTGCTGACTCAGCCTCTCCGCCACTGGAGGAAGCTAGGCCAGCCCAGCGCCCACCAAATGACTCCCCCTTGTCACACACACAGCCCCTCCTTCCCTGGAGGAAGCTGGCCTGGCAAAAAGAACTCAAAGAACTCCCTGGCGTTTTCAAACCTGCCTACTTGGGATGACTGCCAACAAATCCTAGGGATTCTCTTCATGACAGAGGAATGAGAGAGAAACTTCCTGGAAGCTAGAAAAAAAAAATATCCTCGGACCAGATGGGTGACCAACACAACTTCCCAACATAATCAAAGCCGGCTTCCCCTTGAACTTACCCAACTGGGACCCCGACACCTTTGAAGGTAGGGAGCATCTGTCCACTTATTGCCGGGCCCTAATAGTGGGTTTCCAACTGGCCGCTAGGCAACCAAATAATTTTGCCAAGGTAAGAGAGATTATTCAAGGGCCTGATGAACATCCCTCTATGTTTCTAGAGAGAATTATGGAGGCATATAGGAGATATACTCCTTTCGATCTTCAGGCAGAGGATCAAAAGACATATGCCATGATGGCCTTCATTGGGCAAGCTGATCTGGATATTAAAAGAAAGTTACAATACTTAGATGGATTACAAGATATGACTTTGAGAGATTTAGTCAGAGTAGCCAAGAAAGTATCCTATAAGAGAGAAACAGAGAGAACGAAAGGGAGCAAAGGGAGGATGAGAGATGAAAAAGACAGATTAAGGTATTAACTAATGTCCTGGTCACAACAATAAATAGGCCAGAAATTAAGAACCAGGGAGACAAGAAGTGATACCTGGGTCCCCTCCAGAGGCCACCCTTGGCCTCAGATCAATGTGCCTACTGTAAAGAAAAAGGACACTGAGCCAAAGAGTGCCCTAGAAAGAGAAAGCCACGCCAGACAGCCTTTCTGACTCTGGAGGTTGACTAAGAATGTCGGGGCTCAGATCCCTTCCCCGAGCTCAGGGTAACTTTTGAAGTTAAGGGGACCCCATAAACTTTGAAGTGGATACAGCAGCAGTATACTCAGCCCTTAAGGCCCCACTGGGCCCTCTATCAAATAAAAGATCTCTAGTTCAAAGGGCTAACAGCAGTAAATATCAGACTTAGACAACTAAGAGGACCATGGACATGGGGAAAGACAAAATCCAACATTCCTTCCTTGTAATCCCAGAATGCCTGGCCCCATTGATGGGCAGAGATCTGCTCAGTAAGCTCCGGGCCAAAACAACTTTTAACCCCGAAGGCCCCAAAATGAAATTTCTAAAACCTTCATTAAAAACTCCTATAGTCATGGCTTTATAAATGTCAGTCGAAGATGAACATCCACTTTTCACACACCCCAAGACTGATCAAACAGGCAAGCTACCCCAGAAATGGATAACAGATTACCCAGATGCCTGGGCAAAATTGTTGGTTTAGGCCTAGCCATGAAACAACCTCCAAGAACAGTGGAGTTAAAAACCTCAGCCTCCCCAATCAATGTCAAACAACATCCTCTGAGCAAAAAAGGTAAAGATGGGATAAGGCCCCATATTCAGAAATATCTGGCCTTAGGGTCCTAAGGCCCTGTCAATCGGCCTGGAACACTCCCCTGCTACCGGTAAAAAATCCAGGAACTGGGGACTATCCCCCATACAAGACCTAAGAGAGATCAACAACAGAGTGCAGGACATTCACCCCATGGTAATTAATTCGTACAATCTGCTTATCACTCTGAACCCTGAGTAGAAATGGTATGGACATAAAGATGCTATCTATTGCATGCCTCTGCATAAAGACAGTCAGTTGCTGTTTGCTTTTGAGTGGGTAGACCCAGAAACCGGAACGTATGGTAAACTAACATGGACTAGACTCCCACAGGGGTTCAAAAACTCCCCCACTCTCTTTGATGAAGCCCTCCACAGAGATGTCAACAACTTCAGAACTATGCACCCTGAAGTCACCCAGCTTCAATACGTGGATGACCTGCTACTGCAGCCAACACCAAGGAAAACTGTGAGTCTGGGAACCAAGCACTATTATATAAGCTTGCTCAACTCGGGTATAGAGCTTCTTCCAAAAAAACCCAAATTTGCCAGCAAGAAGTAGTCTTCCTGGGCTATTCCCTTAGGGGTGGTAAACGATGGCTCACTGAGCCCAGAAAACAAACGGTTGTGCAGATACACCCCCCCAGCAGCAGACAACACAGAGAGTTTCTTGGGACTACTGGGTTTTGCAGGTTATGGATTCCTGTGTTTGCGTCCTTAACTTCTCCTTTATACCCGCTGTTAAAGGGAGATGCCCAATTCCAATGGACCCCTGAGCACCAGCAAGCTTTTGATAACATCTAACAACACTGGCACTGAACTCCTCAAGTTCACTGAGCCAAGCCTGCAATTTCAGAAATCCCTACACTACGTTAAAAATGTACATCAATTCACACACCTTGGTTCAAAGAAACTGCAGGCATTCCTGAAGGATCAAGAACAGAGTTTTCCACTAACCGACTCACAGCGAAAGGACATAACTGAACGGGTAACAAAACCCTGTCCGTTCTGTCAATAGGTTAATGCTTACCCTTCCAAGCTTCCTGCAAAAAAGCACCTATGAACAACCAGACCAGGACAATTCTGGGAAGTGGACTTTACTGAAATTAAGCCAGCGAGGTATGGACTTCAATATCTCCTAGTGTTTGTAGATATATTTTCAGGATGGATTGAAGCCTTCCACACAAAAAAAGGCACAAATGGTGGTAAAAAATCCTGAAAGATATTTTTCCATGATACGGCCTACCTAAGGGTATATTGTCTGATAATGGACCGGCATTCATGGCCCAGGTAAGTAAGGGGTTAGCCAGGACCCTGGGAATAAATTGGAAGTTACATTGTGCTTATAGACCCCAGAGCTCAGGACAGGTTAAAAAAAAATTAATAGAACCATTAAAGAGACCTTAACGAAATTAAGCTTAGAGAGGACATCAAAGGTTGGACTATGGTCCTGCCTTATGCACTGTTTCATGCAAGAAATACTCCCTCTGTTTCTTTGAGTAACCTCACCTCCTATGAAATTCTCTATGGGGCCCCTCCTCCAGTAAGGACCTAACCCCAACTCTAAGACCTACCGATCCCTTCCACACCCCCTTGCTTGACAAACTTAAAGCTCTTGAAAGAACTCAGCGATACCTGTCAAACCAGCTGGCCACTGCCTACCAACCTGGTGAAGAGGAGACTCCACATCGATATCAAATAAGAGACTTCGTCTACATAAGATGACTTCAGGTGTCATCCCTGGAACCCCGATGGACAGGACCATACCAGGTGCTACTTATTAAACCTACAGTGGTAAAGGTAGACGGAATCACTTCCTGGATCCTAATTCTCATCTCAACCCTGCGCCCTGTCCAGACTCTGGCTTGAAAGTGGAAAAGACTGGTAACCCTTTCAAATTGCATATTGTCCATGTGGATAAGGCTATAGACTCTCCCATTGGCCACCACTAGTCCTAACCATCATCAGCCCATTCAGCAGCGATGGCTGATCACAAATTCTATTAGACAAGAAGTATGGTCTGTCTTGCAGACAGCCCCCTTAGGGACCTGGTGGCCATCTCTCCACCCAGATATTTGTCAGCTGAGTATACGTCTTTCCAATTGGGATATCTCTGATGAAGAGGATCCCATTAAAATTCCATTAAATTTCTTCCGTACCATAGATAATGGAAACAAACATTATGGATGTAGGGACACGCAAGCCTGATGCAGGTTGGCTAGCCTCGATTACTATGTTTGCCCGGTGGACTATCAAAGCCACAAACAACCACGGCTGTGTGGGGAAAAAGCCGTCTTCTTCCGTAAGTCATGGGGATGTGAGCATACAGGGGCTGCCTGGTGGAACCCAAACTCCTCATCAAATTCAGTTCACAGCATTGGCCATATTACCAATTAGACAACCAAAACCGATGGCCCACAGAGGGGTGTCTAGATCCTCAAATTCTGTGTGACTTTTTCAACTTCGGCAAGTGCTCAAAAGGATGGAAGAAAATTCCCCTATGTGTATGCCTTTTCCCTCCTTTGCTCACATCATGAACAATGTTTCTCCAATAGATTCTTCTGCTCCAGACTCTCTGCTGTCACTCTCACATCAACAACCTGATTTCTCCCCTCCAATTACTAGATCAAAAACCCAAACCTCCGCTGGTTCTCAGACCATTGCCCCCTTGCTGAGGTAGCAGGTACTGAGGTACCCTTCCACCCACTCACTCCTCTCTTCTCCTGTCAGTGCCCACACCGGGTCCCACCAGGTCCTCTTACCAGCTAACCCAAAGCTCAAACCAGCTGAGGAGTGCCCTCAGACGCCTATCCAAGTTGTAATGAAAATGGCCTTTAAAGTTGCTTTGTCATCACTAAAAACAGGTTACTAAGAATTTAATGTCCCTCACAGGCTTTTTGGGATACTCACTCCTGTTTTCCCATCTGCTCTACCTGTTCTACTGCTCACGTTTTGTTGCCAGGAAAATCCCAAACCCTTTTCCCATTATTCTTTTATATCTCTTTTTCCTCATTCTCAGAACCACAGAACTGCTCTCACCCCCCGCCTTCCCCGTCTTCCCCTCTGTACCAGGCTCACAGAAAAATCTTAAATGGCCTTCTCCAGAAGTCTTCATCGTGGCTGACTTTAGGACTTTCAGCAACAAAGTCCCTATAAAAGAGTTCAGTGTACATAAACTTCCTCTTTTCGTGTTGCTCTGTTATACTTGGCCACTGGCTGGAAAAATCAGCACTTCTAAGCTAGACACCCCCTTACTAGTTTTTCACAAAATATGTGAACAAGGCCTCTGGCCTTGAGCTGAGGCTTCCAGAGATGGCTACATTTCCAAGATAAAGAAGTTACCAACTGGGCTCCATGGTAACAGCTGGCAGGGAGAAAATAAAAGAGAAGAAAAAAGCTCTCCCCCTCCCAGATGTCCTTAAAAAGTTATCTTTCCCAGAGAAGAGGAAAATAAAAACAGAACCAAAAACTGCTTTTTGTTAACTTCTGCAGACTGTAAATTTCTGAGTCTTTTCTCTTACATGTTGGGTACAAAATTCTGAAACTACCTAAACTTGGGATTCAGGGGATTAATTGATTACAATAGAAGCAATGCCCTCTATATCTGGTTGCAACCAAATAGGACTGTTTCCCTGTCTTTGGTGCTATCTTAGGTGCCTTGCCTTGTCCATACCTACAGCAGTATAATTCTATATACTTAAACATTGTTTATTCATAGAATTATCAACAGATGTGATTAATTATGTAATGGTGCAGATGTTTCCCTGAGTGCTCTATCATGAGGCAGGATCATTTAAATTTCAAATAGGGGGGCATACAACCCGGTTCTGCTGGCAACCTGTATCTTTCATTTTAGCCATCCTATGAGGAATAGTAGTTGCTGCAGAGGTGGGCACAGGTACCACTGCCCTAATCCATGGGACACAACAAATGACCCAATTAGAAGCAGCAATACACCAAAACTTAAAGATATTAAAAAACCACCATCACAGCTTTACAAGAATCTTTAACCTCTCTCTCTGAAGTTGTTTTACAGAACAGGCGAGGGTTCGACCTCCTCTTCATGAGAGAAGGGGCCTTTGTCCTGCATTGAGGGAAGAATGTTGTTATTATGCCTACCATACTGGAGTTGTAAAAGAATCTATGATTAAATTAAGAAGACGCATTGAAGAGCATCAACAAGAGAGAGAGGCCCAAAAAGGGTGGTTTGAGTCTTGGTTCACAGAGTCCCCCTGGTTAACTACGCTTTTATCAGCCCTGGCCGGTCCCTTAATAATCCTCACATTATTGCTAACTGTAGGACCCTGTTTGCTCAACCGTGTAGTTTCCTTTCTCCAAGCTCAAATTGGACAAGTTAAACTTATGGTAATCAGAAATCAATATATCACACTAGCAGACATAAAATGTGAGATCCCCAATGATCACTATTATGATTTAATGTAACCAAAAGAAAGTGGGGAATGAAAGGTAAATAAAATAGGTAATTGTCACTTCCAGTTTTACGGTATGCTTAACAAAACACTGTTGATATCTTGAGAACTGTTTGCTAATCTTGTTCCCTGAATGTGCTGTACCAACTGCAAAGCAGAATGTACTCCCTCACCCATTTGCACGCAAACTACCACTCGCCGTGACTCATCAATAATCTTCCCTCCCTGTCCTCTCCAAGGAAAGTATATAAGCTCTGCTTAAGCTGTTCTCAGGGCTCTCTCCTCTATTCAAGGGAGCTCTGAGCCCCAGCATGCTGGACCCCCATAAACTTTTGGCTGTTGCATTAGACAGTCCCTGGTAGTCTCTTCCTCCGATGCTCGCCTGACATTTACATTGGTAAAATAATAAGTGTGACCATTGCTTCTGTGTCCAAATGTACAAATTAATATTGGGGGTACAAATAGGTGTACCCTGTGATATGAATATAGAGATAATGCATGAATAGGCAATACTGTGAATAAATAATAAAATGGGTTCCAAATTTAATAATGGATTCAATTGGTATCTGAAAATATACAGGAAATCTTATATTGATACACATACATTCATTCCAACCAGTTATACATCTAAACGTTATATTAGGATTATGGTTTGTCATGAAAAGTGTGTGAGTTTTGCTTCAAAACTGATTATGAAAGTTGAAAATAATGTGTTTGGAAAGAAGTCTCATGAAAAGACCAGACAAGAAACCTGGAGGAATCCATGTGTTCTGAAGCAGGAAGTTATTGAAAGTGAAACAAATGCCTATAAGTTTGCTAATTTGTGGATGAAATATATATCCTATTATGTGCATAAATTAAAGAAATAGTAATGTACCAGTGTTGAATAAAAATGAACGTCAATATACACATCATGTCCCATAGTAATCTACTTGCATTGATGTTAAACTGGGTCAGTTACTGTACAAATATTAGTATTTGTATGCAACATTAACTGAAGTTAGTTTTCAGTACTGGAAACAAATATGTATTTCATGTGGATGAATATTTCTGAGAATAATCTTGTGAATACTTGATTATAAATCCATATACATGAACATGAATGAATTTGGGGAGTGTATATAAGACACATATATTTCATATTTTGAAAAATCTGGAGAATATATATATATATATATATATATATATATATATATATATATATATATATATATACACACACAGAGACATTAAATTACCAATATATATGCCAATCGAAATTTATCATGAAATATATATCATCCACAGATGCAAAAATATTTCTTTTACTGAACATGGATTTATGTTTAATGTTGTTCTACTAGGAAGCTCACCCATAGGTTGAATTTTAAGATCCAACAGGGTTTAGGAGGAGTGATCTCTTCTCATAATTTGTATCTGCCAAGTCAGCCACCTCACAAGAATGTACATGTGATACCAGGTAGGATTCTATATGTGCATATAAAATTACATGTTCTGAATAGGCTACAGAGAAAGGGAGACAGGAATTTATATATTTATTAACTTTAAAAACACAAGGAGAACTATTTCAATTAAAAATTAACTAGATTTATAACACCTACCCTTCATAATGCAAATGGCAAGTCCAACTATACACCATGCCTTTTTTGAACTGCTTGTATTTCTATTCTGTTTGGGTTAGTTTTCTCCATCATATTAGGATTAGCAGTCAGAGTCTAGTAGTTTATGAGTTACTCTCAGGGATTAAGTATTTTGAATGGAAAATTGGAAAATGAATCTAATGTGTATGCATATATGTGCTACACAAAAATCTTCCCACTCTCATCCACAACAATGCCTTGACATTAACTTCGTCCCAAGTAAGACACAATTAGAGGAGAAAAGTTAGAAAATCTGTGAATGCATATGTGGAATGTAATATACTCAGGAGTTCACAACCTTGGAAGTGGTAGAGCAGTTTCCAAAAGTAAGGCACATGGTAAACACTCCACAAACATGGAGCTCTGCTGGCCTAAAGACTTCTTGATAAACTGCCTCTGAGGTTGGGCACTTGAAATATATGTTGTTGTCAGTAGCTTTAGCTTACTTTCTAGTGAGACCATCAAAGCTGGGTCTGCATCTATGTGACCTGGAGGACATTGTTTCTAATTTTCCAATGAACATGAGGCAGCAGTGTGAATACTCTCTTTGTAGTTAAACTATGGCCACTGGGAGCTAAGTGACTCACCGTGTGAACTGTGAAGCCATTTGGTCCTCCTCCACTTTTCGTGGTGGTTCTTGCTGCTGCACTGGGACTTTGGTATTTTCTTCATGAAATACAAGGAGATCAACTGGGACACAGTGCTGGAGGGAGTTCTGTCACATGTGGAGCTCACGGTCTGCATGTGAATGCACCAACCAGGATTTTATCCCACATGGGTTGCCCCTTTGTCCATAGCAACCTGATTCTGAACATTGCCTTGAAATCTCCCTATATAAAAAGATGCTTTTACATGGAAGGTTCTGCTGGCTGTACCATGTCAGTCACAAGCCATTTGGAAGCAAATGGCAGATCCACATAGCCCCACCACACATGTTTTATCACACACCTTCACACCACTGCTATAGGCCCACTAATTTGCAGGTTCCAACTTACTGGCATCTCAGTTCTACACAATTTTCATGAAACCCAGTCAGTCAAGGCACTGTCTGATACACTCATGATCAGCAATAGGACATCCAAAGATTCTCCAGTGCCACCTGGTCATGGGAATTTCAAAAATTTCATGGTGTTTATCTAGCCATTTTTCGAGGATGAAGTTGGAGGAACTTTGGGTTTCAAAAACCATTAAATGTTGAGGAAGCTCATTTCAATGAAACTCTGGAGAACTCTCATAGGCAAGGCCTCCCAAAGAGTGGACAAAAGGTCACATGAAGCCAGTCCAATTGAAGTCTACAATGTGAGGTACATGTGTGTTTTAACTCTCAACTATGGCTGCCAAGACTTTAAGAAGAAAATCATGGATTATCTTGGCTGAGATTCCCAGTGCTCTGTGGCCTTGATCTAAGTTTATAAGGGCTACTTTCATGCGTGGCCTCCTAAAATCCCAACAAAACTCATGGCAATTCTTCTCTGAGGTCAGTTCCAGAACTCAGTCTCTATGTGGATTCACACCAGAGTTCAAGCCCAGGTGGATCCAGTGATTTCTTCCAATCACCACACAAATGACCAAAATTTAAACGAAAACACTCCCATATGGCCCTCATCTTTTCCACATAGACACTCATCATAACCTCTAGCTGGAGGTTTCTATGAGGGGCGTTGGACAAGACAGTGTCCAAAATAAGCTCCCTTGCCCGTCATTTGCCTAAAGTCAGGGTGGCCTGGAAACCCTTCCTGTGAACCAGGAGTGATCAAATAGGCCTACCATTATTACTGTTCCACTTCTCCAATTTGAGGCCTACTGACTGTGGGGTTTAGATTCTTCATGTGGATTGGGGTCATGAGAAAACCCAAGCACCAATGGGCTAGACTCTGAAGGGCTTTGAAGAACTCATTTGACCCAAAGGATTCCTATTCTCACCTTATGGAGGTCAGGAAACTTACAGAGGAAGGCGAGAGACTTCATCCATAATGAATGCTCTTTTGGCCATTTTGGTTTTGGATGCACACATGGCATCTTTCTTTAGATCCATCAGGTGCTGAGAATCTAAGCCACAGCCTCACACAGGGCCAACAGGCTGACTCAGACACATCCCTTTCGAAATCAATTACTCAAAGAGGGACAGGTGATGCCCATTCATTTGCATTAGAGAACTGTTTTATTCAGGCTTCACAACGGGGTGGCCTTGGCAAAGACCTTCCTGACATTTAGTGCTATAGAACAATAGGTAAGCAAAAGTCCCAAAGCAGGGTTTCTCCACTGAGACTTTTCCTGGTAACACTGATATCTGAGTTTTCTGAGATTCTTGCCATTCCCTTCAGCTATCCAGTACATGGCCAAGTCACAGAGCTTGGAGGTGGTACCTATCTTGGTCACAAAATCATGAGCCTATTCTGGAGAGTGGCCAGAATTCAGGAAGAAAACAAGAACTTAGGAAGATTGCAGGTCTTGCCCACAAATAAGGCAATCCACTGTCCTTTTATAAATTGGGCAGCGTGAATGTTGGGAAGCTTTCTCCTAGACAGGACACATCCATTGATGCATTTTCTTTTGTAATGTCTACACCCACGGACAAAGTGGGATACACAGACATAGAAACACTTGCCTTGTCAAATGACTTAATAGAAACAGTCCACTCCAAAACAAACAAACCAACTTTCCTACGTATTCTCAGAACATGAGACAAAACCACAAACCCACACTCATTCCCACAAATGCACCTCCTTCCCCCAAGAAGGTCTGTTACTAACCGGAGTGTCCTCTGCCTGGTGAGCCATTCTTTGTTCACCCGAAATGGCCTGTCTGTTCTCAAATCTGGACTCCTTGGCCCACTCTGTGAAGTTGTCAGGAGCCAGCTTTGAGCCGCCACTACCTGCTTTCTCAGGAAAGACACCTCTTCAGATTTTTTCTGGCATTTGGCCATCTTCACATCTGTAGGTACCAAGAAAGACTGACTCTTTCCATGATAAATCCAAACAAGTGAGATCTCTGTGACTGTTACTGGGCCTGGCCCTGGGTGCCTGGTTTCCGGGATCCCAAGTTCAGAGAGTTCCATCACAAAGAAGTGAGGTAGGTCACTTCCTTCATGAACTGAATGAGCTCACAGCCTTGGCAAACACTTTGTCCTAACAGTTTCTTCCTAGGGTCCCATGAGATGGAGGCTGCCCCTACTTCCTGTGACACTTTCACAAGTTAGAATGGTATATCAACCATAGGTACTGGGGGAGAGATCTCCACACAGGCTTGGTTTTGTCCATTTTGTCTACATTAAAATGCGAGAGGCTTATTAAGACACATCTCTTCATCCTGACAAGGTTATTTGCCATGGAAAATGACTTTTGGTCTCTCAGGTCCTTCATAGCATTCTATATCCTCTTCAGGGATAATTTCTGCATGGATCTTTGAGATTCTCAGCAGGTGGAAGATCCCCTATATTCCTGTATTGTAAGACCAACTCTATCCCTGCACTGCTGTAAAGTTAGATTGAGGGAACAGTGTATGGTTAGTGTTAATATCATGTTCTATTTGGGTTAGGAATCATTCTGCTGGATGAATAATGGTATTGGGAACCTGAGATATTTACAAGAATATATAGGTGAAATATAAGTATGGAAACAGAAATCTAGGGAAGACTTGAAGCCAAGTAGGACATTGGGCCCTTGAGTAGCATACTTTGCTTTGAATTATATTCTGCACAGATGTCTCAGATAAATCGATATACAAAGAAATAGGATCTTATACACTGGATGATTGAATAACATACAGAATATCCAATAAAAAAGGGATAGTCTGTAGGATTAGCAAGATAGTCAGTAGATTTAGAAAGAAGAGTTAGTATAGCATTTGTACCAAAAGTTCTTTACAAATAAGGTTTCGGGTAGAGAGTGAATGTAAATGTCAGCACAATGACGAATTGGGGAAAATATGTAGGAAAGCAGATATAAATAGAGACATTAGGAAGTCAGTAAAAGTATAAAGTGGGTAATTTGTTTAGACATTTTCAACGGTTTGAGTCTGAATATATAATCTTAGACAGAAACTAATATGTTGTCACAGATTGGATTGACTTTTGAGAGCATTAGGTAACCAGGACATGGATGTTTTTTATTAATCCATGCTCACTTTTTATTTAGGCTTTGGTAAAATCATAAGTGTGACCTTTGCATTTTGTGTCCAGAATATTATTGTGATAAAATGTATATGTAGATCAGGTGACATGAGTATTCCTTCCACCATTTCTGGGAGCACTATTTTGAAGAAATATAAATTAGTATTGGGGGTACAAAGGGGTATACCCTGTGTCATAGAATATATTGATAATGCATCAATTGACCATCATGTGAATAAATAATATAACTGGTTCCACTTTAAATAATGGATTGAATTGATATCTGAAAATATAAAAGAAATCTCACATTGATATACAATCATTCACTGCAACCAGTTATACATCTAATGGTAATATTATGGTTGTGGTTTATCCTGAAAGGTGTGTGAGTTTTGTTTCAAAAGTGATTATGGAAATCAAAAATAATGTGTTTGGAAAGAAGTCTCATGAAAAGAATAGTCACGAAACCTGTAAGAATACATGTGTTCTCAAGCAGGAAGTGATTGAACATTATATATCATACTATATATAATGTGCATAAACTGCAGAAATAGTAATGTACTGGTGATGAATAAAAATGAACATCAAAATACACATCATGTCCCATAGGAATCTACTTGCATTGATGTTAATCTGGGTCAGTTACTGTAGAAATATTAGGATTTTTATGCACCATTCACTGAAGTTACTTTTCAGTACTAGGAAAAAAGTATGTATTTAAGTTGGATGAATATTTCTGAGAACAATCTTGTGAAAATTTGATTATAAATCCACATAAATCACAAAACATTATAAACACAAAAGTCACATGGACATTAAAATGTAGCAATATATATGCCAATTTAAATCCATCTTGAAATATATATCATCCACTGATCCAAAAGTGTTTATTTAATGAACTTGAATTTATGTATAATGTTGTTCAGCTAGGAAGCTCCCCCATAGATTGAATTTTCTGTTCCAACAGTGTTTAGGATTAGTGATCTCCTAAATGTGTATGCAAATATGTGCTACACAAAAATCTTCCCACTCTCATCCAGAACAATGCCTTGATATTACCTTCACCCCAAGTAAAACACAGTTGGAGAACAAGAGTTAGAAAATCTGTGAATAGATATCTGGAATGTAAAATGGTCAGGAGTTCACAACCTTGCAGGTTGTAGAGGAGTTTCCAAAAGTAAAGGACAGGCTTGATAGACCCAACCTGATCTTTTATTAGAATTGGGAGCCATCTTGCCAGAAAGCCGTGAAAAGATAATTTGGGCTTTACTATAAATTACTGCAAATTCTGAACCTGCTTGGAATGCGTGCCCGTGCCTTGAACTCATCCATGCCTGGCTCTCTGACCAGATAACAGTGCTCTCTGAAACATTAGTGACACCTAATAAATATGGGCCTTCCCAGGCCAGACAACGACCCTCTCTGAGTCTCTAATGGTCCTCATAATTTCTGATGTTGGGGCCAGCAAAAAAAATGTAAACTACCATTAGTGTGATGCTTTCAAAGTTCTGTTATCTGTAACCCCCTTTTTGTGTAACTTTCTGGGCTATATAGCTGGGCTGTAGGAAAGGTGGTGTTGCTGTCTTGTTCCCGCCATTTTTGGAGGGAGAGGCAGCCTGGCCGGTTTTAATAATAAGCTTGCCTTAATTTGATTTTAATTGGAGTCAGTGGTCTTTTCTTGCATCCTAGTCCAACATTTTGGAGTTCCCCAGTGAGATGACCCTGCCCGACCAGATCACAAGGGCAGACTGCTGAAAATTCTGAAGCTGGCCTTTCCTCCAGGGCTACGGGCTGGGGAGCCACTCTAGGGGGTGCACAACTTGAGATGTTCCAAGGCCTTGGAGTGAGCCGTCGGTCTGGGGAGCACTGCAGTGAACCACCGCACTGAAACTATTAGCAAGCACCTGGTGGAGGAGGCCTCCATAGGTAAGTGGCACCTTGATAACATCTTATATCTGGTTAAGGGAGATCTCTTCTAATTACAGAGAGGTGGCCTGGGGAGGCTCACATACACTCCTGTCCAGGACAGTAATGAGAATCGTTCTGTCCTCTGTTCCGTTCTGTAGGGAATTCCTTTCAAGGTTAGAGAGGTGCCGAGGGACACGCACGTGCTCCTACCCCAGAGCTTTAGCAAGACGTTGAATTGCTCCTCTGTTTTTCTGTTTTGGCACCGGGATTCTGTTTTTTTTTTGTGTGTGTGTGTGTGTGTGTGTGTTTTGTTCTGTGTTCTATATGTTTTTTTTTGTTTTTTTGTTTTTGTGCATTTTGTTTTGTGATTTCTGTGATAAAATCTTAAGGATATTGAACGTGAAAATGGGTACCAAAGCAAGTAAGCCTGACACCCCTTTGGACTGTGTTTTAAGGAACTGTGATGAACTTTACCACCATTTGTTAAGCAGAAAGAGAGAAGCCCCTAGCTGGCTGCCTGGAGCACACCCAGTGCAGATGGCAATGCCTGCTGGGGAATGAAGAACTGAGTATCTCCCAGCATCTGCCAAAGCCCTGTTTCTTCAGGGAATTCCCTCCTTCGTTCCCTGCACTGTAAGGATAATGCCGCCTCTGTCTTCTTAAAAAAAGAGAAAAACAAAAAGGGGACACTAAATGCAGTAAAGTCACCATGGAGACACTTTATTTTACATTTCAGGTTGCTCCTCTGTGAAAACATTTGGTCCCCTTGTGGGGACATCTGTGGTGCCACTGGGGAAGGAGATTTTTCTCTTATTTGCTCTGTTTTAAAGGGTTCTGTCTGTCAGCCATTGTCTGGAGTTCATTTCTGCCTGTCTTGTGCCTTTTTTCTGGCCCTTTAAGACATGTGCAATAATGTGTTAATATTATAAATTGTTTCTTGGAAATGATCTTAGCTGAATTTGTATCTAAATGATGATGTTTCATTGTACCAATCTGGTATCTGAATGGGTTTTTGAAGCATTTCACAATCTTGCAGTTAAAAGTCGGGTTTAGGTAATTGTTTAGTTTATGGTTTCAGATAATTCATGCCAGAGAACATAAATACTTAGGATGGAAAACTAAAGAACTCTACTTCCAAGTTGGCAAGTAACTTCCCAATCATTCAGTCTTTTTTTCACCAATTTTAAATTAGGTAGCCTGGGAAAATGTCACTGTGTGTACCAGTGCATTAATTTGGACAAGGATACTAAATCATAGTATGATATCTGTTGACAAAACAACTTGTAAAGATATAAAATTTTGTGAATTGTATCTTAAACTTGTATCATAATTTTCAACATCCTAACCTGAAAATAATGGTTAAAATACCTTAGGCCTAAGGTTTCTGCTCAGAATAGCCATTTTTTCCTGCTTCTTCCAGACCTCAGCCAGGGATTATTTTGAAATGCAAATGAAAGAAGCCTGTAAGCTTAGTAGGAGACTTATTTGAGGCCTAAGGGAAAAAAAATTAAATTGTATGGTATTTACTTATTACTGGCCAGTCATTTTTTCTAGGACTCATAATTTTTTCCTTAGATTCTTTATTTATTTTTTGAGCTCATGATTTTGCTCCTACAGACCTAGGTTAATGTTTTTCTGATCAGTAATATCTTTGACCAACTGTGGAATTTTTAAATCATTGCAGTGGAGATTTCACCTGTGAAAAGCTACAAGGCCTTCACTTTTATTATGTGTGCACAATTTGTTATGTGTTGTATGTCTATATATGTATACATATGTCCGTATATCATATATATGATACACAAATTAACATATATAAGGAGCACTCATATTAAAAAGCACTCATAAAAACAATTTTAAAAAGTGGATCGAAAGATCTTTAATTCACGTGATTTAAATGTTTCAATTTAAATTGGGTAAACTGATAAATATAAATTTCTTTAAATTTAAGCTTACAAGTTTTTCTAGGTGTTCAAAAATCTAATAAAGTATTAATGTCTACAAAAGGTCTAATATGCCTATGTTCCAGGACTTTTCTTTCAATCAAAAAAATGGCTTACACTGTTCAAAACATTTGTCTAATATTTTGATAAATAAGTAAAGTAAATTTGATATGGGATTACTCATTCATGAGTACTTTTGTTTGATATCTGATTGATATACTAAGGTCTGTATAAGTTTGTACTAAAGTCTGTATAAGATTTTAAAAATCAGTCATGTGTTAAAGAGACAAAAATTTCTTAAACATAAGTTTACCCATAACATTTAGTTTATTAAGATTTAAATTTTCTAGAGCAGGCAACCATAAAAATTAAACAACTGTTTAATTAAGAACTGTTATTTTAGAGCACTGTACTGCCATTTCTTTAAAAGCTAAACTTGGTTAATGTAGAAACATCAATGTAATTGTGATGCTATTAATGTGCTCATATCTTCCAGTTATAAAACTCTATAAGGTAGAAACTTTAAAAGAGCATTATATCAAGCAGGTGTTCTGAAGTTGTATGGTAAATAAAATATATATTGGCGATTTATTTACCTGTTATCAATAATATATGTAAAGTTTTATGTTACTTTTTACATTGTGGAACAATTTAAATGTATTTTTAAGTTAATGAGACCCTAATCTATGTAAAGGTTAAAATCTTTCAGCTGTACTTTAATTCATGTTTTAAATGTGATATCATATGGTGTGAGCTAATGTTCATGTGACCTCAAAAATTTATGTAAACTTTGTAAAATGATATTTAAAAAACAAAGATCAGCTTTAGAACTAAAGCATTTAAGGTTTATAAGGAGCCCTGCTTACCTGAGATAAGACTCTGTGTCCCATCTTACTACATGTGAGAATGACTACGAAAGCAGTAGGTCAGATTTTATTTTATTTAAAGTTATGTTCAAATTTTTTTTTCTGTCAAGATTACTAGGATCTCAAAAAGATGATATAATATATAACTGACCCAAAAAATTCAGGGTAGCTATTACATGAACTAAGTATTTTTACTCTTGTTAAAAAAATTTTATTTTTTAATTTCCTTATAAGTGATCTAAAGATTCCCTGTTGGTGTTTTACAGAAGTGTTGCTTTAAGAACACAACATGGGTTAATTTAAGATAATAAGTCATCAACTACAAGACAGACAGAATAATAAGATCCCAATTAATAATATATAAATAATTATAAACTTATAGACATTAAAGCACAGTACTCTTAATATATGGCTGTTAAAATTCATTTGCTGGTTGTTTCAGATTAGGATTGAAAATTAAAGTTAAATAAAACGGTCCAAAAAAAACTATATTTGACTCTTGCCCTCTGAGTCAGTCTGAATCCAGGGAACAAGGGATTTCTCTATGAGCTTTGCAACTCTGGGCCACATAACCTCCCGATCAGAGAGATTAATGAGACCACTGGAGAACAGAAAGCCAATCAGTGCATTTGCTACAAAGAGGTGAGTCATCAGGAAAGGGAGACATCTCTGATGCTTCTGAGGGAAGCCACATGGTCAAGCAAGACCTGGACCCACATAGCTCAAATTGCACTAGCAGAACTGAGAAGCTGCTCTCAAGTTTCCCAAAAAATGACTCCCATAAAAGCTCAGCTGACTGCTAACAATAGATAGAAACAAAAGTCAGTTTGACTGCTTCATCTTAAACACTTAGCGAAGACAGTTAAAACCAAAATACAGCCAATCCTGGGCATTTTAAATAATAATAATAATAATAATAATAATAATAATAATAATAATAATAATATTTTAAGGTATACACTTTATGTTAGCCTCCCAAAATAAGTAAAACTGTTGGCTACAAAGAAGGATTCTCAGAGAGGAATGCCTGATAACTATAAAAATAGACTATCAAGAGGAGCTGCCAGAGGCAGAAGTTTTTAGTTTAAGGCCTACAGATATTCCTAACCTACACAGGTAGGCTTGGTGTTTGATAGTACAATTATCCAGCCCTGAGTAACAGAATTAAATGTTTCTCTATTAAACACAGAGGTCATACTAGTGAAAGGATTCTGCAAAATCAGATGACATTAAATTATTAAACTGTATATTATGGGGAGGGACAACTGTATCACTAAAAGTTAAATATTAAGTTCACAATCCTGATAATTGGGGATATTAAAGACTGGTGAGGGTACTTCATACAGTGACATGATCCAGCTACTGCAACATTTATTCAATACTCATGTTTTTTGTTTCTCTCATAGAAGAACCAATCCCCAGATGACTTTACAACCTGTTCTTCCTCAACAAGACTTCAAAAAGAACTGACTTCAAAAAGGCAACTCATGTCCCTCACGCCATGCACACTCATGTCACCCTTTCTCAGCTGAGAAAAAGCCAAAATGAGAGACGACTCTCTACTTACACCAATGGAGCTAAAAATAAATAGACTATCAATATAAGTAATTAATTAAGTCAGGTAATATCAGGGAGACTGGTTTTCGGTGAGTTCTAAAAATTTGGTGACTGTTAAGTTAGGGATTAAAATTTCCTCAGTGCTTTTCCACTAACCTATCAAGGATTACAAAGGGACACATAAGAAAAGGGGGGAATGATACACCCAACCTTACCTTGTATTAAAATTGGGAGCCATCTTGCAACAAAGCCATGAAAAAATCATTTTGGCTTTACTGTAAATTACTGCAAATTCTGAACCTGCTTGGAATGACTGCCCGTGCCTTGAACTCACCCGTGCATGGCTCTCTGACCAGATAGCAGCCCTCTCTGAAACTTTGTCACACCTCATAAATTTTGGCCTTTTGTGGCCAGACAATGACCCTCTCTGAGGCTCTAATGGTCCTCATAAATTTTGATGTTGGGGCTAGCAAAAAAAAAAAAAAATGTAAACTCCCATTAGTGTGATGCTTGTCAGAGTTCTATTATCTGTTACCCCATTTTTGTGTAACTTTCTGGGCTACAAACCTGGGCTGTAGTAAAGGTGGGGTTTCTCTCTTGTTCTCGCAATTTTGGGAGGGAGTGGCAGCCCAGCCAGTGGAAATAATAAGCTTACTTTAATTTGATTTTAATTGGAGTCAGTGTTCATTTCTTACATCCTGGTCTAAGAGGTAAACACTCCACAAACATAGAGCTCTGCTGGCCTAAAGACTTCTTGAGAAACTGCCTCTGAGGTTGGATACTTTAAATATATTTTGTTGTCAGAAGGTTTAGCTTCTTTTCTAGTGAGACCATCAAAGCTGGGTCTGCATCTATGTGAATGGAGAGCATGGTTTCTTATTTTCCAATGAACATGAGGCAGCAGTGCTGAATTATCTCTTGGTAGGTAAACTGTGGCCATTGGGGGCTAAGTGTCTCCCTGTGTGGACTGTGAAGCCATTTGATCATCCTCCATTTTGGTGGTGTTTCTTGGTGCTGCACTGGGAGTTTGGTATTTGCTTCACGAAATACAAGGAGTTCAACTGCGACACAGTGCTGGAGGGAGTTCTGTCACGTGTGGTGGGTCAGAAACTGCAGGAGAATGCACCAACCAGGCTTCTATTTCACATAGCTTTTTCCTTGACCAACCCACCTGATTCTGAACATTGCCTTGAAACCTCTCCATATAATAAGATGCCTTAACATGTAAGGTTCTGCTGGATGCACCATGGCAGCCAAAAGGCATTTGGAAGTCAATTGGAAATCCACATGGCCCCACATCAGATATTTTATCACACACCTGCACACCACTGCTCTGGGCCCACTATTCAGCAGTGCAAATTACTGGCATCTCTGTTCTTCACCATTTTCATGAAACCCAGTCAATCAAGGCACTGTCTGGTACACTCATGATCAGCAACAGGAGATCCAAAGGTTCTCCAGTGCCACCTGGTCATGGGAGTTTTAAAAATTTCAGGGTGTTTATCTAGCCACTTTTCAAGGATGAAGTTGGAGAAACTGTGGGTTTCAATTCATTCAGGAACCATTTAATGTTGAGGAACCTCATTTCAATGAATGCTCTGGAGAACTCTCAAAGGCAAGGCTTCCCAAAGAGTAGCCAAACGGTCACATGAAGCCCAGCCCATTGAGGTCTACAATGTGAGGTCCATCTGTGTTTTGACTCTCAACTATGCCTGTCAAGTCTTTCAGAATAAAATCATGTGATATCCTGGCTGAGATTCCCAGTGATCAGTCGAAAGCCACCCTTGGCCTAGATTTCAGTTTCCAAGGGCGACTCTCATGCGTGGCATTCTAAAATCGCAACACAATTCATGACAATACTTCTCTGAGGTCAGTTTCAGAACTCAGTCTCTAAGGGGAATCATACCAAAGTTCCAGCCCTGGTGGATCCAGTCATTTCTTCCAACTGCTACAAAAATGAACACAATTAAAACCAAAGCACTCCCACATGGTCCTCACCTTCTTCCATATAGACACTCATTATAACCTCTGGCTGGAGGTTTCCATGAGGGGTGCAGCACAAGACGGTATCCAAAACAAGCTCCCTTGTCCCTTATTTGCTTAAAGTCAGCTAGGCCTGGACACCATTCCTGTGAACCAGGAGTGATAAAATAAGCCTGGCCTTAATACTGCTCTGCTTCTCCAATTTGAGGCCTACTGACTGTCAGGTATAGATTCTTCATGTGATTTGGAATAATGAAAAAAAACAAGCTCATATGGGCTAGCCTCTCCAGTGCTTTGAAGAACTCATTTGACTCAAAGGATCCATATTCTCACTTGATGGAGATCAGAAACCTATCAGAGTAAGGCAAGATACTCCATACACAGTGACTGATCTTTTTGCCATTTTGGTTTTGAAAGCACACATGGAATCTTTCTTTAGTTCCAACAGGTGCTGAGAATCTAAGCCACTGCCTCACACAGGGCCAAGTGGCTGATTCAGACACATCCATTTCCAAAGCAATTAAGCAAAGATACACAGGTGATGCCCATTCATTTCCATTTGAAAACTGTTTTCTTAAGGCTTCACAAATTGGAGGACTGAGGCAAAGACCTTCCTGGCACTCAGAGCAACAGAAAAATAGGTAAGCAAAAGGCCCAAAGCAGGGTTACTCTACTGAGACTTTCTTTGTCACACTGTTATCAGAGTTTTCTGAGATGCTTGCTATTCCATTCAGCTATCCAGTACATGGACATGTCACAGAGTTTGGAGGTGGTACATATCTTGGACAGAAAACCATGAGCCTGCTCTGAAGAGTGGCCAGAATTCAGGAAGAAAACAGGAACTCTGGAAGATAGTAGGTGTTGCCCGTCGCTAAAGCAACCTGCAGTCCACTCATAAATTGGGCAGGATGAATGTTGGCAAGCTTTCTACTAGACAGGACACATCCATTGATGCATTATCTTTTATAATGTCTACAACCACGGACACAGTGGGATACACAGGCATACCAACAATCGCCTTGTCAAATGACTTACTATAAACAGTCCACTCCAAAACAAACAAACCGCCTTTCTTACCTATTCTCAGAACATGAGACTAAACCACAAAATCACAACCACACCCACAACGACACCTCCTTTATTCAAGTAGGTCTGTGACTAATTGGAATGTACTCTGACTGATGGGCCATATTATGTTTCCTTGAAATGGCCTGTCCTTCTCAGATCTGGTCTCCTTGGCCAACACTGTGAAGTTTTCAGGAGCCAGTGGTGAGCCACTACCTGCTTTCTCAGGAAATTCCCCTTTTCAGAGCTCTCCTGGCATTTGGCAATCCTCACATCAGTAGGTACCAAGGAAGACTTACTCTGTCCTTGGTTATTCCAAACAACTGAGCCCACTGGGAAAGAAACTGGGACTGACTCTGGGTGCCTGGCTTCCTGGATCCCAAGTTCAGAGAGATCCGTCATCAAGGAAGAGAGGTAGGTCACTTCATTCAGGAACTGAATGAGGTTACTGCCGTGGCAACCACTTTGTCCTAACAATTGCTTTCAAGGGTCCCATGAGATGGAGGCTGCCCCTACTTCCTGTGACACTTTCACAAGTTAGATTGGTATATCAACCATTGGCACCTGGGAACAGCTCTCCACACAGGCCTGGTTTGGTCCATCTTCTCTACATTAAGAAGAGAGAAGCTGATTCAGACACAACCCTTCATCCTGACCAGGTTGTTTGCCATGGAGGATGACTTTTGGTCTCTTAGGTCCTCCATAGCTGCTTACAACTTCTCCAGGAATCATTTCTGCATGGACCTTTGAGTTTCTCAGCATGTGGAAGATCCCCTCTATTCCTGTATTGTAAGACCAACTCTATCCCTGCTCTTCTGTAAAGTTAATTTGACTGAACAGTGTATGGTTAGGTTAACTAACAGGTTCGATTTGGATTAGGAATCTTTCTGCGCGATGAATAATGGTATTGGGAAACTGCGATATTTACAAGAATATATAGGTGAAATATAAGTATGAAAACAGAAATCTAGCTAAGATATGAAGCCCAAAAGGGCATTGGGCCCTTGATTGGGATACGTAGCTTTGAATTATGTTCTGCACTGATGTGTCAGGTAAATCGATAAACAATGGCTTAGGTCCTTGTACCATGGATGATTAAATGTAGAAGAGAACTTCCAGTCAAAAGGGATAGTCGGTAGGATTCGGAAGATTCTCAGTAGGTTTAGAAAGAAGAGTGAGTATAGGATTTGGACCAAATGTTGTTTAGCAATAGGGTTTCCGGTAGACAGTGAATGTTAATGTCAGCACAAGTGAAGAGACTGTCACAATGATGAACTGGGGAAAATTGTTAGGAAAGCTGATATCAATAGAGACATTACGAAATCAGGCAAAGTATAAAGTGAGTGATAGGATTAGATATTTTCAACAGGGTTGAGTTTGAATATATAATCTAAGAGAGAAACAAATATGTAGTGACCAATAGGATTGACATTTGACAGCATTAGGCAACCTGGACATGGATGTTTAGTAATCCATGCTCACTTTTCATTTAGTCTTTGCTACAATCTTAAGTGTGACCTTTGCTTTTTTTGTCCAGAATATTACTGTGATAAAACGTACATGTAGATCAGGTGACATGACTCTTTCTTCCACCATTTCTGGCAGCAACATATTCAAGACGTATAAATTAGTAATGGGGGTAAAAAGAGGTGTACCATTTGTCTGTGCATATAGAGATAATGCATGAATAGACCATACTGTGAATAAATAATATATCTGGTTCTGACTTTAAATAATGGATTGAAATTATATCTAAAAAAATACAGGAAATCTTATATTGACATACAAACATTCATTCCAACCAGTTACATATCTAATGGCCACATTAAGGTTATGGTTTATCATGAAGGGTGTGTGAGTTTTCTTCAAAAGTGATTATGGAAATCGAAAATAATGTGTTTGGAAAGAAGTCTCATGAAAAGACCAGTCAAGAAACCTGGAGGAATACATGTTTCATGAAGCAGGAAGTGATTGTGAAACAAATCCGTATAAATTTGTGAACTTGTGGATGAAGTATATATTTCTTATGATTTGTAAAAACTGAAGAAATAGTAATGTACCACTGTTGAATGAAAATAAACGTCAGAATACACATCATGTCCCATATGAATCTACTTGATTGATGTTAATCTGGGTCAGTTACTGTACAAATATTAGGATTTGTAAGCACCATTTACTGAAGTTAGTTTTCAGAACTATGAAACAAATGTGTATTTCAGGTGGATGAATATTTCTGAGAATAATTTTGTGAAAAGTTTATTATAAATCCACATTTTTGAACATGGATGAACTTAGGGAGTGTATTTAAGAAACATATATTTCATATTTTAAAAATCAGGACAGTGTATATATATATATATATATATATTCATAATTATATATACGTGTATATACATATATATGTATATATATATATATATATATATATATATATATACACACACACACACACACACACACACACAGACACAAAACACACACACAGACATTAAAATGTAGGAATATATATGCCAATCGAAGTTCATCATAAAATATAGAGCATCCACAGATGCAAAAATATTTATTTTACTGAACAAGAATTTATGTATAATGTTGTTCTACTAGAAAGCTCACCCATAGTTTGAATTTTCAGTTCCAACAGCGTTTAGAGGAGTGATCTCTTCTCACAAGTTGTATCTGCCAAGTCAGTCACCTCACAAAAATGAACGTGTGATACCAGGTAGAATTCTATATAAGCATATAAAAATAAATGTGCTGAATAGGCTACAGAGAAAGGCAGAGAGGAATTTACATATTTGTTAACTTTAACAACACATGGAGAACTATTTCAATTAAAAATTGACTAGATTTATAACACCTACCATTAATCATGCAAATGGCAAGTATAACTATACCCCATGCCTCCTCTAAACTGCTTGTATTTCTATTATGTTTGGGTTGTTTTTCTCCATCATGTTTGGATTAGTAGACAGAGTATAGTAGGGTATGGGTTATTGTCAGGGATTCAGTATATTCAATGGAATATAGGAAAATGAATCCAATGTGAATAAAATATATGCTACACAATTATCTTCCCACTCTCATCCAGAACAATGCCTTTACATTACCTTCACCCCAAGTAAGACACAATTAGAGTAGAAGAGTTTGAAAATCCGTGAATGCATATCTGGGGTGGAAACAGTACTGAGAAACAAATAAGTATTTCAGGTGGATGAATATTTCTGAGAATAATCTTGTGAAAAGTTGATTATAAATCCAAAACATAAATATGAATGAATTTAGGAAGTGTGTAATAAGACACATATTTCATGTTTTGAAAAATCTTGAGAGTGTATCTATATATATATATATATATATATATATATATATATATATACATATTTATATACACAAACAGAGAGAGACATTAAAAATTGCAATATATATGCCAAACGAAATTCACCATGAAATGTATATCATCCACAGATCCAAATATATTCATTTTACTGAACATTGATTTATGTATAATGTTGTTCAACTAGGAAGCTCACTCACATTTGAATTAAATGTTCAAGCAGCATTTAGGAGGAGTGATCTCTTCTTCCAATTTGTATCTGCCAAGTCAGCCACCTCACAAGAATGTACGTGTGGTACCAGGTAGGATTCTATATGTGCATATAAAAATACGTGTGCTGAATAGGCTACAGAGAAAGGGGGACAGGAATTCACATATTTGTTAACTTTAAAAACGCATGGAGAACTATTTCAACAAATAATTGACTAGCTTTATAACTGCTACACTATTCCAGGCAAAAGGCAACTCCAACTATAAAACATACCTCCTCTAAACTGCCTGTATTTCTATTCTGTTTGTGTTATTTTTCTCCATCATATTAGGATTAGTAGTCAGAGTCTAATAGGGTATATGTTAGTTTCAGGGATTCAGCATTTCTAATGGAAAATAGGAAATTGAATCCAATGTGTATGCAAATATGTGCTACACAAAAATCTTCCCACTTTCATCCAGAACAATGCCTTGACATTACATTCTCCTCAAGTAAGACACAATTATAGGATAAGAGTTAGAAAATCTGTGAATATATATCTGGAATGGAAATACTCAGGAGTTTACAACTTTGGAGGTGGTAGAGAAGATTCTAAAAGTAAGGGACAGGGTAAACATTCCACAAACATGCAGCTCTGCTGGCCTAAATACTTTTTGAGAAACTGCCTCTAAGGGTGGGCACTTGAAATATTTGATGTTCTGAGGAGATTTAGTTCCTTTGTAGAGAGACCATCAAAGCTGGGTCTGCATCTATGTTACTTGGAGGACATGGTTTCTTATTATCCAATGAACATGAGGCAGCTGTGGTGAATTCTCTCTTTGTAGGTAAACTATGGACACTGGGGTCTAAGTGTCTTTCAGTGTGGACTGTGAAGCCAATTGGTCATCCTCCACTTTTCGTGGTTTTTCTCGCTGCTCCACTGGGAGTTTGGTATTTGCTTCAAGAAATACAAGGAGTTAAAATGGGACAGAGTGGTGGAGGGAGTTCTTTAAGGTGTGGTGAGTCAGGGTCTTCAGGAGAATGCACCAACCAAGGTTCTATCCCACGTAGATTGCCCCCTTGAGAATAGCAATATGATTCTGAACATTGCAGTGAATCCTCTCCATATAACAAGATGCCTTTACATATATGGGTCTGCTGGCTGCACCATGTCAGTCACAAGCCATTTGGAAGCCAATGGCTGATCCACATGGCCACAACACAGATGTTTTATCACACAATTGCATACCACTGCTCTAGGCCAACTACTCACCAGGCTCCAACTTACTGGCATATCTGTTCTACACCATTTTCATGAAACAAAGTCAATCAAGGCAGTGTCTGGTATACTCAGGATCAGAAACAGGACATCCAAAGTTTTTTCAGTGCCAGCTGAACATGAAAATATCAAAAATTTCATGGTAGTTTTCTAGCCATTTTTCACGGATAAAGTTTGCGGCTCTGAGGGCTTCAATTAATCCAGGAACCATTAAATGGTGAAGAAGCTAATTTCAATGAAAGCACTGGAGCACTCTCACAGGCATGGTTTCCCTAAGGGTGGCCAAAATGTCACATGAAGCCAGGCCCATTGAGATCTACAATGTGAGGTCCATGTGTGTTTTAAACTCAAATATGGCTGCCAAGTCTTTAAGAAAAATTGTATGTAATATCTGGGCTGAAATTCCCAGTGTTCTGTGGAAATCCAACCTGGGCCTAGATCTCAGGTTCCAAGGGCGACTCTCATGTGTGGCCTCCTAAAATCCCAACACAATTCATGGCAATACTTCTCTGAGGTCAGTTAAAGAACTCAGTCTCTAAGGGGAATCACACCAGAGTTCAAGCCCAGTGGAACAGTCATCTCTTCCAACCGCCACACAAATGACCACAATTAAAACCAAAACACTCCCACATGGTCCTCATCTTCTTCCATATAGACACTCTTTATAACGTCTGGCTGGAGTTTTCAATGAGGTCCACAGCCCAAGTCAGTGTCCAAATTAAGGTCCTGTTCCCCTCATTTGTCTAACATCAAGGTGGCCTGGACACACTTCCTGTAAACCAGGAGTGATCAAATAGGCCTGCCATTAATACTGCTTGGCTTTTTCAATTTGAGGCCTTCTGACTCTGTGGTTTAGATTCTTTATGTGAATTTGAGTCATGAGAAAACCCAAGCCCCTCTGCAGAGATTTGAAGAACTCATTTGGCCCAAAGGATTCCTATTCTCCCTTGATGGAATTCAGGATCCTAACAGAGGAAGGTAAAAGAATTCATTCACAATGAGTGAATATTTGCCATTTTGGTTTTGGATGGACACATGGGATCTTTCTTTTAATCCATCAGGTGCTAAGAATCTAAGCCACTGCCTCACACAGGGCCAAGAGGCTGATTCAGACACATCCTTTTCCAAAGCAATTAAGCAAAGAGCCACAGGTGATGCCCATTCATTTCCATTTGAAAACTGTTTTCTTCAGGGTTCACAAAGGTGTGGCCTGAGGCAAAGACCTTCCTGACACTCAGAGCAACAGAAAAATAGGTAAGCAAAAGGCCCAAAGCAGGGTTTCTCTACTGAGACTTTCTTTGTCACACTGATATCTGAGTTTTCTGCGATGCTTGCTATTCCCTTCAGCTATCCATTATATGGCAATGTCACAGAGCTTGGAGGTGGTACATATCTTGGACAGAAAACCATGAGCCTACTCTGAAGAGTGGCCAGAATTCAGGAAGAAAACAGGAACTCCGGAAGATAGTAGGTGTTGCCCGTCCCTAAAGCAACCTGCAGTCCACTCATAAATTGGGCAGGATGAATGTTGGCAAGCTTTCTACTAGACAGGACACATCCATTGATGCATTATCTTTTATAATGTCTACAACCACGGACACAGTGGGATACACAGGCATACAAACAATCGCCTTGTCAAATGACTTACTATAAACTGTCCACTCCAAAACAAACAAACCGCCTTTCTTACCTATTCTCAGAACATGAGACTAAACCACAAAATCACAACCACACCCACAACGACACCTCCTTTATTCAAGTAGGTCTGTGACTAATTGGAATGTACTCTGACTGATGGGCCATACTATGTTTCCTTGAAATGGCCTGTCCTTCTCAGATCTGGTCTCCTTGGCCAACACTGTGAAGTTTTCAGGAGCCAGTGGTGAGCCACTACCTGCTTTCTCAGGAAATTCCCCTTTTCAGAGCTCTCCTGGCATTTGGCAATCCTCACATCAGTAGGTACCAAGGAAGACTTACTCTGTCCTTGGTTATTCCAAACAACTGAGCCCACTGGGAAAGAAACTGGGACTGACTCTGGGTGCCTGGCTTCCTGGATACCAAGTTCAGAGAGATCTGTCATCAAGGAAGAGAGGTAGGTCACTTCACTCAGGAACTGAATGAGGTTACTGCCGTGGCAACCACTTTGTCCTAACAATTGCTTTCAAGGGTCCCATGAGATGGAGGCTGTCCCTACTTCCTGTGACACTTTCACAAGTTAGATTGGTATATCAACCATTGGCACCTGGGAACAGCTCTCCACACAGGCCTGGTTTGGTCCATCTTCTCTACATTAAGAAGAGAGAAGCTGATTCAGACACAACCCTTCATCCTGACCAGGTTGTTTGCCATGGAGGATGACTTTTGGTCTCTTAGGTCCTCCATAGCTGCTTACAACTTCTCCAGGAATCATTTCTGCATGGACCTTTGAGTTTCTCAGCATGTGGAAGATCCCCTCTATTCCTGTATTGTAAGACCAACTCTATCCCTGCTCTTCTGTAAAGTTAAATTGACTGAACAGTGTATGGTTAGGTTAACTAACAGGTTCGATTTGGATTAGGAATCTTTCTGCGCGATGAATAATGGTATTGGGAAACTGCAATATTTACAAGAATATATAGGTGAAATATAAGTATGAAAACAGAAATCTAGCTAAGATATGAAGCCCAAAAGGGCATTGGGCCCTTGATTGGGATACGTAGCTTTGAATTATGTTCTGCACTGATGTGTCAGGTAAATCGATAAACAATGGCTTAGGTCCTTGTACCATGGATGATTAAATGTAGAAGAGAACTTCCAGTCAAAAGGGATAGTCGGTAGGATTCGGAAGATTCTCAGTAGGTTTAGAAAGAAGAGTGAGTATAGGATTTGGACCAAATGTTGTTTAGCAATAGGGTTTCCGGTAGACAGTGAATGTTAATGTCAGCACAAGTGAAGAGACTGTCACAATGATGAACTGGGGAAAATAGTTAGGAAAGCTGATATCAATAGAGACATTACGAAATCAGGCAAAGTATAAAGTGAGTGATAGGATTAGATATTTTCAACAGGGTTGAGTTTGAATATATAATCTAAGAAAGAAACAAATATGTAGTGACCAATAGGATTGACATTTGACAGCATTAGGCAACCTGGACATGGATGTTTAGTAATCCATGCTCACTTTTCATTTAGTCTTTGCTACAATCTTAAGTGTGACCTTTGCTTTTTTTGTTCAGAATATTACTGTGATAAAACGTACATTTAGATCAGGTGACATGACTATTTCTTCCACCATTTCTGGCAGCAACATATTCAAGACGTATAAATTAGTAATGGGGGTAAAAAGAGGTGTACCCTTTGTCTGTGCATATAGAGATAATGCATGAATAGACCATACTGTGAATAAATAATATATCTGGTTCTGACTTTAAATAATGGATTGAAATTATATCTGAAAAAATACAGGAAATCTTATATTGACATACAAATATTCATTCCAACCAGTGAAATATCTAATGGCCACATTAAGTTTATGGTTTAACATGAAGGGTGTGTGAGTTTTGCTTCAAAAGTGATTATGGAAATCGAAAATAATGTGTTTGGAAAGAAGTCTCATGAAAAGACCAGTCAAGAAACCTGGAGGAATACATGTTTCATGAAGCAGGAAGTGATTGTGAAACAAATGCGTATAAATTTGTGAACTTGTGGATGAAATATATATTTCCTATGATTTGTAAAAACTGAAGCAATAGTAATGTACCAGTGTTGAATGAAAATAAACGTCAGAATACACATCATGTCCCATACGAATCTACTTGATTGATGTTAATCTGGGTCAGTTACTGTACAAATATTAGGATTTGTAAGCACCATTTACTGAAGTTAGTTTTCAGAACTATGAAACAAATGTGTATTTCAGGTGGATGAATATTTCTGAGAATAATTTTGTGAAAAGTTTATTATAAATCCACATTTTTGAACATGAATGAACTTAGGGAGTGTATTTAAGATACATATATTTCATATTTTAAAAATCAGGACAGTGTATATATATATATATATATATATATATATATATATATATATTCATAATTATATATATGTGTATATATATACACATATAATTATATATATGTATACACACACACACACACACACACACACACACAAAACACACACACAGACATTAAAATGTAGGAATATATATGCCAATCGAAGTTCATCATAAAATATAGAGCATCCACAGATGCAAAAATATTTATTTTACTGAACAAGGATTTATGTATAATGTTGTTCTACTAGAAAACTCACCCATAGTTTGAATTTTCAGTTCCAACAGCGTTTAGAGGAGTGATCTCTTCTCACAAGTTGTATCTGCCAAGTCAGTCACCTCACAAAAATGAACGTGTGATACCAGGTATTCTATATAAGCATATAAAAATACATGTGCTGAATAGGCTACAGAGAAAGGCAGAGAGGAATTTACATATTTGTTAACTTTAACAACACATGGAGAACTATTTCAATTAAAAATTGACTAGATTTACAACACCTACCATTTATCATGCAAATGGCAAGTCCAACTATACCCCATGCCTCCTCTGAACTGCTTGTATTTCTATTCTGTTTGGGTTGTTTTTCTCCATCATATTTGGATTAGTAGACAAAGTATAGTAGGGTATGGGTTATTGTCAGGGATTCAGTATTTTCAATGGAATATAGGAAAATGAATCCAACATGTATAAAATATATGCTACACAATTATCTTCCCACTCTCATCCCGAACAATGCCTTTACATTACCTTCACCCCAAGTAAGACACAATTAGAGTAGAAGAGTTTGAAAATCCGTGAATGCATATCTGGGGTGGAAACAGTACAAAGAAACAAATACGTATTTCAGGTGGATGAATATTTCTGAGAATAATCTTGTGAAAAGTTGATTATAAATCCACAACATAAATATGAATGAATTTAGGAAGTGTGTAATAAGACACATATTTCATGTTTTGAAAAATCTTGAGAGTGTGTATATATATATATATATATATATATATATATATATATATATATATATATTTATTTATATACACACAAATAGAGAGACATTAAAAATTGCAATATATATGCCAAACGAAATTCACCATGAAATGTATATCATTCACAGATCCAAATATATTCATTTTACTGAACATGGATTTATGTATAATCTTGTTCAACTAGGAAGCTCACTCACATTTGAATTATCAGTTCAAGCAGCGTTTAGGAGGAGTGATCTCTTCTTCCAATTTGTATGTGCCACGTCAGCCACCTCACAAGAATGTACGTGTGGTACCAGGTAGGATTCTATATGTGCATATAAAAATACGTGTGCTGAATAGGCTACAGAGAAAGGGGGACAGGAATTCACTTATTTGTTAACTTTAAAAACGCATGGAGAACTATTTCAACAAATAATTGACTAGATTTATAACTGCTACACTATACCATGCAAAAGGCAACTCCAACTATAAAACATACCTAATCTAAACTGCTTGTATTTCTATTCTGTTTGTGTTATTTTTCTCCATCATATTAGGATTAGTAGTCAGAGTCTAATAGGGTATATGTTAGTTTCAGGGATTCAGCATTTCTAATGGAAAATAGGAAATTGAATCCAATGTGTATGCAAATATGTGCTAAACAAAAATTTTCCCACTTTCATCCAGAACAATGCCTTGACATTACATTCTTCTCAAGTAAGACACAATTAGACGATAAGAGCTAGAAAATCTGTGAATATATCTGGAATGGAGAATACTCAGGAGTTTACAACTTTGGAGGTGGTAGAGAAGATTCTAAAAGTAAGGTACAGTGTAAACATTCCACAAACATGCAACTCTGCTGGCCTAAATGCTTTTTGAGAAACTGCCTCTAAGGGTGGGCACTTGAAATATTTGATGTTCTGAGGAGATTTAGTTCCTTTGTAGAGAGACCATCAAAGCTGGGTCTGCATCTATGTTACTTGGAGGACATGGTTTCTTATTATCCAATGAACATGAGGCAGCGGTGCTGAATTCTCTCTTTGTAGGTAAACTATGGACACTGGGGTCTAAGTGTCTTTCAGTGTGGACTGTGAAGCCAATTGGTCATCCTCCACTTTTCGTGGTGTTTCTCGCTGCTCCACTGGGATTTTGGTATATAGTTCAAGAAATACAAGGAGTTAAAATGGGACAGAGTAGTGGAGGGAGTTCTTTAAGGTGTGGTGAGTCAGGGTCTTCAGGAGAATGCACCAACCAAGGTTCTATCCCACGTAGATTGCCCCCTTGAGAATAGCAATATGATTCTGAACATTGCAGTGAATCCTCTCCATATAACAAGATGCCTTTACATATATGGGTCTGCTGGCTGCACCATGTCAGTCACAAGCCATTTGGAAGCCAATGGCTGATCCATATGGCCACAACACAGATGTTTTATCACACAATTTCATACCACTGCTCTAGGCCAACTACTCACCAGGCTCCAACTTACTGGCATATCTGTTCTACACCATTTTCATGAAACAAAGTCAATCAAGGCAGTGTCTGGTATACTCAGGATCAGAAACAGGACATCCAAAGTTTTTTCAGTGCCAGCTGAACATGAAAATATCAAAAATTTCATGGTAATTTTCTAGCCATTTTTCACGGATGAAGTTTGCGGCTCTGAGGGCTTCAATTAATTCAGGAACCATTAAATGGTGAAGAAGATAATTTCAATGAAAGCACTGGAGCACTCTCACAGGCATGGTTTCCCTAAGGGTGGCCAAAATGTCACATGAAGCCAGGCCCATTGAGATCTACAATATGAGGTCCATGTGTGTTTTAAACTCAAATATGGCTGCCAAGTTTTTAAGAAAAATTGTATGTAATATCCGGGCTGAAATTCCCAGTGTTCTGTGGAAATCCAACCTGGGCCTAGATCTCAGGTTCCAAGGGCGACTCTCATGTGTGGCCTCCTAAAATCCCAACACAATTCATGGCAATACTTCTCTGAGGTCAGTTAAAGAACTCAGTCTCTAAGGGGAATCACACCAGAGTTCAAGCCCAGTGGAACAGTCATCTCTTCCAACCGCCACACAAATGACCACAATTAAAACCAAAACACTCCCACATGGTCCTCATCTTCTTCCATATAGACACTCCTTATAACGTCTGGCTGGAGTTTTCAATGAGGTCCACAGCCCAAGTCAGTGTCCAAATTAAGGTCCTGTTCCCCTCATTTGTCTAACATCAAGGTGGCCTGGACACACTTCCTGTAAACCAGGAGTGATCAAATAGGCCTGCCATTAATACTGCTTGGCTTTTTCAATTTGAGGCCTTCTGACTCTGTGGTTTAGATTCTTTATGTGAATTTGAGTCATGAGAAAACCCAAGCCCCTCTGCAGAGATTTGAAGAACTCATTTGGCCCAAAGGATTCCTATTCTCCCTTGATGGAATTCAGGATCCTAACAGAGGAAGGTAAAAGAATTCATTCACAATGAGTGAATATTTGCCATTTTGGTTTTGGATGCACACATGGGACCTTTCTTTTGATCCGTCAGGTGCTGAGAATCTAAGACACAGCCTCACACAGGGCCAAGAGGCTGACTCAGACACATCTTTTTTCAAAGCAATTAAGCAAAGAGCCACAGGTGATGCCCTTCATTTCCTTTTGAAAAAATATTTTCCTCAGCCTTCCCAAAGGGGTGGCCAGAGGCAAAGACATCCTGAGATTCACGGCAACAGAACAATAGGTTAGCAAAAGAGCCAAAGCAGGGTTTCTCCACTGAGACTTTTCTGGTCACACTGATATCTGAGTTTTCTGAGATGTTGGCCATTCCCTTCAGATATCCAGTACATGGCCATGTGACAGAGATTGGAGGTGGTAGATATCTTGGACACAAACCCAAGAGCCTATTCTGAAGAGTTGTCAGAATTCAGAAAGAAAACAGGGACTTAAAAAGGTAGTAGGTGTTGCCTATCGATATGGAAACCACGCTCCATTCATTAAATGGGCAGGATGAATACTGGGAAGCTTTCTACTAAAGAGGACACATGCATTGATGCATTCTCTTTTATAATGTATACAACCACGGACACAGTGGGATACCCAGAAATAGAAACACTCACCATGTAAAACGACTTATTAGAAACAGTTCACTCCAAACCAAAGAAACCTCCTTTTCTACCTATTCTCAGAACAGAGACAAAACCACACACCCACACTCAAAAAGACACCTCCTTCCCCAAAGTAGGGCTGTGATTATCCGGAGTGTCCTCTTACAGGTTTGCCATACTATGTTCCCCGTTAATGGTCTGTCCTGTCTCAGATCTGGTCTCCTTGTCCAACTCTGTGAAGCAGTCAGGAGCCAGGGGTGAGCCACTACATACTTAGTCAGGAAAGGCCCGTGTTCAGATCTTTCCTGGCATTTGGCCATCCTCACATCAGTCAGTACCAAGAAGACTGACTCTGTCCTTGGTGATTCCAAACAAATGAGACCACTTGGACTGGGACTGGGACTGGCTCTGGTGCTTGGTTTCCTGGGTACCAAGTTCAGAAAGTTCCATCAACAAGGAAGTGAGGTAGGTCACTTCCTTCAAGAACTGAATGAGGTCACTGCCTTGGCAACCACTTTGTCCTAACAGTTGCTTCCAAGGGTCCCATGAGATGGAGGCTGCCCCTACTTCCTTTGACACTTTCACAACTTAGAATGGTATATCAACCTTAGGCACCCGGGAACAGCTCTCCACACAAGCCTGGTTTGGTCCATCTTCTCTACATTAAGAAGAGAGAGGCTGATTCAGACACAACGCTTCATCCTGACCAAGTTGTTTGCCATGGAAAATCACTTTTTGTCTCTCAGGTCCTTCATTGCTGCCTACATCTTCTCCAGGGATCATTTCTGCATGGACCTTTGAGGTTCTTAACAGGTGGAGCATCCCCTACATTCCTGTATTGTAAGAACAATCTGTCTCTGCTCTTCTGTAAAGTTAGATTGAGTGAACAGTGTATGGTTAGGGTTAATTTCATGTTCGATTTGGGTTAGGAATCATTCTGCTGGATGAATAATGGTATTGGGAACCTGTGATATTTATAAGAATATCGAGGTTAAATATATGTATGAAAACAGAAATTAAAGTAAGATTTGAATCCCAGAAGGGCTTTGGGCAGTTGATTGGGATATTTAGCTTTGAATTGTGCACATATGTCTCAAATAAATCGATATACAATGGCAGAAGAACTTGAACCTTGGATGATTGAATGCTGAAGAGAACATCCAGTCAAAAGGGATGGTCGGTAGGATTAAGAAGATAGTCGTTATGTTTAGCAAGTAGAGTTAGTATAGGATATGTAACAAAAGTTCTTTAGCAATTTTTTTTTCGGGCAGTGAGTGAATATAAATGTCAGCACATATGAAGAAATCAGACACAATGATGAAATGGGGAAAATTTGTAGAAAAGCAGATATCAATAGAGACATTAGGAAATCAGGCAAAGTATAAAGTGAGTGATAGGATAAGACATTTTCAACAGGGTTGAGATTGAATATCTAATCTTTGGAAGAAACAAATATGTAGGTCACCAATAGGATTGACATTTGAGAGCATTAGGCAACATGGACATGGATGTTTTTAGTAATCCATGTTCACTTTCCATTTAGACTTTGGTACAATCCTAAGGGGACCTTTGCATTTTGTTTCCCGAATATTACTGTGATAAAATGTGTATGTAGATCAGATGACATGATTATTTCTTCCACCATTTCTAGGAGCAGTATTTTGAAGACGTATAAATTAGCATTTGGGGTAAAAAGAGGTGTACCCTGTTTCTATGAATATACAGATAATGCATGAATAGACCTTAATTTCAATAAATAATATAACTTTTTCCACTTTAAGTAATGGATTGAATTGATATCTGAAAATATATAAGAAATCTTATATTGATATGCAATCATTCATGACAACCAGTTATACACCTAATGTTAATATTAGGTTACGGTTTATCATGAAGTTTGTGTGAGTTTTGCTTCAAAAGTGATTATGGAAATCGAAAATAATGTGTTTGGAAAGAAGTCTCATGAAAAGGCCAGTCAAGGAACACCGAGGAATTCATGAGTTCTGAAGAAGGAAGTGATTGAAATTGAAAAAAATGACGATAAATTTGCTTACTTGTGGATGAAATATTATAATATGATGTGAATAAACTGAAGAAATAGTAATGTACCAGTGTTGAATAAAAATGAACATCAAAATACACATCATGTCCCACAGGAATCTACTCGCATTGATGTTAAACTGTGTCAGTTACTGTAGAAATATTAGGATTTCTTTGCACCATTCACCAAAGTTAGTTTTCTTTTTTTTTTTTAATTTTTATTTATGCTTGTTCAAAACATTACATAGTTCTTGATATATCATATTCCACACTGTGATTCAAGTAGGTAATGAACTCCCATTTTTACCCCGTAAACAGATTGCAGAATCACATCAGTTACACATCCATTGATTTACATATTGCCATACTAGTGTCTGTCGTATTCTGCTGCCTTTCCTAACCTCTACTATCCCCCTCCCCTTACCTCCCCTCCCCTCTTCTCTCTTTACCTCTTTACTGTAATTCATTTCTCCCTCTTGTATAATTTTTTCCTTTCCCTCACCTCCTCTTTTATGTAATTTATATAACCCTGAGGGTCTCCTTTTATTTTCATGCAATTTCCCTTCTCTCTCCCTTTCCCTTCCTCCTCTCATCCCTGTTTAATGTTAATTTTCTTCTCATTCTATTCGTCCCTACTCTGTTCTTAGTTACTCTCTTTATATCAATAAAGACATTTGGCATTTGGTTTTACGGATTGGCTAGCTTCACTTAGCATAATCTGCTCTAATGCCATCCATTTCTCTGCAAATTATATCATTTTGTCATTTTTTAATGCAGAGTAATACTCCATTGTGTATAAATGCCTCATTTTTTATCCATTCATCTATGGAAGTGCATCTAGGTTGGTTACACAGTCTTGCTATTGTAAATTGTGCTGCTATGAACGTCAATGTAGCAATGTCCCTGTAGCATTTTTTTTAGGTCTTTAGGGAATAGACTGAGAAGGGGAATACCTGGGTCAAATGGTGGTTCCATTCCCAGTTCTACAAGAAATCTCCATACTGCTTTCCAATTTGGCTGCACCAATTTGCAGTCCCACCAGCAATGTACAAGTTTACCCTTTTCTCCACATCCTCACCAGCACTTGTTGTTGTTTGAGTTCATAATAAATATCTGGAATGGAAAATGCTCAGGAGTTCACAACCTTGAAGGTGGTAGAGGAGTTTCCAAAAGTAAGGGACAGGGTAAATACCACAAACATGGAGCTGTGTCGGCCTTAAGACTTCTTGAGAAAATGCCTCTGACGTTGGGCACTTGACATATACGTTGTTGTCAGGAGCTTTAGCTTCCTTTGTAGTGAGACCATCAAAGCTGAGTCTGCATCTATGTGACCTGAAGAACATGGTTTTTTATTTTCCTATAAACATGAGGCAGCAGTACTGAATTCTCTCTTTGTAGGCAAACTGGGGCTACTGGGGGCTAAGTGTCTCCCCGTGTGGACTGTGAAGCCATTTGATCATCCTTCACATTTCGTCATGTTATTTGATGCTGCACTGAAAGTTTGGTATTTACTTTACGAAATAAAGGAGTTTAACTGCGATACAGTGCTGCAGTGAGTTCTGTCACGTGTTGTGGTCAGGATCGGCAGGAGAATGTACCAAGCAGGCTTCTATCACACATAGTTGCCCCCTTGACCATAGCAATATGATTCTGAACATTGCCCTGAAACCTCCCCATTCAACAAGATGCCTTTACATCCAAAGTTCTGCTAGCTGCACATGTCAGTCACAAACCATTTCTAAGCCAATGGCAGATCCACGTGGCCCCACCACAGATGTTTTTTCACACACCTACACTCTACTGCTCTTGGCCCACTACTCAGCAGGCTCCAACTTACTGGCATCTCTTTTCTACACCATTATCATGAAACTCAGTCAAACCAGACACTGTCTTGTATACTCATGATAAGCACCAGGACATCAAATGGTTTTCCAGTGCCAGCTGGTCATGGAAATTTCAAAAATTTCATGGTATTTTCTAGCCATTTTTCAAGGATGAAGTTGGAGGTACTGTGGGTTTCAATTCATTCAGGAACCATTAAATGTTGAGGAAGCTCATTTCAATGGAAGCTCTAGAGAACTCTCACAGGCAAGTCTTCCGAAAAAGTGGCCCAATGTCACATAAAGCCAGCCACATTGAGGTCTACAATGTGAGGTCCATGTGTGTTTTGACTCTCAACTATTGCTGCCAAGTCTTTCAGAATATAATCAAGTGATATCCTCGCTGAGATTCCCAGTGCTCTGTGGAAAGCCACCCTGGGCCTAGATCTCAGTTTCCAAGGGTGACTCTCATGTGTGGCCTCCGAAAATCCCAACACAATTCATGGCAATACTTCTCTAAGGTCAGTTCCAGAACTCAGTCTCCAAGGGGAATCCCACAAGAGTTGAAACCCAGGTGGACACAGTCATCTTTTCCAACTGCCATACAAATGACCACAATTGAAACCAAAACACTCCCACATGGCCCTCATGTTTTTCCATATAGACACTCATCATAACCTCTCGCTGGAGGTTTCCATGAGGGGCGCAGACCAAGACACTGTCCAAAATAAGCTCCCTTGCCCCTAATTTGCCGAAAGTCAGGGTGGCCTACACACCCTTACTGTGAACCAGAACTGATCAAATAGGGATGTAGTTAATACTGTTCTGCTTTTCCAATTTGAGGCTTACTGACTGTCAGGTATAGATTCTTTATGTGATTTGGAGTCATCAGAAAACCCAAGCACTTCTGCAGGGGTTCAAAGAACTCATTTGAACTAAAGGATCCTGATTCTTACTTGATGAAGGTCAGGAATCTAATAGAGGAAGGCAAGAGACTCATTTGCCATTTCTGTTTTGAATGCACATATGGAATCTATCTTTAGATGCATCAGGTGCTGAGAATCTAAGCCACAACCTCACACAGAACCAAGAGGCTGATTCAGACACATCCTTTTACAAATCAATTAAGCAAAGAGCAACAGATGATGCCCATTCATTTTCATTTGAAAACTGTTTTCTTCAGGTTTCACAAAGGGGTGGCCAGAGGCAAAGACCTTCCTGACATTTAGGGCAACAGAAAAACAGGTAAGCAAAAGACCCAAAGCAGGGTTTCTCCACTGAGACTTTCCTGGTCACACTGATATCTGAGTTTTCTGAGATGCTCCCCATTCACTTCAGCTATCAAGTACATGGTCATGTCACAGAGCTTGGAGGTTGTATATATCTTCGACACAAAACCATGAGCCTATTCTGGAGAGTGGCCAGAATTCAGGAAGAAAACAGGATCTTAGGAAGATAGTAGGTTTTGCCCATCCAGAAGGCAAGCCGCGGTCCATTCATCAATTGGGCAGGATGAATGCCAGGAAGCTTTCTACTACACAGGACACATCCATTAATTCAGTCTCTTTTCTAATGTCTACAACCACAGACACAGTGGGATACACAGACATAGAAACACTCACATGTCAAACGACTTACTAGAAACAGTGCAATCCAAACCAAACAAACCGCATTTTCTACCTATTCTCAGAACATGTGACAAAACCACAAAACCACAACCACTCCCACAAAGGCACCTCCTTCCCCCAAGTAGGTCTGTGACTATCCAGAGTGTCCTCTGACTGGTGGGCCATACAATGTTCTCCCGAAATGTCCTGTCCTGACTCAGATCTGGTCTCCTTGGCCAACTCTGTGAAGTTGTCAGGAGCCAGCGGTGAGCCACTACCTGCTTTCTCAGAAAAGGTCCCTCTTCAGAGCTCTCCTGGCCTTTGGCCATCCTCACATAGGTAGGTACCAAGAAAGACTGACCCTGTCCTTGGTAAAACCGAACAAGTGAGCCCACTGGGACTGGGACTGGGACTGGCTCTGGGTGCCTGTCTTCATGGATCCCAAGTTCAGAGAATTCCTTCACCAAGGAAGTGACGTAGGTCACTTCCTTCAGGAACTGAATCAGGTTACTGCCTTGGCAACCAATTTGTCCTAACAGTTGCTTCCAAGAGTCCAATGAGTTGGAGGCTGCCCCTACTTCCAGTGAAACTTTCACAATTTTGCATGGTATATCAACCATAGGCACCCAAAAAAAGCTCTCCAGATAGGCCTGGTTTGGTCCATCTTCTATACATTAATAAAAGAAATGTTGATTCAGACACATCCCTTCATGCTAACCAGGTTGTTTGTCATGGAAGATGACTTTTGCTCTCTGATGTCATTCATAGCTGCCTACATTTAATCCTGGGATCATTTCTTTAATGACCTTGGAGGTTCTCAGCAAGTGGAAGATCCCCTAATTTCTGTATTGAAAGACGAACTCTGTCCCTGCTCTTCAGTAAAGTTAGATTGAGAGAACAGTGTGTGGTCAGGGTTAATAACATGTTCCATTTGGGTTAGGAATCATTCTGCGGGATGAATTATGGTATTGGGAACGTGCGATATTTATAAGAATATAAGTGAATTATAAGTATGAAAACAGACATCTAGGTAATATTTGAAGCCCAGAATTGCATTGGACCCTTAGCTGGGATTCTTAGCTTTGAATTATATTCTGCACAGATGTCTCAGATAAATCGATATACAATGGCATAATTACTTGTACCTTGGTTTATTGAATGTTGAAGAGAACATCCAGTCAAAAAGGGATAATTTGTAGGATTAGTAAGATAGTTGGTAGGTTTTGAAAGAAGAGTGAGTATAGGATTTGGATAAAAAGATCTTTAGCTGTAGGGTTTCGGATAGAGTGAATGTAATTGTCAGCACATGTGGAGAGTCTGTCAAAAGGATGAACTGGGGAAAAAAGTAGGAATGCAGATATCAATTGACATTAGGATATCAGGCAAAGTATAAAGTTAGTGATAGAATTATACATTTTCAACAGGCTTGAGTTTGAATATATAATCTTAGGAAGAAACAAACATGTAGTCACCAATAGGATGAACTTTTGAGAGCATTAGGCAACATGGACATGGATGTTTTCCGTAATCCATGCTCACTTTTCATTTAGGCTTTGGTACAAACATAAGTTTGACCTCTTCTTTCTGTGTGCAGAATACTACTGTGGTAAAATGTATATGTAGATCAGGTGACATGAGTATTTCTTCCACCATTTCTGGGAGCAATATTTTGAAGACGTATAAATTATTTTTGGAGGTAAAAATGGTGTACACTGTGTTTATAATTATAGAAATAATGCATGAATAGACCATACTGTAAATAAATATTATAACTGGTTCTAACTTTAAATAATGGATTGAATCGATATCTGAAAATATACAGAAAATCTTACATTGATATACAATCCTTCATTCAAACCAGTAATATATCTAATGGTTATATCAGCATTATGGTTTTTCATGAAGAATGTGTGAGTTTTGCTTCAAAAGTGATTATGGAAATCGGAAATAATGTGTTTGGAAAGAAGTCTCATGAAAAGACCAGTCAAGAAACCTGGAGGAATACATGTGTTTTGAAGCAGAAAGTGATTGAAAGTGAAACAAATGCCTATATATTTGTGAACTTGTGGATCAAATATATATCCTATGATGTGCATAAACTGAAGAAATAGTAATGTACCACTGTTACATATAAATGAACGTCAAAATACACATCATGTCCTCTCCCACAGGAATCTACTTGCATTGATGTTAAACTGGGTCAGTTATTGTAGAAATATTAGGATAATGCCGCAGTCTTGCTGGGCACAATCAGGAGCCACTTGCCAAAAGAAACGAACTTTATTTTTAGAACCACACACGCCAAACAAAACAGCCTCTCAGGAAAAACCTTCAGAGCCCCAACTGCCACCACTGGCTTCCCAAAACCTCTCCCTCCCACATGAGCCTCTCTCCGCCTCCCACAATCCTCCTGCTCTTGAGGCCGATTGGCTGGGTCATGTGGGCAAAGTCAAAAAAAGTCCCCCAATGAGCAGTTTTGTGGTCTGAAAGGGCAGGGAAACAGCCCATTGAGCATCACCGCAGAGGAGCCAATCAGCTAGTTGTTGCTGGGGCCGCTGTGAGCCAATCATCAGCCGGCAGCTGGAAGTTTGCTGGCAGCAGGAATTTTGCTGGGGCCCCTTCGGCTGTGGCTCTCAACATCTTCCCCTCTCTGTTTAAACAACACGCATGTGGCTTAGGGACCGTGCCTGCCTTAGGTTGTCCAATAGTACATATGGTCTTTACCCTTTAAGTTGGTACCATTGCAATTGGATCTTACCCGTCATTGACTACCCGTCCAGCATAGAGCCACACCTGTGGAGAGGTCTTTGTACCAGCGGGGGTGGGTGAGGTTCTTTGCCTCACCTCTGTTGGCCCCCCCAAATTTTAGCTGGACAATCATGACACGCAGAAGGGAGGAAGATACACCAAGCCAATTGACGGCTCCTTTTGGAAAAATTGTACCACCGATGACATCATCAGCAAATATACCCCAACACTACGACAAGTCGCTGCACCAACAGATAGTTCACAATGCATTTAGGTGAGTTCACATGTGTCCAGGCAAGTTCTGCAAGCAGTACAGGGATGGCTATTGCAGAAGCTGTTGACTGGAATTATCTTTGATTTCACCTGCACTGGGATGAAGATAGGAACTCTGGCAATAATGTCTAAAGAAAAAAATTATGTAACATTCCAGAAGGCACTAAAACCAAAAAAAAAAAAAACATATGTAACATTCCAGAAGGCACATCAAAAACCAAAATGGCCCAAAAAGCATTCATTGAGGATGAAGTCTCTCACCTTCCTCTGTAAGGTTCCTGACCTCCATAAAATGAGAATAGGGATTTATTGGGTCAAATGAGTTCTTCAAAACCCTGCAGAGGGTAGCCAATGGGTTATTGGGTTTTTTCATTACTCCAATTCACATCAAGAATCTATACTCCACAGACAGTAGGCCTCAAATTAGAGAAGCAGAGCAGTACTAAAGTCAGGGTTATTTGATCACTCCTGGTTCACAGAATGGGTCTCCAGGCCACCTTGACTTTAGGCAAATGAGAGGAAAGGGAGATTATTTTGGACACTGTCTTGGGCTGTGCCCCTCAAGGAAACATCAAGCCAGAGGTTATGATGAGCGTCTATATGGAAGAAGATGAGGGCCATTTGGGAGTTTTTTGGTTTTCCTTGTGGTCATTTATGTGGCAGTCGGAAGAGATGACTGGGTCCACCAGGGCTTGAACTCTGGTGTGATTCCCCTTAGAGACTGAGTTCTGGAACTTACCTCAGAGAAGTATTGCCATGATTTGTGTTGGGATTTTAGGCGGCCACGCATGAGAGTCGCCCGTTGAAACTGAGATCTAGGCCCGGGGTGGCTTTCCACAGAGCACAGGGAATCTCAGACAGAATATCATATGATATTATTTTGAAATACTTGCCAGACATAGTTGAGAGTCAAAACACACATGGACCTCACATTGTAGACCTCAATTGGCCTGGCTTCATGTGACTATTTGGCCACTCTTTGGAAAGCCTTGCCTGTGAGAGTTCTCCAGAACTTTCATTGAAATGAGCTTCTTCAACATTGAATGATTCCTGAAAGAATTGAAACCCACAATGCCTCCAACTTCATCCTTGTAAAATGGCTAGATAAATACCATGAAATTTTTGAAATTCGCATGATGAGGTGGCACTGGAGAACCTTTGATGTTCTGTTGCTCATCATTAGTGTACCAGACAGTGCCTTGATTGATTGGGTATAATGAAAGTGGTGTAGAACAGAGATGCCGGTTAGATGGAGACTGCGGAGTATTTGGCCCAGAGCTGTGGTGTGCAGGTGTGTGATAAAATATTTATGGTGGTGCCATGTGGATCTGCCATTGATTTCCAAATGGCTTTTAGCTGACATGGTGCACCCAGCAGACCCTTATATGCAAAGGCATCTTGTTATATGGAGAGGTTTCAGGGCAATGTTCAGAATCAGGTTGCTATGGTCAAGGGGGCAAGCTATGTGGGATAGAAGCCGGATTGGTGCGTTCTCCTGGAGACTCTGACCCACCACATGTCACAGAACTCCCTCCAACACTGTGTCCCAGTTGAACTCCTTGTATTTCTTGAAGCAAATACCAAACTCCCAGTTCAGCACCAAGAAACACCATGAAAATTGAAGGATGACTAAATGGCTTCATCGTCCACACAGTTTGACACTTTGGCCCAGTGGCCTCTGTTTACCTACAAAGAGAAAAATCAGCACTGCTGCCTCAGGTTCATTGGAAAATAAGAAACCATGTTCTCCAGGTCACATAGATTCAGACCCAGCTTTGATGGTTTCACTACAAATGAAGACAAAGCTACTGACAACAACATATATTTCAAGTGCCACACCTCAGAGGCAGTTTCTCCAGAAGTCTTTTTTCCAGCAGACCTCCATGGTTGTGGAGTGTTTACCCAGTTCCTTACTTCTGGAAACTCCTCTACCTGCTCCCAGGTTGAGAACTCCTGAGAATTTTCCATTCCAGATATGTATTCACAGATTTTCTTACTCTTCTCCTCTAATTGTGTCTCACTTGGGGCAAAGGTAATGTCAAGGCATTGTTCTAGGTGAGAGTGGGAAGATTATTTTGTAGCACATATTTGCATACACATTGGATACATTATCCTATTTTCCATTTGAAATACTGAATTCCCGACACTAACCCATACCCTACTAGACTCTGACTACTTATCCTAAAATGATGGAGAAAAAGAAACCTAACAGAATAGAAATACAGGTCTTTTGTAGGAGGCATGTAGGAGGTATACTTGGATTTTCCTTCTCCTTTATCAAGGATATGTGTTATGAATCTAGTCAACTTTTCATTGTAATATTTCTCCATGAGTTTTCAAAGTTAACACATATGTAAATTCCTGTCTCCTTTTCTCTGTAGCCTCTTTAGAACATGTATATTTTTATGCATATATAGACTCCTACCTGGTAACACACGTACATTCTTGTGAGCTCACTGACTTTGGAATATACAAATTATGAGAATAGATAACTTCCCCTAAATTCTGATGGAACTGAAAATTCAACCTATGGGTGAGCTTCCTAGTGAACAACATCATACATAAATCCATGTTCAGTAAAATGAATATTTTTAGATATGTGGATGATATATATTTCATGATAAATTTTGATTGGCATATATATTGCTACATTTTATTGTTGTGTGTGTGTGTATATGTATATATATGTATATATATATATATATATATATATATATATATATATATATATATATATATATTCACGAGATTTTCCAGATTTTCCAAAATATGAAATAAGTGTGTCTTATTATACACTCCCTAAATTCATTCAAGTTCATGTATGTGGATTTAAAATCAACATTTTACATGATTATCATCAGTATGGCTGGGCACAATTCAGGAGCCAATTGTCAAAAGAAACGAACTTTATTTTTAGAACCACACAAACCAAACAAAACAGCTTCTCAGGAAAAACCCTCAGAGCCCAACTGCCACCACAGTCTTCCCACAAGCCTCTCCCTCAACCACAAGCCTCCTCCTTTTGAGGCCGATTGGCTGGGTCACATGGGTGGAGCCAAAAAAGTCCACCAATGAGCAGCTCCGTTGTCTGAAAGGGCAAGGAAACATCCCATTGAGCATCACCACAGAGGAGCCAATCAGCTAGATGTTGCTGGGGCCTCTGTGAGCCAATCATCCACTGGCAGTCTGAATGGGCGGGGAAACAGCTCAATGAGCATCTGCAATGAGCATCACCACAGAGGAGCCAATCAGCTAGATGTTGCTGGGGCCGCTGTGAGCCAATCATCAGCCGGCAGCTGGAAGTTTGCTGGCAGTTGGAGGTTTCCTGGGGCCCCTTTGGCTGTGGCTCACAACATCTCCCCCTCTCTGTTTAAACAACAAGCATGTGGCTTAGGGACCATGCCTGCCTTTGGTTGTTCAAAAGTACATATGGTCCTTACTGGAGAACCTTGGCTGTGGCTATCAACAGGATTTGTATGTACCATTCACTGAAGTTAGTTTTCAGTACTAGGAAACAAATATGTATTTCAGGTGGATAAATATTTCTGCGAAAAATCTTGTGAAAAGTTGATTATAAATCCACATACTTGAACATAAATGAATTTAGGGAGTGTAAATAAGATACATATATTTCATATTTTGAAAAATCTGGAGAGAGAGAGAGTGTGTGTCTGTGTGTGTGTATACACACACAGACACATACAGATATTAAAATGTAGCAACATATATGCAAATGTAAATTCACCATGAAATATACATCAATCACAGATCCAAAAATATTCAATTTTCTTAACAGGGATTTATGTATAATGTTTTTCTACTAGGAAGCTCACCCATTATTTGAATTATCACTTCCAACAGCGTTTAGGAGGAGTGATGTCTTCTCACAAATTGTATCTCCCAAGTCAGTCACCTCACAAGAATGTAGGTGTGACACCAGGTATTATTTGATATGTGCATATAAAAATACATGTGCTGAATAGGCTACAGACAAAGGGAGAGAGGAATTCACATATTTGTTAACTTTAAAAACACATGGAGATCTATTTCAATTAAAAATAGACTGGATTTATAACACCTAACATTTATCATGCAAAAGGCAAGATCAACTATACACCATGCCTCGTCTGAACTGCTTGTATTTCAATTCTCTTTGTGTTACTTTTCTGCATCATATTAGAATTAGTAGTCAGAGTCTAGTAGGGTATGGGTTCGTGTCAGGGATTCAGTATTTCGAATGGAAAATTGGAAAATGAATCCAATGTGTATGCAAATATGTGCTACACAAAAAAAATTCCCACTCTCATTCAGAACAATGGCTTGAAATAACCACGCCCCATGTAAGAAACAATTAGAGGAGAAGAGTTAGAAAATCTGTGAATACATACATAGAATGGAAAATGCTCAGTAGTTCACAACCTTTGAGGTGGAAGAGACGTTTCCAAACCTTAGGGACAGGGTAAAACTCCACAAACATGGAACTCTGCTGGCCTAAACACTTCTGGAGATACTGACAATGAGGTTGGGTACTTGAAATATATGTTGTTGTCAGAAGCTTTAGCTTCCTTTGTAGTGAGACCATCAAACTTGGGTCTGCATTTTTGTGACCTGGAGGACATGAATTCTTATTGTCCAATGAACATGAGGCAGCAGTGCTGAATTCACTCTTTGTAGCTAAACTGTGGCCACTGGGGGATAAGTGTCTCCCCGTCTGGACTTTGAAATCATTTGGGCATGCTCCACTTTTCGTGGTGTTTCTTGCTGCTGCAGTGGGTGTTTTGTATTTGGTTCATGACATACAAGGAGTTAAACTGGGACACAATGCTGGAGGGAGTCCTGTAACGTATGGTGTGTCAAGGTCTGCAGGAGAATGCACCAACCAGGCTTCTATCCCCCATTGCTTGCCCCCTTTACCATAGGAACTTGATTCTGAATATTGCCCTGAAAACTCTCCATGTAACATGATGCCTTTACATACAAAGTTCTGCTAGCTGCACCATGTCAGTCACAAGCCATTTGAAAGCCAATGTAAGATCCACATGACCCCACCACAGATGTATTGTCACACACCTGCACACAACTGCTCTAGGCCCACTACTCAGCAGGCTCCAACTTACTGGCATGTCTGTTCTACACCATTTTCATGAAACGCAGTCAATGAAGGCATTTTCTGGTACACTCATGATCAGCAACAGGACATCCAAAGGTTCTCCAGTGCCACCTGGTCATGGGAATTTCAAAATTTGGTGGTAGTTATCTTGCCATTTTTGAAGGATGAAGTTGGAGGCACTGTGGGTTTAAATTCATTCAGGAGCCATTAAATATTGAGTAAGCTCATTTCGATGAAAGCTCTGGAGAACTCTCACAGGAAAGGCTTCCCAAAGAGTGGCCCAAGGTCACATGAAGCCAGGCCCATTGAGGTCTACAATGTGAGGTCCATGTGTGTTTTGACTCTCAACTATGGCTGTCAAGTCTTTCAAAATAAAATCATGTGATATCCTTGCTGAGATTCTCAGTGCTCTGTGGAAAGGAACCCCGGGCTTAGATCTCAGTTTCCAAGGGTGACTCTCATGCATGGCCTGCTAAAATCCCAACACAATTCATGGCAATACTTCTCTGAGGTCAGTTCCAGAACTCAGTCTCTAAGGTAAATCACACCTGAGTTCAATCCCAGGTGGACCCAGTCATCTCTTCCAAATGCCACACAAATGACCACAATTAAAACCAAAACACTCCCACATGGCCCTCATCTTCTTCCATATAGACACACATCATAACCACTGGCTGGTGGTTTTCATGAGTTGCGCAGCCTAAGACAGTATCCAAAATAAGCTCCCTTGCCCCTCATTTGCCTAAAGTCATGGTGGCCTGGACACCCTTCCGGTGAACCATGAGTGATCAAAAAGGCTTGCTGTTAATACTGCTTCGATTTTACAATTTTAGGCCTACTGACTCTTGGGTTTAGATTCTTAATGTTAAATGGAGTCATGAGAAAAACCAAGCACCTCTGGGCTAGACTCTTCAGGGCTTTGAAAAACTCATTTGACCAAAAAGATCTTGATTCTCACTTGATGGAGGTCAGGATCCTTAGAAGAATTCGAGAGACTTCATCCACAATGACTGCTCTTTTGGCCATTTTGGTTTTGGATACACAAGAGATCTTTCTTTAGATCCCTCAGGTTCTGAGAATCTAGGCCACAGCCTCACAGGGGGCCAAGAGCCTGAATCAGACACATCCCATTCCAAAGCAATTAAGCAAAGAGCCACAGGTGATGCCCATTTATTTCCATTTGAAAACTGTTTTCTTCATGCTTCACAAAGGGGTGGCCTGAGGCAAAGATGTTCCTGACATTCAGTGCAACAGAACAATAGGTAAGCAAAATTCCCAAAGCAGGGTTTCTCCACTGAGACTTTCCTGGTCACACTGATATCTGAGTTTTCTGAGATGCTCACCATTCCCTTCAGCTATGTAGTACATGGCCATGTCACAGAGCTTGGAGGTGGTACATATTTTGGACACAAAACCATCAGTCTATTCTGGAGAGTGCCCACAATTCAGGAAGAAAACAGGAACTTCGGAAGATAGTAGGTGTTGCCCATCTATAAGACAAGCCACAGTCCATTCATAAATTGGGCAGGATGAATGCTGAGAAGATTTCAACTAGACAGGACTCATCCATTGATGCATTTTCTTTTCTAATGTCTACAACCAGGGGCACAGTGGGATACACTGATATCCAAACACATGCCTTGTCAAACGACTTACTACAAACAGGTCCCGCCAAAACAAAAAAACCACCATTCTTACCTATTCTCAGAACATGAGACAAATTCACAAATCCCCACCCACACCCACAAAGACACCTCCTTCCCCCAAGTAGGTCTGTTACTATCTGGAGTTTCCACTGACTCGTGGGCCATAGTATGTTCCAAATAAATGGCCTTCCTGTCTCAGACCTGCTTTCCTTGTGCAACTCTGTGAATTTGTCAGGAGCCAGCAGTGTGCCACTACCTGCTTTCTCAGGAAAAACCCCTCTTCACAGCTTTCCTGCGTTTTGGACATCCTCACATCAGTAGGTACCAAAAATGAATGTCTGTGTCCTTGGTAAATCCAAACAAGGAGACCACTGGGACTTGGACTGGACTGGCTATGTGTTCCTGTCTTCCTGGATCCCAAGTTCAGAGAGTTCCATCACCAAAGAAGTGATGTGAGGTCACTTCCTTCAGGAACTGAATCAGATCACTGCCTTGGCAACCTCTTTGTCCTAACAGTTGCTTCCAAGGCTACCATGAGAAAGAGGCTGCCCCTACTTCCTGTGACACTTTCACAAGTTAGAATGCTATATCAACCATAGGCACCCGGGAGCAGCTCTCCACACAGGGCTGGTTTGGTCCATCTTCTCTACATTAAAAAGAGAGAGGCTGATTCAGAAACAACCCTTCATTCTGACCATGTTGTTTGCCAGGGAAGATGACTTTTGCTCTCTCAGGTCCTTCATAGCTGCCTACATCTTCTCCAGTGATCATTTCTGCATGGAACTTTGTGGTTCTCAGCAGGTGGAAGATCCCCTACATTCCTATATTGTAAGACCAACTCTGTCCCTGCTCGTCTGTAAAGTTAGATTGAGGGAACAGTGTATGGTTAGGGTTAATAACATGTTCGATTTGGGTTAGAAATTATTCTGCTGGATGAATAATTGTACAAGAATAATGAGGTGAAATGTATAAGGAAAACAGAAATCTAAGTAAAATTTGAAGCCCAGAAGGGGATTGGGCTTCAAGGGATTGTGATACTTAGCATTGGGATCAAGGGATTGTGATACTTAGCATTGAATTATGTTCTGCAGAGATGTCTCAGAGAGATCCATATACAATGGCATAAGACCCTGTACCTTGGATTATTGAATGTAGAAGAGAATATCCAGTCAGAAAGCGTTAATAGGTAGGATTAGGAAGATAGTCAGTAGGTTTAGGAGGAAGAGTGAGTATAGGATTTTGAACAAAAGTTTCTTAGCAATAGGGTTTCGATTAGAGTGTGAATGGAAATGTCAGCACATGTGAAGAGTCAGTCACAATGATGAACTGGGGAAAATATGTAGGAAAGAAATCAATAGAGACATTATGAAATCAGGAAAAGTATAAAGTGAGAGAAAGGATTAGATGTTTTCAACAGGGTTGAATTTGAATATATAATCTTAGGAAGAAACAAATATATTGTCACAAATAGGATTGATTTTTGAGAGCATTAGGCAACTTGGACATGGATGTTTTTAGTAATCCATATTCACTTTACACTTAGGCTTTGGTACAAACATAAGTGTGACCTTTTCTTTTTGTGTCCAAATATTACTGTGATAAAATGTATATGTAGATAAGGTGACATGAGTATTTCTTCCATCATTTCTGAGACCAATAATTTGAAGACGTATAAATTAGTATTGGGTTTACAAAGAGGTGTACCCTGTGTCTATGAATATAAAGAAAAAGCATGAATAGACTGTACAGTGAATAAATAATATAACTGGTTTCACTTTAAATCATGGATTGAATTGATATCTGAAAATATATAAGAAATATTATATTGATACAAAATCATTCATTCCAACCAGTTATACATCTAATGGTAATATTAGGGTTATGGATTATCATGAAGGGTGTGTGAGTTTTGCTTCAAAAGTGATTATGGAAATCGAAAATAATGTATTTGGAAAGAAGTCTCATGAGAAGACCAGTCAAGAAACATGGAGGAATACATGTGTTTCGAAGCAGAAAATGATTGAAAGTGAAACAAATGCCTATAATTTTGTAACTTGTGGATGAAATATATATCTTATAATGTGCATAAACTGAAGAAATAGTAAAATACCAGTGGTGAATAAGAATGAACATAAAAATACACATCATGTCCCATAGGAATCTACTTGCATTAATGAGAAACTGGGTCAATTATTGTAGAAATATTAGGATTTGTATTCACGATTCACTGAAGTTAATTTTCAGTAATAGGAAACAAATAGTATTTCAGGTGGTTGAATATTTCCGAGAATAATCTTGTGAAATGTTGACTATAAGTCCACATACATGAACTAGAATGAAATTAAGGAGTGTATAATAAGACACATATATTTAATATTTTAAAACATCTGGAGTGTGTATACACACACACACACACACACACACACACACACATTAAAAAGTAGTAGTATATATGCCAATCGAAATTCATCATGAAATATATATCATCCACAGATCGAAAAATATTCATTTTCCTGAACATGGAATTATGTATAATATTGTTCAACTAGGAAGCTCAGAGAGAGGATGAATTTTCAGATCCCACAGTGTTTAGGAGGAGTGATCACTTCTCACAATTTGTATCTGCCAAGTCAGACACCTGACAAGAATGTACGTGTGATACCAGGTAGGATTCTATAGATGCATATAAAAATAGATGTGCTGAATAGGCTACATAGCATGGGAGAGAGGAATTCACATATTTGTTAACTTTAAAAACACATGGACAACTATATCAATTACAAATTGACTAGATTTATAATACCAACACTTTGTCACTCAAAAGCCGTGTCCAACTATACACTATGCCTCCTCTGATATGCTTGTATTTCTATTCTGTTTGAGTTATTTTTCTCCATCATATTAGGATTAGTAGTCAGAGTATAGTAGGTTATGGGTTAGTGTCAGGGATTCAGTATTTCAAGTAGAAAATAGGAAAATGAATCTAATATGCATGAAAATATGTGCTACAAAAAATATTCCCACTCTCATCCAGAAGAATGCCTTGAAATTATCTTCGCCCCTAGTATGACACAATTAGAGGAGAAGAGTTAGAAAATATGTGAATACATATCTGGACTGGAAAATGCTCAGCATTACACAACTATGGAGGTGGTAGAACAGTTTCCAAAAGTAAAGGACAGTGTAAACCCTCCACAAACATGGAGCTATGCTGGCCTAAAGACTTCTTGAGAAACTGCCTCTGAGTTTGGGTAGTTGAAATATATGTTGTTGTCAGGAGCTTAATTTCCTTTGTAGTGAGACCATCAAAGTTTTGTCTGCATCTATGTGACCTGGAGGACATGGTTTCTTATTTTCCAATGAACATGAGGCTGCAGTGCTGAATTCACTCTTTGTAGCTAAACTGTGGTCACTGGGGGCTAAGTGTCTCCCCATGTGGACTTTGAAGCCATTTGGTCATCCTCCACTTTTCCTGGTGTTTCTTGCTGCTGCACTGGGTGTTTTGTATTTGCTTCACGACATACAAGGAATTCAACTGGGAAACAGTGCTGGAGGGAGTCCTGTAACATGTGGTGGGTCAGGGTCTGCAGGAGAATGCCCCAACTTGGCTTCTATCCCACATTGCTTGCCCCCTTGACCATACCAACCTGATTCTGAACATTGCTCTGAAACCTCTCCATATTACAAGATGCCATTTCATATAATGGTCTGCTGGCTGCACGAAGTCAGTCACAAGCAATTTGGAAGCCAATGTAATATCCACATGGCCACACCACAGATGTATTATCACACACCTGCACACCACTGCTCTAGGCCCACTACTCAGCACGCTCTAACTTACTGGCATCTCTGTTCTACACCATTTTCAAGAAACCCAGTAAATCAAGGCACTCTCTGGTACACTCATGATCAGCAATGGGACATCCAATGGTTATCCAGTGCCACCTGGTCATTGGGAATTTCAAAAATTTTATGATATTTATCTATCCATTTTTCAAGAATGAAGTTGAAGGCACTTTGGGGTTTCCATTCATCCCGGAACCATTAAATGGTAAGGAAGCTCATTTCAATGAAAGCTCTGAGGAACTCTCACAGGCAAGGCTTCCCAGAGTGTGCCCAAAAGGTCACATGAAGAAAAGCCCTTTAAGGTCTATAATGTGAGGTCCTTGTGTGTTTTGACTCTTAACTGTGGCTGCCAAGTTTTTCAGAATAAAATCATGTGATATCCTTGCTGAGATTCTCAGTGCTCTGTTGAAAGCTTTCCTGGGCCTAGATCTCAGGTTTCAAGGGCGACTCTTATGCATGGCCTCCTACAATCCCAACACAACTCATGGCAATACTTCTCTGAGGTCAGTTTCAGAACTCAGTTTCTAAGGGGAATCACACCAGAGTTCAAGCCCATGTGGACCCAGTCATCTATTCCAAACGCCACAAAAATGACCACATTTAAAACCAAAACATTCCCGCATTGCCCTTATCTTTAACCATATAAACACTCATCATTAACTCTGGCTGCAGGTTTCCAAGAGTGGCGCAGCCCAAGACAGAATCCAAATAATGCACCCTTGCCCCTGATATGTCCAAAGTAAGGGTGGCCTGTTCACCCTTCTTATGAACCAGGAGTGATCAAATAGGCCTGCCATAAATACTGCTCTGCTTCTACAATTTGAGGCCTACTGACTGTCAGGTATAGATTCTTTATGTGATTTGGCATCATGAGACAACCCAAGCAGTTCTGCAGGAATTTGAAGAACTCATTTGATCCAAAGGATCCCTATTCTCACTTGATGGAGGTCAGGAACCAAACAGAAGAAGTCAAGAGACTTCATCCACAATGACAGATTTTTTGCCATTTTGGTTTGGATGCACACATGGGATCTTCTTTAGATCTATCAGGAGCTGAGAATTTTAGCCACAGCCTCAAACAGGGCCTAGTGTCTGATTAAGACACATCCCTTTCCAGAGCAATTAAGCAAAGAGCCACAGGTGATGCCCATTCATTTCCATTTGAAAACTATTTCTTCAGGCTTCACAAAGGGGTGGCCTGAGGCAAAGACCTTCCTGACATTCAAGGCAACAGAAACATAGATAAGCAAATGGAGCCAAACAGGGTTTCTCCACTGAGACTTTACTGGTCACACTTGTATTTGAGTTTTCTGAGATGTTCCCATTCCCTTCAGCTATCAAGGACATGGCCATGTCACAGAGTTTGGAGGTGGTACATATCTTGGACAATAAACCATGATACTATTCTGGAGAGTGGCCAGAATTCAGGAAGAAAACAGCAACTTAGGAAGTTAGTAGGTGTTTCCCATCCATAAGGCAAGCAACAGTCCATTAATCAATTGTGCAGGATGAATGCTGTGAATCTTTCTACTAGACAGGACACCTCCATTGATGCATTCTCGTTTCTAATGTCTAAAACCACGGACACAGTGGCTACACAGACATAGAAACACTCGCCTTGTCTAAAGACTTACTAGAAAAAGTCGACTCCAAACCAAACCAACCACCTTTCCTACCTATTCTCAGAACATGAAACAAAACCGCAAACTCACACCCACAATTAAAAAGGCACCTCCTTCCCAAAAATAGGTCTTTAACTATCTGGAGTGTCCTCTGACTGGTGGGCCATACTATGTTCCACTCAAAATGGCCTGTCCGGTCTCAGATCTTGTCTCCTTGGCCAACTCTGTTATTCTGGGAGGAGCCAGTGGTTAGCCACAACCTGCTGTCTCAAGAAAGGCCCCTCTTCAGAGCTCTACTGGCATTTGGCCATCCTCACATCACTAGGTACCAAGAAGGTCTGACTCTGTACTTGGTAAATCCAAACAAGTGAGCCCACTGGGACTGGGACTGGGACTGGCTCTTGGTGCCTGGCTTCTTGCATCCCAATTTCAGAGAGTTCCATCACCAAGAAAATGAGGTATGTCACTTTCTTTGGAACTGAATGAGGCCACTGCCTTGGCAACAACTTTGTCCTAACACTTGCTTACAATGGTCCCATGAGTTGGAGGGTGCCCCTACTTCCTGTGACAATTTGACTAGTTAGAATGGTATATCAAAATAGACACCATGGAACAGCTCTCCACGAAGGCCTGGTTAGGTCCATCTTCTCTACATTAAGAAGAGAGAGTCTGATGCATACACATCCCTTCGTCCTGTGCAGGTTGTTTGCCATGGAAGATGGCTTTTGCTCATTCAGGTCCTTCATAGCTGCCTACATCTTCTCCAGGGATAATTTCTACATCGAACTTTGAGGTTCTCAGCAGTTGGAAGATCACCTACATCCCTTATTGAAAGAATAGCCCTGTCCCTGCTCTTTTGTAATGTTAGATTGAGGCAACAGTGTATGGTTAGGGTTAATAACAGGTTCGATTTGGGTTAGGAATCATTCTGCGGGATGAATAATGGTATTGGGAACCTGCAATATATAGAAATATAGTGGTTAAATATAAGTATGGAAACAGAAATCTAGGTAAGATTTGAAGCTCAGAAGTGCATTGGGCAATAGATTGGGACACGTAGCTTTGAATTACGTTCTGCATACATATTTCAGAAAAATCGATATACAATGGCATAGGACCTTGTACCTCGGATGATTGAATGTAGTAGAGTACATCCACTCAAAAAGGGATAGTTGATAGGATCAGGAAGATAGTCAGTATGTTTCGGAAGAAGATAGAGTATAGGATTTGGACCAAAGTTCATTAGCAATAGGGTTTTGGTTAGAGAGTGAATGTCAATGTCAGCACATGTGAAGGGTCAGTCACAATGTTGAACTGGGAAAAATATGTAGGAAAGTAGATATCAATAGAGACATTAGGAAATCAGGCAAAGTATAAAGTGAGTGAAAAAACTAGACATTTCCAACAGTTTTGAGGTTGAATATATAATCTTAGGAAGAAACAAAAATGTGGTCACCAATAGGATTGACATTTGAGAGCATTAGGCAACCTGGATATGGATGTTTTTAGTAATCCATGTTCAGTTTCCATTTAGGCTTTGGTACAATCATACGTGTGACTTTTGCATTTTGTGTCCAGAATATTACTGTGGTAACATGCATATGTAGATCAGGTGACATGAGTATTTCTTCCACCATTTCTGGGAGCAATATTTAGAAGACGAATAAATTAGTATTGGGCATGCTAAGAGGTGTACCCTGTGTCTATGAATATAGAGATAATGCATGAATAGACCATATAGTGAATAAATAATATAACTGGTTCCACTTTAAATAATGGATTAAACTGATATCAGAATATATATAAGAAATACTATATTGATATGAAATCATTCCTTCCAACCAGTTATACATCTAATGGTGATATTATAGTTATGGTTTATCATGAAGTGAGTGTCAGTTTTGCTTCAAAAGTGATAAAGGAAATCAAAAATAATGTATTTGGAAAGAAGTCTCATGATAAGACCAGTCAAGAAACCTGGAAGAATTCATGTGTTCTGAAGCAGGAAGTGATTGAAAGTGAAACAAATGCCTATAAGTTTGCTAACTTGTGGATGAAATATATATCCTATGATGTGCACAAATTGAAGAAATAGTAATGTACCAGTGTTGAATTAAAATAAATTTCAAAATACACATCATGTCACATAGGAATGTACTTGCATTGATGTTAAACTGGGTCAGTTACTGTAGAAGTATTAGTATTTGTATGCAACATTAACTGAAGTTAGTTTTCAGTACTGCAAACAATATGTATTTCAGGTGGATGAATATTTCTGAGAATGATCTTGTGAAAAGTTGATTATAAATCCATATACATGAACATGAATGAATTTAGTGAGTGTATATAAGACACATATATTTCATATTTTGAAAAATCTGGAGAGTGTATATATATATATATACAAAAAAAACACACACAGACAATAAATTAGCAATCGAAATTTATCATGAAATATATATCTTCCACAGATGCAAAATTATTTCTTTTAGAACATGGATTTATGTATAATGTTGTTCTTCTAGGAAACACACCCCTAGGTTAAATTTTCAGTTCCAACAGAGTTTAACAGGAGTGATCATTTCTCACAAATTGTATTTGCCAAATTAGCCTCCTCACAAGAATGTAGGTGTGATACCAGGTAGTGTTCTATATGTGCATTTAAAAATACATGTGCTGAATAGGCTACAGAGAAAGGGAGAGAGGAATTCACATATTTGTTAACATTAAAAACACATGGAGAACTATTTCAATTAAAAATTGACTAGATTTATAACACCTACAATTAATCATGCAAAAAACAAGTCCAACTATACACCATGATTCCTCTGAACTGCTAGTATTCCTATTCTGTTTGTGTTATTTTTCTCCATCATATTAGGAGTAGTAGTCAGATTTTATTAGGGTATGCGTTAGTGTCAGGGATTCAGTATTTCGAATGGAAAATTGGAAAATGACTCTAAAGGGTATGCAAATATGTGCTACACAAAAATGTTCACACTCTCATCCAGAAGATTGCCTTGACATTACCTTAGTTCCAAGTAAGATACAATAAAGGACAAAAGTTAGAAAATCTGTAAATACATATCAGGAATAAAAAATGCTCAGGAGTTCACAAACTTGTAGGTGGTAGAGGAGTTTCCAATAGTAAGGGACAGGGTAAACACTCCACAAACATTGAGCTCTGCTTGTGTAAAGACTTCTTGAGAAACTCTCTGAGGTTGGGCTCTTAAAATACATGTTCTTGTCAGGAGCTTTAGCTTCCTTTGTTGTGTGACCATCAAATCTTGGTGTGCAAATATGTGACCTGAAGTACATTGTTTCTAATTTTCCAATGAAAATGAGGCAGCAGTGCTGAATACTCTTTTTGTAGTTAAACTATGGCCACTGGGGTGTAAGTGTCTCCCCGGGTTGACTGTGAAGCCATTTCGTCATCCTCCAATTTTCGTGGTGTTTCTTGCTGGTGCACTGGGAGTTTGGTATTTGCTTCATGAAATACAAGGAGTTCAACTGGGACACAGTGCTGGAGGGAGTTCTGTCACGTGTGGAGGGACACGGTCTGCATGAGAATGCACCAACCAGGATTCTGTCCCACATAGGTTGCCCCTTTGTCCATAGCAACCTGATTCTGAACATTGCCCAGAAACCTATCCATATAACAAGATGCCTTTACATATAAGGGTCTGCTGGCTGTACCCTGTCAATCACAAGGCAATTGGAAGCCAATGGCAGATCCACATGCCCCAACACACATGTTTTTTCACACACCTTCACACCACTGCTCTAGGGCCACTAATGAACAGGCTCCAACTTACTGGCATCACTGTTCTACACAATTTTTATGAAACCCACTCACTCAAGGCACTGTCTGATTCACTCATGATCAGCAACAGGACATCCAAAAGTTTTCCAGTGCCACCTGGTGATGGGAATTTCAAAAATTTCATGGTATTTATCAAGCCATTTTTCGAGGATAAAGTTGGAGGCTCTGTGGGTTTCAATTCATTCAGGAACCATTAAATGTTGAAGAAGCTCATATCAATGAAAGATCTTGAGAACACTCACAGGCAAGGCTTCCCAAAGAGTGGCCAAAAGGTCACATGAAGTCAGGCCCATTGAGGTATACAATGTGAGGTCCATATGTGTTTTGACTCTCAACTGTGGCTTTAAAGAATTTCAGAATAAAATCATGTGATATCCAGGCTGAGATTCCCAGTGCTGTGGGCAAAGCCACCATGCACCTAGATCTCCCTGCACCACAATTAATACCTGAGATGTTGGTTGCATGGCCTAGTAAAATCCAAACACAATTCATCACAATACTTCTCTTATGTCACTTCCAGAATTCAGTCTCTAAGGGGAATCATACCAGAGTTCAAGCCCAGGTGGACCCAGTCATCTGTTCCAAGCGCCAAACAAATTACCACAATTCACAACAAAATGCTCCCACATGCCCCTTATCTTATTTCATGTAGACACTCATCATAACATCTGGATGGAGGTTTCCATGAGGGGCACAGCACAAGACAGTGTCCAAAATAACCTTTCTTGCCCCTCATTTGCCTAAAGTCAGTGTGGCCTGGAAATCCTGACTGTGAACCAGGAGTGATCAAATACGCCTGCCGTTAATACTCCTTGGCTTCTCCAATTTGATGCCTACTGACTGTGGGGTTTAGATTCTTTATGTAAACTGGATTCATGAGAAAACCCAAGCACCTATGGGCTAAACTCTGCAGGGCTTTAAAGAACTCATTTGACCCAAAGGATCCCTATTTTCACTTGATGGATGTCAGGAATCTTAGAGAAGAAGGTGAGAGTCTTCATCCACAATAACTGCTCTTTTGGCCATTTTGGTTTTGGATGCACCCATGGGATCTTTCTTTAGATCCATCAGGTGCTGAAAATCTAAGCCACAGCCTCACACAGGGCCAAGAGGCTGATTCAGACACATCCCTTTCCAAAGCAATTATGCAAAGAGCAAAACACACACAGACATTATAAAGTGGCAATATATATGCTAATTGAAATTCATGATGAAATATATATCGTCCACAGATCCAAAAATATTAATTTTACTGAACATGGATTTAAGAATAATGTTGTTCAACTAGAAAGGTTACCCTTAGGTTGAATTTTAAGATCCAATAGCGTTTAGGAGGAGTGATCTCTTGTCATAATTTGTATCTGCCATGTCAGCCACCTCACAAGAATGTATATGTGATACCAGGTAGGATTCTATATGTTTATATAAAAATACATGTGATGAATAGGCTACAGAGAAAGGGATAGAGGAATTCACATATTTATTAACTTAAAAAACACAAGGAGAACTATTTCAATTAAAAATTAACTAGATTTATAACACCTACCCTACATAATGCAAAAGGCAAGTCCAACTATACACCATGCCTCTTCTGAACTGCTTGTATTTCTATTGTGTTTGTATGCACTGTGGGTTTCAAGAACCATTAAATGTTGAGGAAGCTCATTTGAATGAAACTCTGGAGAACTCTCATAGGCAAGGCTTCCCAAAGAGTGACCAAAAGGTTAGATATAGCCAGGCCCATTGAGGTCTACAATGTGAGGTCCATGTGTGTTTTGACTCTCAACTATGGCTACCAAGTCTTTAAGAATAAAATCATGGGATATCTTGGCTGAAATTCTCAGTGCTCTGTGGAAATCCACCCTCGGCCTTGATCTTAGTTTCCAAGGGCGACTCTCATGCTTGGCCTCCTAAAATATCACCACAATTCATGGCAATACTTCTCTGAGTTCAGTTCCAGAAGTCAGTCTCTAAGGGGAATCACACAAGAATTCAATCCCAGGTGGACCCACTCATCTCTTCCAACCGTCACACAAATGACCACAATTAATACCAAAACACTCTCACATGGCCCTCCTCTTCCTCTATAAAGGCACTCATCATAACATCTGGCTGGAGGTTTCCATGAGGGGCACAGCCCAAGACAGTGTCCCAAATAAGCTCCCTTGCCACTCATTTGCCTAAATTCAGGGTGGCTTGGACACCCTTCTTGTGCACCAGGAGTGATCTGAAAGGGTAAAATAAATTGAAATTAAAGTGTAAAAGTTGAAGTGTAAAAGACTGGGTTTTGTAAAGTTTCTAAGCTGCAAGGCCTGAGTTAAAATGTAAAGGACCAGGTATTGTTAAGTTCCTATGCTACATGCAAAACCTGAAATTCCTGTAGCTTGTAGTACAATTCCCGACTGCCCAGTAAATATTCCCCCTGACCGCCTGGTTATTTAATAACCTAGGACCCTGTGTGGCCTGGCACATAGGCATTGCAAGGCCTAAAGCAATCTGTTTGAATGTGTACCTCGCTTTAGAACTGACCTATCACTCCTGCCACACCTGTTCCTGCCAATGAATGAACTAATCATGTTTAGGAATTGTTGTTTGATTTTTCTGCGGTGTATGTTGATTTCTTAAAGGAGACTGTGATATATGTAAAGTCCCGCCCTCCCCAAAAAGTGTGCTTAAGCACTGCTCAACCCCTGCTCGGGGCTCTGGGCTGCTCTCCCTTCTTGAGTGAGCACGTAGCCCCAGCATGCTGGATTGGATCCTCAATGAACGCCTTTTTCTGTTGCATGAGCCGCGTTCTCTTGGTGGTCTCTTCCTCCGACGTTCACCGGATCCTTACATTTGGTGCGTTGGCCGGGAATCATGCAGCATAGGACAAGGACACCCCAACAGACCCATCTGGGGGTAAGTAAGGCGCTTCTTTCCATTTTTCCTTGCGATCGCTCAGAGCTTTTTGTTCAGGTTCCGTTTTTCCGTTTTTGGTTTGGGTTGGCAGAGTGGCTGCCAGCGGAGAACGTAAGTTCCCCCTGTCAGTGGTGGACAAACGTGTCCTAAAGCCACAGACCACGTCCTTGCAAGGGATGCCTTGGAGGACTCAGGGAGTGATGGATGTGCCCTCATTAGGTGAGGAGGGACGGATGAGCCCACATTAGGTGACTCTGCTGCCAACCCATCATATCTTGCTGGCTACTTTTTTCTCTCAGGTTGAATTCACTGTCTGGCTTTGTGGTCTAACCCATCAGGTTTTGCCAGTTACTAGGTTCTGATCTTTACTTCTGAACTCGTGTTAAATGTTACCTGTGTGTACATGTTTGTGTCACGTTTGTATTGTCCTTGTCTCTGTTTGAGAAACTCTCATTATGGGACAAAGCCATTCCATACCTCTGTCCTTGAAGCCTTTCCTGGTCCCTGCCTCCAATCCGACACCGTCACCCAGGATCCTATCACTCAAACCTTCTACTCCTTCCCCTCTTCCCTCCATTCTCCCTGAGTCACAAGATTGTATATCTTGGGGTTGTGAACAAACGGGAGCTGCATGATGGTCTTTGTGTGTCTTTTTATCTGTGTTTCTGTTAAATGTGATGGCATTGTTTGGACCGATGCAGAGTCCCGAGTTCCAACCTGCCTTACATATGTGGAAGTTACTTTACCTAAATTTTAAACTAATGCTTCTCCTGTGAGGGACCAAAAGTCAATAGAACCGCCAGTTTTTCTGTTCTCACCTTTTGCACCTCTCTTAGCTGTGTTTTAAAGAACTTTGATAAACTTTACTCCCCTTTGTTAAGCAAGATTACGGAAGCAGTGATTTCTTTTCTTCCCGTAGTTGGCTTGAGCATGCCCACTGCAGAGGGAAATGTCTGGGGTCAAAGAACTTTGATATCTCGCTTAAACTTTTCTCAAAACCCTGTCCTCATTATTAAATTGGCATTAATTGGCTTTGGGATGGGAACCAAGCCTTCAGTCATAAATTTTGACACCCCAGAGGGGACTTTAAATAAACCCCACTCTGCCCTCTTGGGGAAGCCTAGCACTCAAAACAACTGCAAGCAGAGGATGAAATTTTGGGGAGCTGACTACTGCAAAGTTGGGAGACATAGAATATGCCTGGTGCCTGGGGTCAAAGCAAACCAGAGGAACTAATCCTGTAAGTAAATGGTGAGGCTAAGGGACTCCCAGCAGCTGACAGAGCCATTTTGCTGTGGGGAACTCCTTTATTCCTTACTTGCACTTTAAGGATTTCTCCACCTCTGTTTACTTAACAAAAGGGACAATGAATGCATTAATATGTTGATATTATAGATTGTTTCTTGGGGATGATCTAGGGTGAATGTGTATCTAAAAATGATTTTTTTTATTTTAACCATCTCGTATCTAAATGGGTTTCTAAAGCATTGCACAATCTTACAGTTAAAAGTTGGGTTTAAACAATTGTTTAGTTTGATTTCAGGTAGTTCATGCTAGGAAACTTAAATACTTAGGATAAAAAATAATTAAAGAGTTTTAATTTTGAACTAGGCAGCCTGAAAAAATTTCACTAGATATACCAGTGCATTAACTTGGGAAGAGATAATAAATTATGATATGGTATCTATTCCCATCAGTGTGTAAGATTTTAAAAAATGGTACTAAATTAAAACGTTGGTCTGGCTTATTGAAATGACATTAATTAGCAACAGTCTTGGAAATTTTTAAAGCTTAATTTCGGATACACATGGTAGTGTGTGGTTCTTTTTAAAAATTTTTCAGCCAATTTAATGTAACTTAATACTATTAGAAACTTCATAACAAAGAAAGGGGCTTAACGATCCTATAGAAACTTCTTCTGATGGTGGCTTTAATATTATCAAAAAATGATCCTATTTTCAGTTTTGTGTGAGCAAGTTTTTCTAGTGTAGAAAAATCTAAAGATATAAAATTTTGAGAATTACATCTTAAACTTGCATCAAAATTTTCAACATCCAAACCTGGAAATTATGACTTATAGCTAAAATGCCTTAGGCCTGAGGTTTCTGCTACGAATTCCAGTCTTTTCAGTTTTCCAGACCTCAGCCAGGACTTAAGTTGATATGCAAATAAAAGAAGCCTGCAGCACTCAGCAGGAGACAGATAAAAAAGAGTAAATGTGTCTTTTTACCTGAACTCAAACTAGACCTAACCAAAAAATTATATTATACGGTATTTACTAATTACTGGCCAGTCATCTTTTTTAGGACTCTTGCTTTTCTTAGATTCTGTATTTTTTTTTTGAGCTCATGATCTTGATTCTGCTGATGGGTTAATGTTTTCTGATCAGTTCTATTTTTGATCGACTCTTGAGTTTTTAGCATTTAAATGGAGATTTCACCTGAAAAAGCTACAAGGCTTTTACTATTGTGTTATGTGTTACATTTGTTTTACGTGTTGTATGTTGGTATGTCTGTATGTGTGTATGTCCATATATCATGCAGTGATATGACAATTGACAGATGAGGAGCACTCATGAAAAATTTAGAATGTATCCAAATGTCTTTGATTCACGTGATTCATATGTTTTAATTCAAATTGGGTAAACAGATAAAAATAAAGATGTCTTTAAAATTAGGCCTATAAGTTTTCTAGGTTTTCAAAAAGGCCCTAATAAAATGTAGATGTCTATAAAATAATCTGCCTAAATTCAGAAATTTACAAGTATTGTATTGAAATGTGAACAGAAAGAGGTTAGTAGATGAAAAAGAGAAACTAAAAGGTTCCAGATATAGATCTAATAGAGGAAAAATGTGTTTCTGGATAAGAGAGTCTATATGATTAAGTAATTAAAAGGGTTTAAGTAAATAATAAAAAAAGGTTTGTGTAACTTGGTTATATGTGTAAGTTTTGAGCAAGTAATCTTAAAAAAATAAACAGCTGGTAAAACAAGTACTGTTTTTATAAAATTGTGCCATGTTATTTCTTTAAAATCTAAACTTGTTTAATACAAAAACATCAATGTAATTGTGGTGTTAATGTGTTCATATCTTCCAGGTATACAAGTCTGTAAGGTAGAAGCTTCCAAAGACCATTGTATCAAGCTGGTGTTCTAAGGTTGTATGGTAATTCTAGGCTTAAAAGAAAAACATGTTGGAGATTTATGTATATCATTTGTGTTCTATAATTGGACTTGTTATCAATAAGATATGTACAGTTCCATGTTACTTTTTACACTGAGATACAATCTAAAAGTATTTTTAACTTAATGAGAGCCAAATCTGTGAAGGTTTTATTGTAAACACAAAGGTAATGCCCATTCATTTCCATGTGAAAACTGTTTTCTTCAGGCTTCACAAAGGGGTGGCCTGAGACAAAGACTTTCCTGATATTCAGGGCAACATAACAATAGGTAATCAAAAGGCCCAAAGCAGGGTTTCTCCACTGAGACTTTACTGGCTACACTGATATCTGAGTTTTCTGAGATGCTTGCCATTCCCTTCAGCTATCCAGTACATGGCCATGTCACAGATGTTGGAAGTGGTTCATATATTGGACACAAAATCATGAGCCTATTCTGGAGAGTGGCCAGAACTCAGGAAGAAAACAGGAACGTAGGAAGATAGTTGGTGTTGCCCATTGATAAGGCAAGCCACACTCCATTTATAAATTGTGCCGGATGAATGCTGGGAAGTTTTCTCCTTGAGAGGATACACCCATTGAGGCATTCTCTTTTCTAATGTCTTCAACCACGGACACAGTGGGATACACAGACCTAAAAACACTCGCCTTGTCAAAGGACTAACTAGAAACACTCCACTCCAAACCAAACACACCCCCTTTCCTAACTATTCTCAGAACAAAAGAAAAAACCACAAACCCATACCCACAACCACAAAGGCACCTCCTTCCCCCAAGTAGGTCTGGAACTATCCAGAGTGTCCTCTGACCGGAGGGCCATACTATGTTCCCCAGAAATGGTCTGTCCTGTCTCAGATCTGGGCTCCTTGGTCAACTCTGTGAAGTTTTCAGGAGCCAGCAGTGAGCCTCTACCTGTTTTCTCCGGAAGGGCCCCTCTTCAGAATTTTTCTGGAATTTGGCCATTCTCACATAAGTAGGTACCACAAAAGACTGACTCTGTCCTCGGAAAATCCAAACAAGTGAGAACACTGGAACTGGTGCTGGGACTGGGTCTTGGTGCCTGGCTTCCTGGAACCCAAATTTGGAGAGTTCCATCAACAAGGATGTGAGGTGAGGTCACTTTCTTTAGTAACTGAATGAGGTCACTGCCTTGGCAACCAATTTCTCCTAACATTTGCTTCCTAAGGTCTCATAACATGGAGGATGTCCCTACTACCTGTGACACTTTCACAAGTTAGAATAGTATAGAAACCATAGTCACCTGGGAACAGCTCTCCACAAAGGCCTAGTTTGGTTCATCTCCTCTACCTTAAGAAGAGAGAATCTGATTCAGACACAACCCTTCATCCTGACCAGGTTGTTTGCCATGGAAGATGCCTTTTGCTCTATCATGTCCTTCATAGCTGCCTACGTCTTCTCCAGGGATCATTTCTGCATGGAACTTTGAAGTTTTCAGCAGGTGGAAGATCCCCTGCATTCCTGTATTGTAAGACCAAATCTTTCCCTGCTTTTCTGAACACTTAGATTGAGGGAACAGTATATGGTTAGGGTTAATAATATGTTCAATTAAAACCAAAATACTCCCACATGGCCCTCATTTTCTTCCATGTAGACATTCATCATAACCTCTGGCTGGAGGTTTCCATAAGGGGCGCAGCCCAAGACAGTGTCCAAAATAAGTTCCCTTTCCCCTCATTTTCCTAAAGTCAGGGTTTCCTGGACACCCTTCCTGTAAACCAGGATTGATCAAATAGGCCTGCCAGTAATACTGCTCTGTTTCTTCATTTTGAAGCCTACTGACTGTGAGGTATAGATTCTTTATGTGATTTGGAGTCATGTGAGAACCCAAGCACTGCAGGGCTTTGAAGAAATCATTTGTCTCAAAGGATCCCTCTACTTACTTGATGGAGGTCAGGAACCTAACAGAGGAAGCAAGAGACTTCATCCACAATGACTGATCTTTTTGCCATTTTGGTTTTGGATGCACACATGGGATCTTTCTTTAGATCCATCAGGTGCTGAAAATCAAAGCCACAGCCTCTCTCAGAGCCGAAAGGATGATTCAGACACATCCCTTTCCAAAGCAATTAAGCAAAGAGCCACAGGTGATGCTCATTCATTTCCAATTGAAAGCAGTTTTTTTCAGGCTTCACAAACTGGTGGCCTGAGGAAAAGACCTTCCTGACATTCAGGTCAACAGAACAGTAGGTTAGCAAAAGGCACAAAGCAGGGTTTCTCTACTGAGACTTTACTGGTCACACTGATATCCGAGTTTTCTGAGATGCTCCCAATTCCCTTTATCTATCCAGTACATGGCCATGTCACAGAACTCGACAGAGGTCCATATCTTGGACAAAAAACCATGAGCCTATTCTGGAGAGTGGCCAGAATTCAGGAAGAAAACAGGAACTAAGGAAAGAAGTAGGTGTTGCCCATATAAGGCAAGCCACAGTCCATTCATAAATTGGGCAGGATGTGTGCTGAGATGCTTTCTACTAGACAGGACACATCCATTGATGCATTCACTTTTCTAATATCTACAACCACGGAAAAAGTGGGAAACACAAACATAGAAACACTCGCCATGTCAAATGACTTACCAAAAACAGTCCACTCCAAACCAAACATACTGCCTTTCCTACCTATTCTCAGAACATGATACAAAACGACAAATTCACACCCACACCCACAAAGGCACCTCCATTACCCAAGTAGGTCTGTGACTATCCAGAGTGTCCTCAGACTGGTGGGCCTTACTCTGCTCCCTCGAAATGGACTTTCCTGTCTCAGATCAGGTCTCCTTTACCAACTCTGTAAAGTTGTCAGCATCAATCAGTGAGTCACTACCTGCTTTCTCAGGAAAGGCCCCTCTTCAGAGCTTTCCTGGCATTTAGCCATCCACACATCAGTATGTACCAAGAAAGACCGACTCTGTCCTTGGTAAATCCAAACAAGTGAACCCACTGGGACTGGGACTGGGACTGGCTCTGAGTGCCTGGCTTCCTGGATCCCAAGTTCAGAGAGTTCCATCACCAAGGAAGTGAGGTAGGTCACTTCCTTCAGGAACTGAATGAGGTCACTATCTTGGCAACCACTTTATCCTAACATTTGCTTCCAAGGGTCCCATGAGAGAGAGGCTTCCCCTACTTCCTGTGTCACATTCACAAGATAGAATGGTATATCAACCATAGGCATATGTTAACAGCTCTCCACACAGACCTGGTTTGGTCCATCTTCTCTACATTAAGAAGAGAGAGGCTTATTCAGACACATCGCTTCATCCTGACCAGGTATTTTACCAAGGAAGATATCTGTTGCTCTCTCAGGTTCTTCATAGCTGCCTACATCTTCTCCAGGGTTTATTTCTGCATGGAACTTGAGGTTCTCAACAGGTGGAAGATCCCCTATCTACCTGTATTATAACACCAACTCTGTCCCTGCTCTTCATAAAGTTAAATTGAGGGAACAGTACATGGTTAGGTTTAATAGCATGTTCGATTTGGGTTAGGAATCATTCTGTGAGATGAATAATGGTATTGGGAACCTCCGATATTACAAGCATATATAGGTGTAATATAAGTATGAAAACAGAAATCTAGGAAAGATTTCAAACCCAGATGAACATTGGGCCCTTGATTGGGATACTTAGCTTTGAATAATTTCCGCAAAGTTGTGTCAGATAAATCGATATACAATGGTATAGGACCTTGTACCTTGGATGACTGAATGAGGAAGAGATCGTCCAGACAAAAAGAGATAGTTCGAAAAGTTATTTAGATATAGGGTTTTGGTTAGAGAGTGAATGTAAATGTCAGCATATGTGAAGAGTCAGTCACAGTGATGAACTGGGGAAAATGTTTAGGAAAGCAGATATCAATAGAGACATTAGGAAATCAGGGAAAGTACAAAGTGAGTGATAGGATAAGATGTTTTTAACATGGTTGAGTTTGAATATATAATCTTAGGAAGAAACAAATATGTAGTCACCAATAGGAATGATATTTGAGATCATTAGTTAATCAGGACATGGATGTTGTTAGTAATACATGCTCACATTAAATTTAGGCTTTGGTACAATCATAAGGGTGTCCTTTGCATTTTTTGTCAGGAATATTACTGTGTTGAAATGTAAATGTATATCAGGTGACTACAGTATTTCTTCAACTATTTCTGAAAGCAACTTTTTAAGACTGATAAGTTAGTATTGGGGACACAAGTACGTGTACCCTGTGCCTATGATTATAAAGATGATGCCTTAATAGACCATACTGTAAAAAAAATAATATAACTGGATCAAACTTTAAATAATTGATTGAATTGATATCTGAAAATATATAGGAAATCTTATATTGATATACATAAGTTCATTCTAACCAGTTATACATCTAATGGTAATTTTAGCATTATGGTTTATGATGAAGAGTGTGGGAGTTTTGCTTCAAAAATGATTATGGAAATCGAAAATAATATGTTTGGAAATAATCTCATGCAAAGAACAGTCAAGAAACATGGAGGAATACATATGTTCTGAAGCAGCAAGTAATTGCAAGTGAACCAAATGCGTACAGATTTGTGAACTTGTGGATGAAAAGTATTATCCTATGATGTCCATAAACTGAAGAAATTGTAATGTACCAGTGTTGAATAAAAATGAACTTCAAAATACACATCATGTCCCATAGGATTTTACTTGCATTGATGTTAAACTGGGTCAGTTACTGTACAAATATTAGGATTTGTAAGCACCATTCACCAAAGTTAGTTTTCAGTACTGGGAAATAAATATGTATTTCATGTGGATGAATATTTCTGAGAATAATCTTGTGAAAATTTGATTATAAATCCACATATAGGAACATGAGTTAAATTAATGAGTGTATAATAAGACACATATATTTCATATTTTGAATAATCTGGAGAAAAAAAAAAAAAAAATATATATATATATATATATATATATATATATATATATATATATATATATAGATACAAACACAGACATTAAAATGTAGTAATATGTATGCCAGTCAAAATTCATTATGAAATATATATCATCCTCATATCCAAAAATATTCTTTTTACTGAGCATGGATTTATGTATAATGCTGTTCATCTAGGAAATTCACCAATATGTTGAATTTTCAGTTCCATCAGTATTTAGGGGCAGTGATCTCTTCTCACAATCTGTATCATCCTAAAACAGCAAGCTCACAAGAATGTACGTGTGATACCAGGTAGGATACTAAACATGCATAATAAATTTCATGAGATGAATAGGCTACAGAGAAAGGGAGACAGAAATGTACATATGTGTTAACTTTAAAAACACATGGAGAAGTATTACAATAAAAAGTTGACTAGATTTATAACACATACACTTGATAAAGCAGAACGCAAGTCCTAGTATACACCATGCCTCCTATGTACGGCCTGTATTTCTATTCTGTTAGGTTTCTTTTTCTACATCATATTAAGATTAGTAGTCAGAGTCTAGTAGGGTATGGGTTAGTGACAGGGATTCAGTATTTCTAATGGAAAATAGGAAAATGAATCTAATGTGTATGCAAATATTTGCTAGACAAAAATCTTCCCACTGTCCTCCAAAACAATGCCTTGATATTTCCTTCGCCACAAGTAATACACAATTAGTGGAGAAGAGTTTGAAAATCTGTGAATATATATCTGGAAAAGAAAATGCTCAGGAGTTCACAACCTTGAAGGTGGTAGAGGAATTTCCAAAAGTAAGGTACTGGGTAAACACTCCACAAACATGGAACTCTGGTGGCCTAATGAGTTTTTGAGAAACTGCCTCTGAGTTTGGGCCCTTGAAAAATTTGTTGTTGTCAGGAGCTTTAGCTTCCTTTGTATTGAGACCATCAAACCTGGGTCGGCATTTATGTGACCTGGATGACATGGTTCCTTATATGCTATTGAACATGAGGAAGAAGTTCTGAATTTTCCCTTTGTTAGTAAACTGAGGACACTGGGGTCTAAGTGTCTAACCATGTGATCTGTGAAGCCATTTGGTCATACTCCACTTTTCGTGGTGTTTCTTACTGCTGCACTGGGAGTTTGGTATTGGCTTCACGTAATACAAGGAGAAAAACTGGGACACAGTGCTAGAGGGAGTACTCTCACGTGTAGTGGGTGAGGGTCTACAGGAGAATGCACCAACCAGGCTTCTATCCCAAAAAGCTTGCACCCATGTCCATAGCAACCTGATTCTGAACATTGCCCTGAAACCTCTCCATATAACAAGGTCCCTTTACTTGTAATGTTCTGCTGGCTGCAACATGTCAGTCACAAGTCATTCGGAAACCAATGGCAGAACCACGTGTCCTGACGACAGATGTTTTATCATACACCTGCCCACCACTGCTCTGGGCCCACTAATCAGCAGGCTCCAACTTTCTGGCACCTCTGTTCTCACCATTTTCATGAAACCCAGTCAATCAATGCAATGTCTGGTACACTCATGATCAGCAACAGATATCCAAAGGTTCTCCAGTGCCATATGTTCATGGAAATTTAAAAAATTCATGGTATTTATCTAGCCAATTTTCAAGGATGAAGTTGGAGGCACTGTGGCTTTCAATTTATTCAGGAACCATGAAATGGTGAGGAAGCTTATTTCAATTAAAGCTCGGGAGAACTCTCAGAGGCAAGGTTTCCCAAAGAGTGGCCAAAAGGTCACATTAAGCCATGCCCATTGAGGTCTACAATTGAGGTCCATGTGTGTTTTGACTCTCAACAATGGCTGCCACGTCTTTCTGAATAAAGTCATGTGATATCCTGCCTGAGATTCCCAGTGCTCTTTGGAAAGCTATCCTGAGCCTAGATCTCAGTCTCCAAGGGCAACTCTCATGTGTGGCCTCCTAAAATCCCAACACAATTCATGTCAATACTTCTCTGAGTTCATTTCAGTCTCTAAGGGGAATCACTCCAGAGTTGAAGTCCATGCGGACCCAGTCATCTCTTCGAACAACCACACAAATGACCACAATTAAACCAAAACACTCCCACATGGCCCTCATCTTCTTCAATATAAACTCTCAACATAACCTCTTGCTGGAGGATTCCATGAGGGGCGCAGCCTAAGGAAGTGTCCAAAATAACCTCACTTGCCCCTTATTTGCCTAAACTCAGTGTGGCCTGGAAACCCTTCCTGTGAACCAGATGTGATCAAATAGGCCTGCCATTAATACTGCTCTACTTCTCCAATTTGAGTCCTACTCTCTGTGGGGCATAGATTCTTTATGTGAATTGGGGTCATGAGAAAATCAAGCACCTATGGGCTACCCTCTGCAGGGCTTTGAAGAACCCATTTCAGTGAGTCGAGGAATTGGACCAAATGTTCTTTAGATATAGGGTTTTTGTTAAAGAGTGAAAGTAAATGTCAGCATATTTGAAGAGTCAGTCACAGTGATGAACTGGGGAAAATGTGTAGGAAATCAGATATCAATAGAGACATTAGGAAATCAGGCAAAGTACAAACTGAGTGATAGGATAAGACATTTTTAACAGGGTTCAGATTCAATATTTAATCTTAGGAAAAAACAAATATGTAGTCACCAATAGGAATGATATTTGAGATCATTAGTTAATCAGGACTTGGATGTTGTTAGTAATACATGCTCACTTTCAATATAGGCTTTGGTACAATCATAAGTGTGTCCGTTGCATTTTGTGTCAGGAATATTACTGTGATAAAATGTGTATGTATATCAGGTGACTAGAGTATTTCTTCCACCAATTCTTAAAGCAATATTTTAAAGACTTATAAATTAGTATTGGGGATACAAATAGGTATACCATCGGTCTATGAATATAGAGATGATGCCTTAATAGACCATACTGTGAATAAATAATATAACTGGTTCAAACTTTAAATAATGGATTGAATTGATATCTGAAAATATATAGGAAATTTTATATTGATATACATAAATTCATTCTAACCAGTTATACATCTAATGGTAATATTAGCATTATGGTTTATCATGAAGAGTGTCTGAGTATTGCTTCAAAAATGATTATGGAAATCAAAAATAATGTGTTTGGAAAGAATCTTATGAAAAGAACAGTCAAGAAACATGGAGGAATACATGTGTTCTGAAGTAGGAAGTGATTGAAAGTGAACCAAATGCCTATAAATTTGTGAAATTGTGGATGAAAGGATATATCCTATAATGTCCATAAACTGCAGAAATAGTAATGTATCAGTGTGGAATAAAAATGAACTTCAAAATACACATCATGGTCCCATAGGTGTCTACTTGCATTGATGTGAAACTGGGTCAGTCACTGTGGAAATATTACGATTTGTATGCACCATTCACTGAATTTAGTTTTCAGTACTAGGAAATAAATATGTATTTAAGGTGGATGAATATTTCTAAGAATTATTTTGTAAAAATTTGATTATAAATCCACATACACACACATGAGTGAATTTAGAAAGTGTATAATAAGACACATATATTTCATATTTTGGAAAATCTAAAGAGTAGATATCTATATCTATATAGATAGATAGATAGATAGATAATTAGATACTCACATACACAGACATTAAAATGTAGCAATATATATGCCATTCGAAAATCATAATAAAATGGATATCATCCACGTATCCAAAATATTCATTTTACTGAACATTTATTTATGCATAATACTGTTCATCTAGGAAATTCACCCATAGGTAGAATTTCCAGTTCCATCAGTATTTAGAGGGAACGATCTCTTCTCACAATTTGTATCTTCCAAAATAAGCAAGCTCACAAGAATGTACATGTGATACCAGGTAGAATTCTAAAGATGCATTAAAAAATACATGTGATGAATAGGCTACAGAGAAAGTGAGACAGAAATTTACATATGTGTTAATTTTAAAAACTTTTGGAGAAGTATTACAATGAAAAGTTGACTAGATTTATAACACATACCATTGATAAAGCCGAAGGCAAGTCCAAGTATACACCATGACTCCTATGAAAGGCCTGTATTTCTATTCTGTTAAGTTTCTTTTTCTCCATCATATTTTGATTAGTAGTCAGAGTCTAGTAGGGTATGGGGTAGGTTCAGGGATTCAGTATTTCAAATGGAAAATAGGAAAATGAATCTAATGTGTATGCAAATATGTGCTACACAAAAATCTTCCCACTCTCATCCAGAACAATGCTTTGACATTACCTTCGCCCCAAATAAGACACAATTAGTGGAGAAAAGTTAGAAAATCTGTGAATACATATGTGGAAAGGAAAATGCTCAGGAGTTCACAAACTTGTAGGAGGTAGAACGGGTTACAAAAAGAGAGAGGGTAAACACTCCACAAACATGGAGCTCTGCTAGCCTTTTTGAGAAACTGCCTCTGAGGTTGGGCAGTTAAAATATATGTTGTTGTCAGGAGCTTTAGCTTCCTTTGAAGTGAGACCATCAATTCTGGTTCTCCATCTATGTGACCTGGATGACATGGTTTTTTTATTTTCTAGTGAACATGAGGCAGCAGTGCTGAATTCTCTCTTTGTAGGTAAACTTTGGCCACTGGGGTCTAAGTATTTAACTGTGTTGTCTGAAAAGCCATTTGGACATTATCCACTTTCGTGGTGTTTTTTACTGCTGCACTGTGAGTTTGGTATTGGCTTCACGAAATACAAGGAGTTCTACTGGGACTCAGTGCTGGAGGATGTACTCTCACGTGTGGTGGGTTACTAAAATGCACCAGTGGGGCTTCAATCCCACATAGCTTTTCAACTTGACAATAGCAACCTGATTCTGGACATTGGCAGGAATCCTCTCCATATAATAAGATGCCTTTACATACAGTCTGCTGGCTGTACCATGTCAGTAACAAGTGATTTCTAAGCGAATGGCAGATCCACGTGGCCCCACCAGAAATGTTTTTTTCACACACCTACACTCCACTGCTCTAGGCCCACTAGTCTGCAGGCTCCAACTTTCTGGCATCTATGTTCTACACTTTTTCCATGAAACCCAGTCAATCAAGGCACTGTCTGGTACAATCATGATCAGCAACAGGACATCCAGAGGTTCTCCAGTGCAACCTGGTCATGGTAATTTCAAAAAATTCATGGTATTTATCTAGATATTTTTCAATAATGAAGTTGGAGGCACTGTGGGATTCAATTTATACAGGAACCATTAAAAGGTGAGGAATCTCATTTCAATGAAAGGTCTGGAGAACTCTCACAGGCAAGGCTTCCCAAAGAGTGGGCAAAAGGTCACATGAAGCCAGGCCCATTGAGGTCTACAATGTAAATTCCATGTGTGTTTTGACTCTCAACTATGGCTGACAATCTTTCAAAATAAAATCTTGTGATATCCTGGCTGAGATTCCCAGTGCTCTGTGGAAAGTCACCCTGGGCCTAGATCTCAGTTTCCAATGGCAAATCTCATGCGTGGCCTCCAAAAATCCCAACACAATTCATGGCAATACTTCTCTGAGCTCAGTTCCACAACTCAGTCTCTAAGGGGAATCACAACAGAGTTCAAGCCCAGGTGGACCCAGGCATCTCTTCCAATTGCCACACAAATGACGACAATTAAAACCAAAACACTCCCACAGGGCCCTCTTCTTCTTTTATATAGACACTAATCATAACCTCTAGTTGGAGGTTTCCATGAGGGGCACAGCCCAAGACAGTGTCAAAAATAATCTCACTTGCCCCTCATTTGCCTAAAGTCAGGGTGGCCTGGACAACATTCCTGTGAAACAGAAGTGATCATATAGGACTGCTGTTAATACTGATCCACTTCTCAAATTTGAGGCCTACTGACTGTGGGGTATAGATTCTTTGTGTGAATTGGAGTCATGAGAAAACGCAAGCACCTATTGTCCAGCCTCTGCAGGGCTTTGAAGAACTCATTTGACACAAATGATCCCTATTCTCACTTGATGGAGGTCATTAATATTACAGAGGAAGGCGAGAGGCTTCATGTACAATGACTGATCTTTTTTTCCATTTTGGTTTTGGATGCCCACATGGGATCTTTCTCTAGATACATCAGGTGCTGAAAATCTAAACCACAGGCTCACACAGGGCCAAGAGGCTGATTCAGACAAATCCCTTTCCAAAGCAATGAAGTAAAAAGCCACAGGTGATTCCCATTCATTTCCATTTGAAAACTCTTTTCTTCAGGCTTCACTAAGGTTTGGCCTGAGGCAAAGACCTTTCTGACATTCAGAGCAACAGAACAATAGGTAATCAAAAGCCCCCAAGCAGGGTTTCTCCTAGGAGACTTTCCTGGTTACTCTGATATGTGAGTTTTCTGAGATGCTCGCCATTCCCTTCAGCTATCCAGTACATGGCTATGTCACAGAGCTTGGAGGTGGTACGTATCTTGTACAAAAATACATGATACTAATCTTTAGAGTGGCCAGAATTCAGGAAAAAATGAGAACATAGGTAGATAGCAGGTGTTGCCCATGGATAAGGCAAGCCTCAGTCCATTCATTAATTGGGAAGGATGCATACTGGGAAGTTTTCTACTAGACAGGACACACCCAATGAGCTATTTTCTTTTCTAATATCTACAAAGAAAAACACAGTGGGATACACAGACACAGAAACAGTCTCTTTGTCAAATGACTTACTAGAAACAGTCCACTCCATACCAAACAAACCTCCTTTTTTACCTATTCTCAGATCATGAGAAAAAACCACAAACACAAACCAACACCCACAAATGCACCTCCTTCTTCCAAGTAGGTCTGTGACTATCTGGAGTGTCCTCTGACTGGTAGGACATACGATGTAACCCAGAAATGGCCTTTCTGTCTCAGATCTGGTCTCCTTCGTCAAATCTGTGAATTTATAAGGAGGCAGTGGTGAGCCAATTCCTATGCTCTCAGGAAAGACCCCTCTTCAGAGCTTTCTTGGTATTTGGCAACCCTTACATCAGTAGGTACCAAGAAAGACTGACTCTGTCCTTGGTAAATCCAAAGAAATGAGCCCACTGTGACTGTGACTGGGACTGGCTCAGGGTGCCTGGCTTCCTGGATAACAAAATTCAGAGACCTCCATCACCAAGGAAGTGAGGTGAGGTCACTACCTTCAGAAAATGAATGAGGTCACTGTCTTGGCCACCACTTTGTCCTAACAGTTTCTTCCTATTGTCTCCTGACATGGAGGCTGCCCTACTTCCTGTGATACTTTCACATGTTAGAATGGTATAGAAACCATAGTCACCTGGGAACAGTTCTCCACACAGGCCTGGTTTGGTCCATCTTCCCTACATTAAGAATAGAGAGGCTGACTCAGACACATCCTTTCATCCTGACCATGTTGTTTGCCATGGAATATGACTTTTGTTCTCTCAGGTCCTTCATAGCTGACTGGATCTTCTCCAGGGATAATTTCTGCATGGATTTTGAGGTACTCAGCAGGTGGAAGATCTCCTAACTTCCTGTATTGTAATACCAACTTTGTCCCTGCTCTTCTGTAAAGTGAGATTGAGGGAATATTGTATGGTCAGGGTTAATAGCATGTTCGATTTGGGTTGGAAATCATTCTGCTGGATGAATAATTGTATTGGGAACCAGCGATATTTATAAGAATATAGAGGGAAAACATAAGTATGAAAACAGAAATCTAGGTAATATTTGAAGCCCAGAAAGATTTGGACCCTTGATTGGGATCCTTAGCTTGATTTATGTTTTGCACCGAGGTCTCAGTTAAATTGATATACAATGGCATAAGACCCTGTACCTCAGATGATTAAATGTAGAAGAGAACATCCAGTCAAAAAGGGATTGTGTGTAGGATTAGGAAGATAGTCAGTAGGTTTAGGAGGAAGAGTGAGTCTAGGATTTGGACCAAATGTTCTTTAGCAATAGGGTTTTGGTTAGAGAGTGAATATAAATGACACCATATGTGAAGAGTCAGGCACAATGATGAACTGGGGAAAATATGTAGGAAAGCAGACATCAATAGAGACATTAGGAAATCTGGCAAAGTATAACATGATAGGATTAGAGATTTTCAACAGGGTTGAGGTTGAATACATAATCTTAAGAAGAAACAAATTTGTAGTCACCAATAAGATTGACATTTGAGAGCATTAGGCAACCTGGACATGGATATATTTAGTAATCCATGTTCACATTCCATTGAGGCTTTGGTACAATCATAAGGGTGACCTTCGCATTTTGTGTCCAAAATATTACTGTGATAATATGTATATGAAGATCAGGTGACATGAGTATTTCTTCCACCATTTCTGGGGGAAATATTTTGAAAAGATATAAATTAGTACTGGGGATACTAATAGGCTTACCCTGTGTTGATGAATATAGAGATGATGCATTAATAGACCATAATGTGAATAAATTATATGACTGGTTCCAAATTTAAATAATGGATTGTATTGATATCTGAAAAAATAGAAGAAATCATTTATTGATAGACATACATTCATTCCAACCACTTACATAGTTAATGGTTATCTTAGGGTTACCGTTTATCATGAATAGTGAATGAGTTTTGCTTCAAAAATGATTATGGAATCGAAAATAATGTGTTTAGAAAGAAGTCTAGTGAAAAGACGAGTCAAGAAACATGGAGAAATATAAGTGTTCTGAAGGAGGAAGTGATTGAAAGTGAACCAAATGTTTATAAATTTGTGAATTTGTGAATGAAAGGATATATTTTATGATGTCTATAAACTGAAGAAATAATAACGTACCAGGTTTGAATAAAAATGAACTTTAATAAACACATCATATCCAATAGGAATCTACTTGTATTGATGTTAAACTTGGTCAGTTACTGTAGAAATATTACGATTTGTAAGCACCCTTCCCTGAAGTTAGTTTTCAGTACTAGGAAACAAATATGTATTTCAGTGGATGTATATTTCTGAGAATAAACTTGTTAAAAGTTGATTATAAATCCACATATATGAATATGAATGAATTCAGGCGGTCTATAAGAAGACACATATATTTCATATTTTGGTAAATCTGGAGAATATATATATATATATATATATATATATATATATATATATATATAGAGAGAGAGAGAGAGAGAGAGAGAGAGAGAGAGACACAAACACACACACATTATAATGTAGCAATATATATGCCAATTGAAATTCATCATGAAAAATAACTCATCCGCATATCCCAAAATATTCATTTTACTGAACAGTAATATATGTATAGTGTTGTTCATCTAGGAAGCTCACTCATGGGTTGAATTTTCTGTTAAAACAGCGTTTAGGAGGAGTGATCTCTTCTCACAATTTGTATCTGCCAAGTCACCACCTCACAAAAATGTACATGTGAAACCAGGTAGGATTCTATTTGTGTATATAAAAATACATTTGCTTAATAGGCTACAGAGAAAGGGAGACAGGAATTCACATACTTCTTAACTTTAAAAACACATGGAGAATTATTTCAACAAATAATTGACTAGATTTATAACTCCTACCTTATATCATGCAAAAGGTAAGTCCAACTATACACCATGCTTCCTCTGAAATGCTTGTATTTCTATTCTGTTTGGGTTATTTTTCTCCATTATATTAGGATTAGTAGTCAGAGTTTAGTAGGGTATGGGTTAGTGTCAGGGAATCAGTATTTCAAACAGAAAATTGTAAAATGAATCCAATGTTTATGCAAATATGTGCTAAACAAAATCTTCTCTCTCTCATCCAGAACAATGACTTGACATTCCCTTCGCCCCAAGTAAGTCAGAATTAGAGGAGAAGAGTTAGAAAATCTGTGAATATATATTTAGAATGGAAAATGCTCAGGAGTTCACAACCTTGGAGTTGATAGAGCAGTTTCCAAAAGTAAGTGACATGGTAAACACTCCACAAACATGGAGATCTGCTGGCCTAAACACTTCTTGAGAAATTGCCTCTGAGCTTGGGCACTTGAAATATATGTTGTTTTCAGGAGCTTTAACTTCCGATGTAGTGAGACCATCAAAGCTAGGTCTGCATCTATGTGACCAGGAGGACATGGTTTCTTATTTTCCAATGAACATGAGGCAGCAGTGCTAAATTCTCTCTTTGTAGCTAAATTGTGGCCACTGGGGCTAAGTGTCTCCCCATGTGGACTGTGAAGCCATTTGGTCATCCTCGACTTTTCGTTTTGTTTCTTGCTGCTGCACTGGGAGTTTGGTATTTGCTTCACGAAATACAAGGAGTTCAAGTGGGACACAGTGCTGGAGGGAGTTCTGTCACGTGTGGTGGGTCAGTGTCTGCATGAGAATGCACCAACTAGGCTTCTATCCCACATAGCTTGCCCCTTGACCATAGCAACCTGATTCTAAACATTGCCGTGAAAAATCTCCATATAACAAGATGCCTTTATATAGAAGGGTCTGCTGGCTGCACCGTGTCTGTCTCAAGGCATTTGAAAGTCAATGGCAGATCCACATGGCCCCACCAGAGATGTTTTGTCACACACCTGCACACCACTGCTCTAGGCCCACTACTCAGCAGGCTCCAACTTACTGGCATCTCTGTTCTACACGATTTTCATGATACCTAGTCAATCAAGGCACTGTCTGGTATACTCATGATCAGCAACAGGACATCCAATGGTTCTCCAGTGCCATCTGGTCATGAGAATTTCTAAAATTTTATGGTATTTATCTAACTATTTTTCACAGATGAAGTTGTTGGTACTGTGGGTTTCAATTCATTCAGGATCCATTAAATGTTGAGGAAGCTCATTTTAATGAAGGATCTGGAGATCTCTCACAGGCAAGGCTTCCCAAAGAGTGGCCAAATTGTCACATGAAGCCAGGACCATTGAGGTCTACAATGTGAGGTCATGTGTGTTTTGACTCTCAACGATGGCTGCCAAGTCTTTCAGAATAAAACCTGTGATATCCTAGCTGAGATTCCCAGTGCTCTCTGGAAAGCCTCCCTGGGAATAGACCTCAGTTTCCAAGGGCGACTCTCATGTGTGGCCTCCTGAAATCCCAACAACATTCATGGCAATACTTCTCTGAAGTTAGTTCCAAATCTCATTCTCTAAGGGGAATCACATCAGAGTTCAAGCCCAGGTGGACCCAGTCATCTCTTCCAACTACCACACAAATGACCACAATTAAAACCAAAACACTCCCACATGGTTCTCATCTTCTTCCATATAGACACACATCATAACCTGTGGATGGAGTTTTCCATGAGGGGCACAGCCAAACCAGTGCCCAAAATAAGCTCCCTTGCCCCTCATTTGCCTAATGTCAGGGTGGATTGGACATGCTTCCTGTGAACCAGGAGTGATCAAATAGGCCTGCCGTAAATGCTCCACTTCTCCACTTTGAGGCCTTCTTATGGTGGGGATTATATTCTTCTTTTTCTAATTTTTTTTGGAAATTTAATTGGAAAGTTAAAAAAAAATGTTTTGCAGAATGTTAAATTTCTAATGGCAAAGCCTTCACCTTGTTTGTGAAGGAAACCTTGATGCCTTGCCAATCTGGTAACATGGAGACACTCAAAATTTTCTGTTACATACTACATGGATGAAAGGCTATAGCACATAGTTTTTTAAAACTGAAAGGCAGATACCAGCAAGTAAGATAACAAATAAAAGACAATTTTATTAAAAAATAAAGTTGTTAAATGACTCAAATATTGGAAATTCAATTCTTTTTATTTTTGGTTGTTCAAAACATTATAAAACTCATGATATATCATCTTTCATACATTTGACTCAATTGGGTTATGAACTCCCATTTTTACCCCAAATACAAATCGCAGAATCACATCAGTTACACACTCACGTTTTTACATAATAGCATACTAGTTATTGTTGTATTCTGCTACCTTTCCTATCCCCTACTATTCCCCCTCCCCTCCCATCTTCCCTCTCTACCTCACTGCTGTTGTTTAATTCTCTCCCTTGTTTTCCCCTCTTTAGCCTCACAACCTCTTATATGTAATTTTGTGTAACATTGAGTAGTCTCCTACCATTTCCATATGCTTTTCTTTCTCTCTCCCTTTCTCTCCCCCCACTCATCTCTGTTTAGTTTTAATATTTTTCTCATGTTCTTCCTCCCTGTTCTGTTCTTATTTGCTCTCTCTATATAAAAGGAAACATTTGGCATTTGTTTTTTAAGGATTGGATAGATTCGCTTAGCATAATCTATTCTAATGCCATTCATTTCCCTGCAAATTCTATGATTTTGTCATTTTCAGTGCTGTGTAATACTCCATTGTGTATAGATGACACATTTTTATTATCCATTCGTCTATTGAAGGGCATCTAGGTTGGTTCCAAAGTCTAGCTATTGTGAATTGTGCCGCTATGATCATCGATGTGGCAGTATCCTTATACTGCTCTCTATTAACATCCTCAGGGAAGAGTCTGAGAAGGGCGATATCTCGGTCAAATGGTGGTTCCATTCCCAGCTTTCCCAGGAATCTCCATACTGCTTTCCATATTGTACTCACCAATTTGCAGTCCCACAAGCAGTGTACAAGTGTACCCTTTACCCCACATCCTCACCAACACTTATTGTTGTTCGACGTCATAATGGCTGCCAATCTTACTGGAGTGAGATGGTATCTTAGGGTGGTTTTGATTGCATTTCTCTGACTGCTAGAGATGGTGAGCATTTTTTCATGTACTTGTTGATTGATTGTATGTCCTCCTCTGTGAAGTGTCTGTTAAGATCCTTGGCCCATTTGTTGATTGGGTTATTTGTTATCTCATTGTTTAATTTTTTTGAGTTCTTTGTATATTCTAGATATTAGGGCTCTATCTGAAGTGTAAGGGGTAAAAATTTGTTCCCAGGATGTAGGCTCTCTATTTACCTCTCTTATTTTTTCTTTTGCTGAGAAAGATCTCTTTAGATTAAGTAAGTCCCATTTGTTTATTCTTAATTTTATTAACTCTTGGGCTATGGGTTTCCTATTAAGGAATTTGGAGCCCAACCCCACAGTATGTACATCGTAGCCAACTTTTTCTTCTATCAGACGCAGTGTCTCTGATTTTATATCTGGCTCCTTGATCCATTTTGAGTTAACTTTTGTGCATTGTGAGAGAAAGGGATTCAGTTTCATTTTTTTGCATATGAATTTCCAGTTGTCCCTGCACCATTTGTTGAATATGCTATCCTTCTTCCATTGCATACTTTTAGGCCCTTTTTCAAATATAAGAAAGTTGTAATTTTGTGGATTTGTCTCTGTGTCCTCTATTCTGTACCATTGGTCCATCTGCCTGTTTTGATACCAGTACCACACTGTTTTTGTTACTATTGCTTTGTAGTACAGTTTGAACTCTGGATTCACACTTCCTGCTTAGAATTGCTTTCGCTATTCTGGGTCTTTTGTTTTTCCATATGAAATTCATGATTACTTTATCTATTTCTACAAGAAATGCCATTGGGTTTTTGATTGGCATCGCATTAAACCTGTAGAGAACTTTGGGTAATATCGCCATTTTGATGATGTTATTTCTGCCTATCCATGTACAGGGCATACTTTTCCATCCTCTAACATCTTCTTCTATCTCTCTCTTTAGGGTTCTGTAGATTTCATTGCATAAATCTTTCACCTCTTTGGTTAGGTTGATTCCCCAGTTTTTTATTTTTTTTGAGTATACTGTAAAAGGAGTGGTTTTCCTCATTTAAATTTCAAAAGTTTTGTTGCTGATATACAGGAATGCCTTAGATTTATGCGTGTTGATTTTATATCCTGCCACTTTGCTGAATTCATTTACTAACTCTAGCAGTTTCTTTGTAGACCCTTTTGGGTCTGTTAAATATATTATCATGTCATCCAAAAATAGCGATAATTTAAGTTCTTCTTTTCCTATTTTTAAGTCTTTAATTTCTTTTGTCTGTCTAATTGCTCTGGCTAGTATTTCAAGAACTAAATCGAATAGAAGTGGTGATAGATGGCATCCCTGTCTTGTTCCAGATTTTAAAGGGAATGCCTTCAGTTTTTCTCCATTTACGATGATGCTAGCCTGAGGTTTAGCATATATAGCTTTTACAATGTTGATGTAAGTTCCTGTTATTCCTAGTTTTTATAGAGTTTTAAACATAAAGGGATGCTGTACTTTGTAGAATGCTTTTTCTGCATCTATCGAGATGATCATATGGTTCTTCTCTTTAAGTCTATTGATGTGGTGAATAGTATTTATTGATTTCCGTATATTGAACCAGCCTTGCATCCCTGGGATGAATCCCTCTTGATCATGATGCACAATTTTTTTATATGCTTTTGTATTTGATTTGCCAGGATTTTATTGAGAATTTTTGCATCCAAGTTTATTAGAGATATTGGTCTGTATTTTTCTTTCTTTGAAGTGTCTTTGTCTGGTTTTGGGATCAGGGTGATGTTGGCCTCATAGAATGAATTTGGAAGAACTCCTTCTTTTTTTATTTTTTGAAATAGCTTGAAAAGTATTGGTATTAATTCATCTTTGAACGTTTTGTAGAACTCTGCTGTATAACCATCTGGTCCAGGGTTTTTTTTGGTAGGTAGTCTTTTGAAGGTTTCTTCTATTTCTTCCTTTGTTATTGGTCTATTTAAATTTTGTGTGTCTTCCGGACTCAATCTGGGCAGATCATATGACATAAGAAATTTATCGATATCTTCATTATCTTCTGTTTTATTGGAATATAGGGTTTCAAAATACTTTCGAATTATCTTCTGTATTTCTGTAGTGTTTGTTGTGATATTGCCTTTTTTATCCCATATGTTAGTAATTTGAGTTCTCTCTCTACTTCTCTTCATTAGCATGGCTAAGGGCCTGTCTATTTAATTTATTTTCAAAGAACCAACTTTTATTTGTTCAATTTTTTTGTTTCAATTTTGTTAATTTCTCCTCTAATTTTAATTATTTCTTGTCTTCTACTACATTTGTTGTTTTGCTCTTTTTTTCTAGGTTTTTGAGATGTAGTGTGAGATCATTTATTTGTTGTTTTTTTCTTTTTTTGAGGAAAGAATTCCAAGAAATGAATTTCCCTCTTAAAACTGCTTTCATTGTTTCCCACAGAATCCGGTATGTTGTGTCTGTATTGTCATTTGTCTCTAAGAGATTTTTTATCTCCTCCTTTATGTCTTCTGTAACCCATTGATTATTCAGTAACATATTGTTCATTTTCCATGTGATGTAGAATTTTTCCTTCCTTCTTCAATCATTAATTTCAAGTTTCATTCCATTATGATCAGATATGGTGCATGGTATTATCTCCATACTTTTATATTTACTAAGAGTTTCCATATGGCATAATATATGGTCTATATTTGAGTAGGACCAATGTGCTGCTGAGAAGAACATGTATCCACTTTATGATGTTTGATATATTCTATATATGTTGGTTAAGTCTAGGTTATTGATTGTGCTATTGAGTTCTATAGTTTCTTAATTCAGATTTTCTCTAGAGGATCTGTCCAATGGCGAGGGTTGTGTGCTGAAGTCACCAGTAATTATTGTGTTATAGCCTATATGACTCTTGAACTTGAGGAGAGTTTGTTTTATGACTTGGCACCACCATTGTTTGGTGCATACAAATTGATAATTGTTATGTCTTGTTGGTGAATGTTGCCTCTTAACAGTATATAGTGTCCTTCTTTATCACTTTTGATTAACTTAGGTTTTAAGTTGATTTTATTCGATATGAGTATGGCCACTCCTTCTTGCTTCCGAGGGCCAACAATGGCTGCGAAGTCTTTCAGAATAAAATTATGTGATTTCCTGGCTGAGATTCCCATTGCTCTGTGGAAAGCCACCTTGGGCCTAGATTTCAGTTTGAAAGGGTGACAATCATGCGTGGCCTCCTAAAAACCAACACAATTCATATCAATACTTCTATGAGGTACGTTCCAGAACTCAGGCTCTAAGGGGAATCACACCAGAGTTCAAGCCCAGGTGGACCAAGTCATCTCTTCCAACCCCCACACAAATGACCACAATTAAAACAAAATAACTACCACATGGCCCTCATCTTCGTCCATAAAGACCCTCATCAAATGTTCTGGATGGAAGTTTCCATGAGGGTTGCAACTAAAGACAGTTTTCAGAATAAGCTCCCTTGCCTCTAATTTCCCTAAAGTCAGGGTGGCCTGGACACCCTTCCTGTGAACCAGGAGTGATCAAAAAGGCCTGCCATTAATTCCGCTTTGTTTCTATAATTTGAGGCTTACTGAATGTCAGGTATAGATTTTTTATGTGATTTGGAGTCATGAGAAAACCCAAGCACATCTGCAGAGCATTCAAGAATTTATTTGACAAAGAGGATCCCTATTCTCACTTGAAGGGGGTCAGGAACCTAACAGAGAAAGGCAAGAATCTTCATCCACAATGACTGCTCTTTTTGCCATTTTGGTTTTGAATGCACACATGGGATCTTTCTTTAGATCCATCAGGTGCTGAGAATCGAAGCCACAGCCTCACACAGGGCCAAGAGGCAGATTCAGACAAATTCCTTTCCAAAGCAATTAAGCAAAGAGCCACAGGTGATGCCAATTTATTTCCATTTGAAATTTTTTTCTTCAGGCTTCACAAAGGGGTGGCCTGAGGCAAAGACCTTCCTGACATTCAGGGCAACAGAACCTTGATTGGTATACTGAGCTTGAATTATGTTCTGCACCGAGGTCTCAGATAAATCGATATACAATGGCATAGGACCGTGTACCTCGGATGATTGAATGTAGAAGAGAACATCCAGTCAAAAAGGGATAGTCTGTAGGATTAGGAAGATAGTCAGTAGGTTTAGGAAGAAGAGTGAGACTAGGAGTTGGACCAAAAGTTCTTTAGCAATAGGGTTTCAGTTAGAGAGTGAATGTAAATGTCAGCACATCTGAAGAGAAAGTCACAATGATGAACAGGGAAAAATATGTAGGAAAGCAGATATCAATAGAAAGATTAGGAAATCAGGCAAAGTATAAAGTGAGTGATAGGATTAGACATTTTCAACAGGCTTGAGGTTGAATATATAATCTTAGGAAAAAACAAATATGTAGTAATCAATAGGATTGACATTTGAGAGCATTAGGCACCCTGGACATGGATGTTTTTAGTAATCCATGGTCACTTTCCATTTAGGCTTTGGTACAATCATATGTGTGACCTTTGCATTTTGTGTCCAGAATACTACCGTGATAAAATTTATATGTAGATAAGGTGACATGAGTATTTCTTCCACCATTATATGGAGTAATATTCTGGAAACTTATAAATTAGTACTGGTGATACAAATAGGTGTACCTTGTGTTGATCATTATTGAGATGTTGCATGAATAGGCCAGATTGTGAATAAAGTATATAACTGGTTCCAACTTTAAATAATGGATTGAGTTTGCATCTGAAAATATATTGGAAATCTTATATTGATATATATACAATCATTCCAACCAGGTATATATGTAATGGTAATATTAGGGTTACGGTTTATGGTGAAGAGTGAGTATTGCTTCAAAAATGATTATGGAATCAAAAATAATGTGTTTAGAAAGAAGTCTAGTGAAAAGACCAGTAAAGAAACATGGAGGAATACATGTGTTCTGAAGTAGTAAGTAAATGAAAGTGAACCAAATGCCTATAATTTTGTGAAGTTGTGGGTGAAAAAATATATCCTATGATGTCCATATACTGAAAAAATAGTAATGTACCAGTGTTGAGTAAAAATGAACTTCAAAATACACATCATGTCCCATAGCAATCTACTTGCATTGATGTTAAACTGGGTCAGGTACTGTAGAAATATTAGGATTTGTATGCACCACCTACTGAACTTAGTATTCAGTAGTAGGAAACCAATATGTATTACAGGTGTATAAATATTGCTGAAAATAATCTTGTAAAAATTGGATTTTGAACCCACATACATGAATATAAATGAATTTAGGGAGTGTATAATAAGACACATATTTTTCATATTTTTTTAAAATCTGGAGAATATATATACATATATATATATAATATATATATATATATATATATATATTATATATATATACATATATATACATATATAATATATATATATGTATATATATACACATATACATTTTTTTTCCAGATTTAAAAAAAAATACATACACACACACACACACACACATTAATATTTAGCAATATATATGCCAATCGAAATTCATCATGAAATATAATTCATCCACATATCCAAAAATATTCATTTTACTTAACATGGATTTATGTATAGTGTTTTTCACTAGGAAGCTCACCCATAGGTTGAATTTTCAGTCCCATCATTATTTAGGGAGAGTCATCTGTTCTCACAATTTTATATTCCAAAATCAGGGAGCTCACAAGAATGTCCGTGTGATACCAGGTAGGATATTATATATATATGTATAAAAAAATACATGTGCTGAATAGGATACAGAGAAAGGGAGACAGGAATTTATATATGTGATAATTTTAAAAAATCATGGAGAAATATTACAATGAAAAGTTGACTAGATTTAAAACACATACTCTTGATAATGCAGAAGGCAAATAGAAGTATACACCATGCTTCCTATGAAAGGCCTGTATTTCTATTCGGTTAGGTTTCTTTCTCTCCATGATATTAGGATTAGTAGTCAGAGTCTAGTAGGGTATGGGTTAGTGTCAGGGATTCAGTATTTCAAATGGAAAAAAGGAAAATGAATCTAATGTGTATGCAAAAATGTGATACACAAAAATCTTCCCTCTCTCATCCAGAACAATGCCTTGACATAACCATCGCTAAAAGTAAGACACAATTAGAGGAGAGGAGTTAGAAAATCTGAATATATATGTGGAATGGAAAATGCTCAGGAGTTCACAACACTGGAGGTGGTAGAACAGTTTCCAAAAGTAAGGGAGAGGGTAAACAATCCAGAAACATGGAGCTGTGCTGGCCTTGAGACTTCTTGAGAAACTTCCTCTGAGGTTGGGAACAAGAAATATATGTAATTGTTAGGAGATTTAGCTTCGTTTGTAGTGACACCATGAAATCTGGGTCTGCATCTCTATGACCTGGAGCACATGGTCCTTATTTTCTAATGAACATGAGGGAGCAGTTCTGAATTCTCTCTTTGTAGGTAAACTGTGGCCACTGGGAGCTAAGTGTCTTTCCGTGTGGACTGTGAAGCCATTTGGTGATCCTCCACTTTCCAGGGTGATTCTTACTGCTGCACTGGGAGTTTGGTATTTGCTTCACGAAATACAAGGAGTTCAACTGGGACAAAATGCTGGAGGGAGTTCTGTCATGTGTGGTTGGTCAGGGACGCAAAGAGAATGTACGAACCAGGCTTCTATCCTACATAGCTTTCCCCTTGACTATAGAAACCTGATTCTGAACATTGCCCTGAAACCTCTCCATATGACAAGATGCCTTTACATATAAAGGTCTCCTGCCTGCACCATGTCAGTCGCAAGTCTTTCGAAGCCAATGGAAGATCCAGGTGGTCCTACCAAAAATATTTATTTACACACCTACAGTCCACTTCTCTACGCCCACTACTCATTAGGCTCCAAATTACTGGCATCTCTGTTCTACACCATTTTCACCAAAACCAGTCAATCAAGGCACTCTTTGGTACACTCATGACCAGCAACAGGAAATCCAAAGTTTATCCAGTGCCACCTGGTCATGGGAATTTCAAAATTTTTATGGTATTAATCTAGTCATTTTTCAAAAATGAAGTTAGGGGCACTGTGGGTTTCAATTAATTCAGGAACCATTAAATGGTGAGGAAGCTCATTTCAATGAAAGCTCTGGAGAACACTCACAGAAAAGCCTTCCAAAAGACTGGCCAAAAGGTCACATGAATCCAGACACATTGAGGTGTACAATGTGAGGTCCATATGTGTTTGGACTCTCAACTAGGGCTGCCAAGTCTTTAAGAATTAAATCATGTGATATCCTGGCTCAGAATCCCCGAGCTCTGTGGAAAGCCATCCTGGGCCTAGATCTCAGTTTCCAAAGGCGATTCTCACGCGTCGCCTAGTAAAATCCCAAGAGAACTCACGACAATACTTCTCTGAGGTCAGATCCAGAAGTCATTCTTTAAGGGGAATCACACCAGAGTTCAAGCCCAGGTGATCCCAGTCATCTTTTCCAACTACCACACAAATTACCACAATTAAAACAAGAACACTCCCATATGGACCTCATCTTCTTTCATATTGACACTCATCATAATTTTGCTGGAGGTTTCCATGAGGGGAGCAGACCAAGACAGTGTTCAAAATAAGCTCCTTTGACCCTCATTTGCCTATAGTAAAGGTGGCCTGGACACCCATCCTGTGAACCAGGAGTGATCAAATAGGCCTGCCATTAATACCGCTCCAATTCTCCAATTTGAGGCCTACTGACTGTTTGGTTTAGATTCTTTATGTGAATTTTAGTCATGAAATAACAAGCACCTATGGGCTAGCCTCTGCAGGTTTTGAAGAACTCATTTGACCCAAAGGATCCCTATTTTCACTTGATGGAGTTCCGGAACCTTACAGAGGAAGTCGAGAGACTTCATCCCAATGGCTGCTCTTTCTGCCATTTTTCCTTTGGATGCAAACATGAGAACTTTCTTTAGATCCATCAGGTGCTGAGAATATAAGCCTCAGCCACACACAGGGCCAGGGGGCTGATTCAGTCACATCCCTTTTCAAAGCACTTAAGAAAAGAGCCACAGGTATGCCCAATCATTTCCATTTGAAAACTGTTTTCTTCAGGCTTCACAAAGGGGTCGCCAGATGAAAAGAACTTCCTGACATTCAGGGCAACAGAACAATAGGTAAACAAAAGGCCCAAAGCAGGGTTTCTCCTCTGAGACTTTCCTCGTCACACTGATATCTGAGTTTTCTGAGATGCCCGCCATCACCTACAGCTATCCAGTACATGGCCATGTCACAGAGCTTGGAGGTGGTACATATCTTGGACACAAAACCATGGGCCTATTCTTGAAATTGGCCGGAATTCAGGACGAAAATAGAAACTTAGGAAGGTAGCAGGTGTTGCTCATCGGTAAGGCAAGCTACAGTCCATTCATAAACGGGGCAATATGAATGCTGAGAAGCTTTCTACTAGACACGACACATCCATTGATGAATTCTCTTTTCTAATGTCTACAACCACGGAAACAGTGGAATACACAGACATAGAAACACTCGCCCTGTGAAAAGACTTACTAGAAACAGTCCACTTCAAATGAAACAAACCGACTGTCCTACCTATTCTCAGAAAATGAGACAAAACCACAAACCCACTACCACACCCACAAAGCCACCTCCTTCCCCTAAGTAGGTCTTTGACTATCCGGAGTGTCCTCTGACTTGTAGGCCATAATACGTTCCCCCGAAATGGCCTGTCCTGTCTCAGATCTGGTCTCCTTGGCAAACTCTGTGAACTTCTCAGGAGCCAACGGTGAGCCACTAATGACTTTCTCAAGAAAAGCCCCGCTTCCGAGCTTTCCTGGCATTTGGCCTTCTCACGTCTGAAGGTACCAAGAAAGACTGACTGCATTTAGGAAATCCAAACAAGTGAGACCACAGGGACTGGGACTGGGACTGGCTCTGGGTGCCTGGCTTCCTGGATCCAAAGTTCAGAGAGTTCCATCACCATGGAAGTGAGGTGAGGTCACTTCCTTCCTGAACTGAATGAGGTCCCTGTCTTGGCAACCACTTTGTCTTAACTGTTACTTCCAAGGGTCCCATGAGATTGAGGCTGCCCCTACTTCCTGTGACACTTTCACAAGTTAGAATGGTATATCAACCATAGGCACCCAGGAATAGATCTCCACACAGGCCTGTTTTGGTCCATGTTCTCTACATTAAGAAGAGAATCTGATTCAGACACAACCTTTTATCCTGACCGGGTTGTTTGCCATGGAAGATGACTTTTGGTCTCTCAGGTCCTTCATAGCTGCCCACATCTTCTCCAGGGATCATTTCTGCATGGGCCTTTGAGGTTCTCAGCAGGTGGAAGTTTCCCTACATTTCTGTATTATAAAATCAATTCTTTCCCTGATCTTCTATAAAGTTAGATTGAGGGAATAGTGTATGATTACGGTTAAAAAAATGTTTGATTTGGGTTAGAAATCATTGTGCTGGATGAATAATGGTATTGGGAACCTGCTATGTGTATAAGAATATATAGGTGTAATATATGTATGAAAAAAGAAATCTAAGTATGATTTGAAGGCCAGAAGGGCATTGGGCCCTTGATTGGGATACGCAGCATTGAATTACGTTCTGCAGAGATGTCTCTGATAAATCAATATACAATGGCATAGGACCTTGTACCTTGCATGAATTAATGTAGAAGGAACATCCAGTCAAAAAGGGATAGTCGGTAGTGAAAGGTTAATAAAATAGGTACTTGCTATTTCCTGATTTTCTGTATGCTTAAAAAAACACTGTTGAAATCTTGAGAAATGTTTGCTAATCTTGTTCTAGAATGTACTGTTCCTAACTGCCAAACTGCAGAATGTACTGCCTCACTCGGTGTCACGCGAACCGCCCACTCACCCTTACACATCAGTAAACTTCCCTCCCTTCCCTCTCCAAGGAATGTATGTAAGCTCTGCATAAGCTGTTCTCAGAGCTCTCTGATCTATTTAAGTTAGCTGTGAGCCCCAGCAAGCTGGACCCAAAATAACCCTTTGCTGTTGCATGAGACAGTCTCTTGGTAGTCTCTTCCTCCAACACTCACCTGACCTTTACATATTGAGGTTGCACCGAGTTCCGGCAGTGGCGGATGAGAGACCCCAACGGGCTCCTCTCGGAGCAAGTAAGGCGCCTCTTTCCGGTTTCAGGTTAATGTTAGGGCTTGGCAAAATTGCTGGCGATGAAGAGCCTGGGGTCTCTCCAACGGTGGCTGAGAGACGTGTCACAGAGACATAGGGCACCTCCCTGGGGGACCCCGCAGAGGACTCGGAGAATCAAGGAACAATTGCTTCATCGACTCAGTGATATTTTCTTTTAGATTCGGTATTGCCATCCTATCGGGTTTTGCCGGCTACGCATTCCTGGTCTCAGTGTTGGATGTCCATTGCCTGTCTTTATGGTCTTGTCTTATCTGTGTCATGTGTCTTTGCTTTTACTGTTTGTGTACCTTTCATTATGGGACAGAGCACTTCAATGCCTCTGTCCCTGACCCTTGATCACTGAACCAAAGTCCGCTTAAGGGCTCAGAATCTTTCTTTTTTTAGTAAAACGCTGGACCTGGCAGACTCTCTGTGCCTCAGAATGGCCCATCTTTGGAGTCGTATGGCCCCAAGAAAGATCTTTCTACTTCCCACTAATTTAAAAAGTCAGAGATATTGTCTTTCAGCCAGGGCAACATAGCCATCCTGATCAACAGCCATATATCTTAACTTTGCAGGACCTCTGCAAATCTCCTCCTCCATGGGTGAAGCCTTTCCTTGCCCATGCCTCTGCTCATACTCCTTCCCACATGATCTCTCAAACCCTCACCTCTTCCTCCTCCTCCACCCTCTGTTTTCCCTGAGTCACAAGATTTGACTCTACTGGACTCTTCCTCCTCTCCTTATCCCCTGCCCTCGTCCCCTAACACACAACACACTCTAAGTGATTCCCCTGCTGCTGACTAAGCCTCTCTACCATTGGAGGAAGCTAAGCTGGTAATAGGATCTGATAATGGACCGATGTTCATGGCCCAGGTAAGTCAGGGGTTAGCCAGGAACCTGGGGATTAATTGGAAGTTATATTGTGCTTATAGACTCCAGAGTTCAGGACAAGTAGAAAGAATGAATAGAACCATTGAAGAGACCTTAACGAAATTAAGCTTAGAGACCAGCATAAAAGATTGGACTGTGCTCCTGACTTATGCAATGTTTCATGCAAGAAAAAATCCTTCTGTTTCTTTGAGTAACCTTACCCTCTGAGAAATTCTCTATGGTGGCCCTCGTCCAGTAAGGGTCCTAAGCCCAACTTTAAGACCTAAGGATCCTTTCCACACCCTCTTGCTTGACAGACTTAAAGCTCTTGAAAGAACTCAGTGATACCTGTGAAAATAGCTGCCCACTGCATAACAAACTGTGTACCAGGGGATTCCACATCCATATCAAATAAGAGACTTCATGTATGTAAGATGACATCAGGTGTCATCCCTGGAACCCAGCTGGAAAGGACCATACCAGGTGCTACTTATAACACCTACAGTGGTAAAGGTATACAGAATCACTTCTTGGATCCATGCCTCTCATCTCAAGCCTGCTCCTTGTTCAGAATCTTTCTGGAAACTGGAAAAGACTGGTAACAGTTTCAAATTGTGTATTCGCCATGTGGATAAGGTTATATACTCTCCCCTTGGCCACAAGTAGTCCTAACCCTGATCAGCCTTTTAAGCAGCGATGGCTGATCACAAATCCTACTGGAAAAGTGTATAATCTATCTCACATACAGCCCCCTTAGGGACCTGGTGGCCATCTCTCCACCCAGACATTTGTCAGCTGGCCATAGGTTTTTTCTATTGGGATATCCCTGATGAAGAAAATCCCACTAAAATACCATTACATCCCTTCTGTACCATAGATAATGGAAACAAACATTATGGATGTAGGGACACGCGAGCCAGATGCAGGTTGGCTAGCCTAGATTACTATGTTTGCCCGGGAAACTATCAAAGCCACAAACAGTAACGGCTGTGTGGGGGAAAAACCGACTTCTTCTGTATGTCATGGAGATGTGAGCATACAGAGCCTGCCTGATGGAACCCCAATACTTCATCAAATTCAGTACACAGCATTGGCCATATTACCAAGTAGACAACAGAAAAAGGATGGCCCCCAGAGGGGTCTCTAGATCCTCAAATTTTGCGTGACCTTTTTAACTTCTGCAAGTGCTCAAAAGGGTGAAAGGAGATTCCCCTATGTGGAAGCCCTTTCCCTCCTTCACTCACATCCTGAACTATGCTTCTCCAATAGATTTTTATCCTCAGCCTTCTGCTCCAGACTCTCTGCTGTCACTCCCACCTCAGCAACGTGATTTCTCCCCTCCAATTACTAGATCAGAATCCCAAACCTCCACCAGTTCTCAGACAATTGCCCGCTTGTGAGGTAGCAGGTACTGAGGTACCCCTCCACCCACTCACTCCTCTCTCTTCCTGTCAGTGCCCACACCGGGTCCCACCAGGTCCTCTTTCCAGCTAACCCAAAGCTCAAACGAGCTGAGGAGAGCTCTCAGACCCTTATCCAAGATGTAATATAAATGGCCATTAAAGTTGCTTTGTCATCACTGAAAACAGGTTACTAAAATTTAAAGTCCCTCACAGGATTTTGGGATACTCACTCCCGTTTTCTGCTCTGCTCTACCTGTTCTACTGCTCAAGTTTTTTGCTAGAAAATTCCCAAACACCTTTCCAATTATTCTTTTACATCTCTCTTTTTCCTCATTCTCAGATCCTCGGAGCTTCTCTCAGCCCCACCTTCCCCGTATTCCCCCTCTGTACCAGGCCCACAGAAAAGTCTTAAATGTCCTTCTCCAGAAGTCTTCACCATGGCTGACTTTAGAACTTTCAGCATAGAGTTTCTATAAAGAGTTCAATGTAGATAAACTTTCTCTTTTTGTATTGCCCTGTTATACTTGGCCACTGGCTAAAAAACTCAGTACTTCTAAGCTAGACAACCCCCAAAATATGTGAACAAGTCCTCTGGCCTTCAGCTGGGGCTACACAGAAATGGCCACATTTCTAAGATAAAGAAATTACCAACTGGGCTCCGTTGTAACAGCTGGCAGGGGGAAAATAAGAAAGGGAATAAAAAGCTCTCCTCCTCCCAGGTGTCCTTGAAAATTTAACTTGCCAAGAACAGAGGAAAAATCAGAAACATATACTGCTTTTTTGAACTTCTGCAGACTGTAAACTTCTGAGCCCCATCCCTTATATGTTGGGTACACAATTCTGAAACTACCTAAACTTGAGTTTCAGGGGATTAATTGATTACAACACAAGCAATGCCCTCTGAATCCAGTTGCAACAATATAGGACTGTTTCCCTGTCTTCAGTGCTATCTTAGGTGCCTTGCCTTGTCTGTCCCTACAACAGCATAATTCTATATACTTAAACATTGTTTATGTTTTCATGAAATGGTCAACAGATGTGATTATTTTGAAATGTTGCAGATGTTTCCCAGAAAGCTCTATCATGACGCAGGTTCGTTTGAAGATCAAATAGGGGGGGCATACAACCGGTTCCACTGGGAACTTGTATCCCTCACTTTAGCCATCCTATTAGGAATAGGAGTTGCTGCACGGGTGGGCACAGGAACCACTGCCATTGTCCATGGGACACAACAAATGACCCAATTAGAAGAAGCAATAGAGCAAAACTAAGATATTAGAAACCTCCATCAGAGCTTTGCATGAATCTTTAACCTCTCTCTCTGAAGTTGTTTTAAAGAACAGTTGAGGGTTGGACCTCCTCTTTATTAGAGAAGGGGGCCTTTGTGCTGCATTGAGGGAAGAATGTTGTTTTTATGCTGACCATACTGGAGTTGTAATAAAATCTATGAGTAAATTTAAAAGATACCTTGAAGAGCATCAACAAGAGAGAGAGGCCCAAAAAGGGTGGCTTGAGTCTTGGTTCACACACTCCTCCTGGTTAACTACGTTTTTATCAACCCTGGCCGGTCCAATAATAATCCTCATATTATTGCTAACTATAAAATCCTGTTTGCTCAACCGTGTAATTTCTTTTCTCCAGACTCAAATTGGACAAGTTAAACTTATGGTAATACCCCACTAGCAGACATAGAATGTGACACCCTCCAATGATCATTTTTATGATTAAAAGTAGCCAGAAGAAGAAGTGGGGAATGAAATATTAATAAAATAGGTACTTGTCACTTCTTGTTTTTCTGTATGCTTAACAAAACACTATTGAAATCTTGAGAAATGCTTGCAAATCTTGTTCCCAGAATGTTCTGTCCCCAACTGCCCAACTGCAGAATGTACTCCCTCACCCAGTTGAATGCAAACCACCCACTCACCCTGTCCCATCAATAAAATTCCCTCCCTGCCCTCTCCAGGGAAAGTATGTAAGCTCTATTTAAGCTATTCTCAGGGCTATCTGCTCTATTAAAGTGATCTCTGAGCCCCAGCGTGCTGGACACCCAAAAAACCCTTTGATGTTGCAAGAGATAGTCTGTTGGTGGTCTCCTCCTCTGAAGCTCGCCCCACATTTACTTGGATGATTGAATGTAGAAGAGAACATTCAGTCAAAAACGATAGTCTGTAGCATTAGGAAGATAGTCCGTACTTTTATGAAGAAGGGTGAGTATAGGAATTGGAAAAAAATTTCTTTAGCAATAGGGTTTCTATTAGAGAGTGAATGTAAATGTCAGCACAGGTGAAGAGTCAGTCACAATGATGAACTGGGGAAAATATGTAGGAAAGCAGATATCAATAGAGACATTACAAAATCAGGCAAAGTATAAAGTGAGTGATAGGATTAGATATTTTGAACAGGGTTGAGTTTAAATATATAATCTTAGGAAGAAACAAATATGTAGTCACAATTAGGATTGACATTTGAGAGCATTAGGCAAATTTCAGGTGGATGAATATTTCTCAGAATAATCTTGTGAATAGTTGATTATAAATCCACATAATAAACATGAATGAATTTAGGGAGTGTATATAAGACACATATATTTCATATTTTGAAAAATCTGGAGAGTGTATATATATATATATATATATATATATATATATATATATACAAAACACACACACAGACAAAAAAGTAGCAATATATATGTCAATCAAAATTCATTATAAAATATATATCATCCACAGATCTAAAAATATTAATTTTACTGAACATGGATTTATGTATAATGCTGTTCAACTAGCAAGCTCAACCATAGGTTGAATATCCAATTCCAACAAGTTTAGTAGGAGTGATCTCTTCTAACAATTTGTATCTGCCAAGTCAGCCACCTCACAAGAATGTACGTGTGGTACCAGGGAGGAATCTAAATGTGCATATAAGAATACAGAGAAAGGGAGACAGGAATTCACATATTTGTTAACCTTAAAAATACATGGACAACTATTTCAACAATAAATTGACTAGATTCATAACTCCAACTCTGTATCATGCAAAAGAAAAGTACAACAATACACCAGGCCTACTCTGAACTGCTTGTATTTCGATTCTGTTTGGGTTATTTTTCTCCATCATATTAGAATTAGTAGTCAGAGTCTGGTCGGGTATGGGTTAGAGTCAGGGATTCAGTATTTTGAATGGAAAATAGAAAACTGAATCCAATGTTTATGCAAATATATGCTACAGAAAATTCTTCCCACTCTCCTCCAGAACAATGCCTTGACATTACCTTTGCCCCAAGTAAGACACAATTAGAAGAGAAGAGTTAGAAAATCTGTGAATACCTATCAGGAATGGAAAATGCTCCAGATTTCACATCTTTGGAGGCGGTAGAGGAGTTTCCAAAAGTAAGGGACAGGGTAAACACTCCACAAATATGGAGCTCTGCTGGCCTAAAGACTTTTTGAGAATCTGCCTTTAAGGTTGGGCACTTAAAATATATGTTGTTTTCAGGAGCTTTAGCTTTATTTGTAGTGAGACAATCAAAGCTCGATCTGCATCTATGTGACCTGGAGGACATGGTTATTTATTTTTCAATAAAAATGAGGCAGCAGTGCTGAATTCTCTCTTTGTAGGTAAACTTTGGCCACTGAGGGCTAAGTGTCTCCCCATGTGGAGTGTGAAACAACTTGGTCATCCTCCAATTATCGTGGTGTTTCTTGCTGCTGCACTGGGAGTTTGGTATTTGCTTCATTAAATACAACGAGTTTAAATGGGAAACAGTGCTGAAGGGAGTTCTGTCAGCTGTGGTGTGCAGGGTCTCCAGGAGAATGCACCAACCAGGGTTCTATCCCACGTAGCTTGCCCCCTTGACAATAGCAACATGATTCTGAACATTGCCCTAAAACCTCTCCATATAAAAATATGCCTTTACGTATATGGGTCTGATGGCTGCACCATGTCAGTCTCAAGCCATTTGGAAGCCAATGGAAGATCCACATGGCCCCACCACAGATGTTTTATCACTCACTTGCGTAACACTTCTCTAGGCCCACTACTCACTAGGCTTCTACTTACCAGCATCTCTGTTCTACACCATTTTCCTGAAACCCAGTCAATCAAGGCCCTGTCTGGTATATTCATGATCATCAACAGGACATCAAAGGTCTTCCAGTGACATCTGGTCATGGGAATTTTAAAAATTTCATGGTAATTATCTAGCAATTTTTCTCAGATGAAGTTGGAGGCACTGTGGTTTGCAATTCATTCAGAAACCATTAAAGGGTTAGGAAGCTAATTTCAGGGAAAGCTCTGGAGCACTCTCACAGGCAAGGCTACCCAAAGAGTGGCCAAAAAGTCACATGAAGCGAGGCCAATTGAGGTCTATAAAGCGAGGTCCATGTGTGTTTTGAATCTCAATAATGCATGCCAAGTCTTTCAGAATAAAATCATGTAATATCCTGGCTGAGATTCCCAGTGTTCTGTGGAAAGCCAACCTGTGCCTAGATCTCAGGTTCCAATGGCAACTTCATGCCTGGCCTCCTAAAATCCCAACACAATTCATGGCAATACTTCTCTCAGGTCAGTTCCAGAACTCAGTCTATAAGGAGAATCACACCAGAGTTCAAGTCCAGGTGGACCCAGACAACTCTTCCAACCGCGACTCAAATGAAAACAATTAAAACCAAAATACTCCCTCATGGCCCTATTCTTCTTCCATATAGACACTAATCATAACCTCTTCCTGGAGTTTTCCATGAGTTGGGCAGCCCAAGAGAATGTCCAAAATAAGCTTCTTGCACCTCTTTTGCCTAACTTCAGGGTGGCCTGGGCACCCTTCCTGTGAATCAGGAGTGATCAAATAGGCCTGCCCTTAATACTGCTCCGCTTATCCAATTTGAGGCTCTCTGACTGTGGGGTCTAGATTCTTTATGTGAATTGGAGTCATGAGAAAAGCCAAGACAGTGTCCAAAATCAGCTCGCTTGCCCCTCATTTGCCTAAAGTCAGGGTGGCCTGGACACCGTTTCTGTGAACGAGGAGTGATCAAATAAGCCTGCCGTTAATACTTCTGTGTTTCTCCAATTTGACGCCTACTGATTTCAGGTATCAATTCTTTATGTGATTTGGAGTTATGCGAAAACCCAAGCACCTCTGCAGGGAATTGAAGAACTCATTTGACCCAAAGAATCTCTATTCTCACTTGATGGATTTCAGGAACTTAACAGAGGAAGGCAAGAGACTTCATCCATAATGAATGATTTTTTTTTTTGCCATTATGGTTTTGGACGCACACATGGGATCATTCTTTAGATCCATCAGGTGCTGAGAATCTAAGTCATAGACACAAACATGGCCAAGAGACTAATTCAGACACATCCCTTCCCAAAGCAATTAAGCAAAGACCCACAGGTGATGACATTCATTTCCATTTGAAAACTGTTTACTTCAGGCTTCACAAAGTGGTGGATTGAGGCAAAGAACTTCCTGACATTCAGTGCAAAACAACAATAAGTAAGCAAAAGGCCCAAAGCAGGGTTTCTCCACTGAGACTTTCCTGGTCACACTGATATCTGCGTTTTCTGAGATGCTCGCCATTCTCTTCAGCTATCCAGTACATGGCCATGTCACAGAGTTTGGAGGTGGTACATATTTTGGACACAAATCCATGAGCCTATTCTGGATAGTGGCCAGAATTCAGGAAGAAAACAGCAACTTAGAAAGATAGCAGGTGTTGCACATCAACAAGACACGCTGCACTCCATTCATATATTGGGCAGGTTGAGTTATGGGAAGATTTACACTAGACAGTACACATCCATTAATGCATTCTCTTTTCCAATATCTACAACAACGGACACAGTGGGATACCCAGACATAGAAACACTTGCCTTGTCAAATGACTTACTAGAAACTGTCCACTCCAAACCAAACTAACCGCCTTTCCCATCTATTCTCAGAACATGAGACAAAACAATAAACCCATACCCACTCCCACAAAGGCACCTCCTTCCCCCAATTAGGTCTGTGACTATCCAGATTGTCCTCTGACAGGTGGGCCATACTATGTTCCCCTGAAATGGTCCGTCTTCTCTAAGATCTGGTGAAATATAAGGATGAAAACAGAAATCTAGGTATGATTTGAAGCCCAGAAGGGTTTTTCCCTTGATTGGGATACTTAGCTTTGAATTATGCTCTGCAAAGTTGTCTCAGATAATTCGATGTACAATGGCATAGGACCTTTTACCTTGGATGATTGAATGTAGAAGAGAACATCCAATCAAAAAGGGATAGTCGGTAGGATTAGGAAGATAGTCGGTAGGTTTAGAAAGAAGAGTGAGTATAGGATTTGGACCAAAAGTTCTTTAGCAATAGGGTTTCGATTATAGAGTGAATGTAAATGTCAGCACATATGAAGTGTCAGTCACTAGGATCAACTTGGGAAAATATGTAAAAAAGCAGATATCAATAGAAACATTACGAAATCAGGCAAAGTATAAAGTGAGTGATAGGATTAGACATTTTCAACAGGGTTGAGTTTGAATATATAAATTAGGAAGAAACAAATATGTAGTCACCAATAGGATTGACAATTGACAGCATTAGGCAACCTGGACATGGATGTTTTTAGTAATCCATGTACACTTTACATTTAGGCTTTGGTACAATCATAAATGTGACCTTTACATTTTTTGTCCAGAATATTACTTTGATTAAATGTATATGTACATCAGGTGACATGAGTATGTCTTCCACCATTTCTGCGAGCAATATATTGAAGATGTAAAATTAGAATCGGGGGTACAAAGAGGTGTACCCTGTGTCTATGAATATAGAGATAAAGCATGAATAGACCCTAATGTGAATAAATAATATAACTTTTTTCAACTTTAAAAAATGAATTGATCTAATATCTGAAAAATTACAGGAAATTGTATATTGATATACAATCATTCATTCCAAGCAGTTATACATCTAATGGTAATATTCGTGTTTTGGTTTATCATGAAGAGTGTGTGAGTTTTGCTTCAAAAGTGACTTTGGAAATCGAAAATAATATGTTTGGAAAGAAGACTCATGAAAATACCAGTAAAGAAACCCTGACAATACATGTGTTCTGAAGCAAAAAGTGATTAAATTTGAAACAAATGCCTATAAATTTGTGAACTTGTGGATGAAATGTATATCCTATCATGTGCAAAAACTGAAGAAATAATAATGTACCAGTGTCGAATACAAATGAATAAAGAATTACATATCATGTCCCATAGGAATCTACTTGCATTGATGTTAGACTGGGTCAGTTACTGTAGGATAATTAGGATTTGTATGCATCATTCCCTGAAGTTAGTTTTCAGTACTAGGAAACAAATATGTATTTCAGGTGGATGAATATTTCTGAGAATAATCTTGTGAAATGTTGATTAAAAATCTACATACATGAACATGAATGAATTTAGAGAGTGTATATTAGACACATATATTTCATATTTTGAAAAATCTGGAGAGTGTATGCACACACACACACATACAAATAAAAAACACTCACAGACATTAAAAAGTAGCAATATAAATGCCAATCGAAATTCATCAGTAAATATATATCATCCACAGATGCAAAAATGTTTATTTTACTGAACATGAGTTTATGTATAATGTTGTTCTACTAGGACGCTCCCTACAGGTTGAATTTTCAGTTCCAACAGCGTTTAGGAGGAGTGATCTCTTCTCACAATTTGTATCTGCCAAGTCAGCCACCTCACAAAGATGTACGTGTGATACCTGGTAGGATTCTATATATGCATATAAATATACAAGTGTGAATAGGCTAAAGAGAAAGGGAAACATGAATTCTCATATTTGTTAACTTTAAAAACACATGCAGATCTTTTTCTATTAAACATTGACCAGATTTATAACTCCTACCTTGTATAATGCAAAATGCAAGTCCAACTATACAACATGCCTCCAATGAACTGCTTGTATTTCTATAGGTTTGTGTTATTTTTCTCTATCATATTAGGATGAGTTGTCTGAGTCTAGTAGGTATGGGTTAGTGTCAGGGATTCAGTATTTCAAAAGGAAAATTGGAAATTGAATCCAATTTGTATGCAAATATATGCTGCACAAATATCCTCCCACTCTCATCCAGAACAATGCCTTGAAATTACCTTCACCCCAAGTAAGACACAGTTAGAGGAGAATAGATAGAAAATCAGTGAATACATATCTGGAATGGAAAATGCTCAGGAGTTCACAACCTTGGAGGTTGTAGAGGAGTTTCCAAAAGTAAGGGACAGGGTAAACACTCCACAAACATGGAGCTCTGCTGGCCTAAAAACTTTTAGAGCAACTGCCTCTGAGTTTGGGAATGTGAAAATTATGTTGTTGTCAGGAGAATTGGCTTCATTTGTAGTGAGACCATCAAAGCTGGGTCTGCCTCTATGTGACGTGGAGGACATGGTATCTTATTTTCCAATGAACATGAGGTAGCAGTGTTGATTTTCTTCTTTTTAGGTAAACTGTGGCCTCTGGGGGCTAAGTGTCTCCCCGTTGGACTGTGAAGCCATTTGGTCCTCCTCCACTTTTTGTGGGGTTTTTGCTGCTGAACTGGGAGTTTGGTATTTGCTTCATGAAATTCAAGGAGTTCAACTGAGACACAGTGCTGGAGGGAGTTCTGCCATGTGCGGTGGTTCAGAGTCTGCAGAAGAACGCACCAACCACGCTTCTATCCCTCAAAGCTTGCCACATTGCATCCTTGTCCATAGCAACCTGATTCTGAACATTGCCCTGAATCCTCTTCATATAACAAGATGCCTTTAATTACAAGGGTCTGCTGGCTGCTTCATGTAATCCACAAGCCATTTGGAAGCCAATGGAAGATCCACATTGCTCCAACAGAGATGTTTTATCACACTCCTGCCCACCAAAGCTCTAGGCCCACTTCTCAGCAGGCTGCAACTTTCTGGCACCTCTGTTCTACACCATTTTCATGAAACCCAGTCAAGCAAGGCACTGTCTGGTACATCCATGATCAGCAACAGGACATCCAAAGGTTCTCCAGTGCCACCTGGTCATGGGAATTTCAAAAATTTCAAAAATTTAGACATTTTTCAAGGATGAAGTTGGAGGCACTGTGGGTTTCAATTCATTCAGGAACCAGTAAATGGTGAGCAAGATTATTTCAATGAAAGCTCTGGAGAACCCTCACAGGCAAGGCTTCCCAAAGAATGGCCAAAAGGTCACATTAAGCCAGGCCCATTGAGGTCTACAATATGAGGTCCATGTGTGTTTTCACTCTCAACTATGGCTGCCAAGTCTTTCGAATGAAATCATGTGATATCTTGGCTGAAATTCCCAGAGCTCTGTGGAAAGCCACTCTGGGGCTAGATCTCAGTTTCCAAGGGTGACTCTCATACATGGCCTCTTAAATCACAACACAATTCATGGCAATACTTCTCTGAGATCAGTTCCTGAACTCAGTCTATAAGGGGAATCACACCAGAGTTCAAGCCCAGGTAGACCTTGTTATGTCTTCCAACTGTCACACAAATATCCACAATTAAATTCAAAACACTTCCACATGGCACTCATCTTCTTCCATTTACACAATCATCATAACATCTGGCTGGAGGTTTCCATGAGGGGTGCAGCCCAAGACAGTGTCCAATATAACCTCTCTTGCCCCTCTTTTGCCTAAAATCAGGGTGGCCAGGACATCCTTCCAGTGAACCAAGAGTGATCAAATAGGCCTGCCATTAATATGGCACTTCTTCTCCAATTTGAGGCCTACTGACTGTGTGTTTTAGATTTTTTATGAGAATTGGAGTCTTGAGAAAAACCAAGCACTTATGGGCTAGCCTCTGCAGGGTTTTGAGGAACACATTTGAACCAAATGATCACTGTTCTCACATGATGGAGAACAGGACACATACAGAGGAATGCGAGAGACTTCATCCACACTGACTGCTCTTTTGTCCATTTTGGTTTTGGATGCACACATGGGATCCTTCTTAGATCCATCAGGTGCTGAGAATCTAAGCCACAGTCTCACACAGGGCCAAAAGACAGATTCAGACACATCCCTTTCCAAAGCAATTAAGCAAAGAGCCACAGGTGATGCCCTTTCATTTCCATTTGAAAACTGTTTCTTTAGGCTCTACAATGGTGTAGCCTGAGGCAAAGGCCTTCCTGACATTCAGGGCAACAGAACAATTGATGAGCAAAAGGCCCAAAGCAGGGTTTCTTCACTTAGAATTTCCTGGTCAAACTGATATCTGAGTTTTCTGAGATGCTCCCATTTCTTTCAGCTATCCAGTACATGGCCATGTCACAGAGCTTGGAGGTGGTACATATTTTGGACACAAAACCATGAGCCTATTCTGGAGAGTGGCCAGAATTCAGGAAGAAAACCAGAACTTAGGAAGATTGTTGGAGTTGTCCACCCATAAGTCAAGCCACAGCCCATTCATAAATTGGGCAGAATTCAGGAAGAAAACAGGAACTTAGGAAGATTGTTGGAGTTGTCCACCCATAAGTCAAGCCGCAGTCCATTTATAAATTGGGCAAGTTGAGTCTAGACAGGACACATCCAATGATTCATTCTCTTTTCTAATATCTAAAACCACGGACACAGTGGGATACACAGACAAAGAAACACTGGCCTTGTCAAACGACTTACCAGAAACAGTTCACTCCAAACCAAACAAACTGCCTTTCCTACCTATTCTCAGAACATGAGACAAAATCTCAAACCCACACCCACACACACAATGGAAGCTCCTTCCCCCAAGTAGGTCTGTGACTATTGGGAGTGTCCTCTGACTGGTGGGCCAAACTATGTTCTGATGAAATCGCCTGTCCTGTGTCACATATAGTCTCCTTGGCCAAATCTGTGAAGTTGTCACTAGCCAGCGGTGAGCCACTACCTGCTTTCTCAGGAAAGGCCCCTCTTTAGAGCTTTCCTGACTTTTGTTCATCCTCACCTCAGTAGGTACCAAGAAAGACTGACTCTCTCCTTGGTAAATCCAAAAAATAAGACCACTGGGACTGGGACTGAGACTGGCTCTGGGTGCCTGGCTTCCCGGATTCCAAGTTCAGAGAGTTCCATCACCAAGGAAGTGAGGTGAGATTACTTCCTTCAGGAATTCTTTGAGGTCATTGCCTTGGCAACCACTTTGTCCTAACTGTTGCTTACAATACTCCTATGAGATGGAGGCTGCCCTTTCTTCCTGTGACACTTTTACAAGTTAGAATGGTATATCAACCATAGGGACCCCGGAACAGCTCTCCACACATGCCTGGTTTGGTCTATCTTCTCTACATTAACAAGAGAGAGGCTTATTCAGACACAACCCTTCATCCTGGGAAGGTTGTTTGCGATGGAAGATGACATTTGCTCTCTCAGGTCCTTCATAGCTGCCTACATCTTCTCCAGGGATCAAATCTGCATGGACATTTGAGGTTCTCAGCAGGAGGAAGATACCCTACATTCCTGTATTGTAAGACGAACTCTGTCCCTGCTCTTCTGCAAAGTTAGATTAAGGTAAGAGTGTATGGTTAGGGTTAATAACATGTTCGATTTGGGTTACGAATCATTGCGAAGGATGATTAATAGTATTGGGAACCTGCGATATTTATAAGATTATAGAGGTGAAATATAAGTATGGAAACAGAAATCTAGGTAAGATTTGAAGCCCAGAAGGGCATTAGGCCCTTGATTGGGATACTTAGCTTATAATTACGTTCTGCACAGATGTCTCAGATAAATCGATAATCAATGGCATAGGACCTTACACCTTGGATGATTGATTTTAGAAGAGAACATCCACTCAAATTGAGATAGTCGGTGGGATTAGGAAGGTAGTCAGTAGGTTTAGGAAATAGAGTGAGTATAGGATTTGGGGCAAAAGTTCTGTAGCAATAGGGTTTTTGTTATAGAGTGAATGTGAATTTCAGCACATGTGAAGAGTCAGTCACATGATGAACTGGGGAAAATATGTAAAAAGGAAAATATCAATACAGACATTATGAAATGAGGCAATTATACAGTGAGTGATAGGATTAGACATTTTCAATAGGGTTGAGATTGAATACATAATCTTAGGAAGAAACAAATATGTCGTCACCAATAGGAATGACATTTGAAACCATTAGGCAACCTGGACATTTATCGTTTTAGTAATCCATGTTCACTTTCCATTTAGGATTTGGTACAATCATAAGTGTGATCTTTGCATTTTGTGCCCAGAAAAATATTGTGAACAAATGTGTATGTAGATCATATGACATGAGTATTTCTTCCACCATTACTGGGAGCAATATTTGAAGACATATAAATTAGTATTGGGGGTACAAAGTGGTGTACCCTGTGTCTTTGAATATAGAGATAATGCATGAATAGACCATACTGTGAATAAATATTATAACTGGTTCCACTTTAAATAATGGATTGAATTGATATCTGAAAATATATAGGAAATCATATATTGACATACAATCATTCACTCCAACCAGTTATATATCTAATGGTAATCTTAGGGTTATTGTTTATCATGAAGTGTGTGTGAGTTTTGTTTCAAAAGTGATTATGGAAATCGAAAATAATATGTTTGGAAAAAAGTCTCATAAAAAGACCAATCAAGAAATATGGAGGAATTCATGTGTTCTGAAGCAGGAAGTGATTGAAAGTGAAACAAGTGCCTATAAATTTTCTAAATTGTGAATGAAATATATATCCTGTTATGTGCATAAACTGATGAAATAGTAATGTACCAGTGTTGAATAAAAGTGAACGTCAAAATACACATCATGTCCAATAGGAATCTACTTGCATTGATGTTAAACTGGGTCAGTTACTGTAGAAATATTAGAATTGCATGCATTATTCACCAAAGAGAGTTTTTTTTTATTTTTATTTATGGTTGTTCAAAACATTACATAGTTCTTGATATATCATATTTTACACTTTGATTCAAGTGGGTTATGAACTCCCATTTTTACCCTGTATACAGATTGCAGAATCACATCAGTTACACATCCATTGATTCACATATTGCTATACGAGTGTCTGTTGTATTCTGCTGCCTTTCGTATCCTCTACTATTCCCCCTGGCCTCCCCGCCCCTCCCCACTTCTCTCTCTACTCCCTCTACTGTAATAAATTTCTCCCCCTTGTATTATTTTTCCCTTTCCCCTCAATTCCTCTTGTATGTAATTTTGTATAACCCAGAGGGTCTCCTTCCAATTCCATGCAATTTCCCTTCTCCCTCCCTTCCTCCTCTCATCCCTGTTTAATGTTAATCATCTTGTCATGCTCTTCATCCCTATCTGTTCTTAGTTACTCTCCTTATATCAAAGATGACATTTGGCATTTGTTTTATAGGAATTGTGTAGCTTCACTTAGCATAATCTAGTCTACTGCAATCCATTTCCCTGCAAATTCTATGATTTTTTATATTTCAATTCAAAGTAATAATCCATTGTGTATAAATGCCACATTTTTTTATCCATTCTTCTATTGAAGGGCATCTAAGTTGGTTCCACAGTCTTGCTGTTGTGAATTGTGCTGCTATGAACATCGATGTAGCAGTGTCCATGTAGCATGCTCTTTTTAGGTCTTTAGTGAATAGACCAAGAAGGGCAATAACTGGGTCAAATGGAGGTTCCATTCCCAGCTTTCCAAGAAATCTCCATACTGCTTTCCAAATTGGCTGCACCAATTTGCAGTCCCACCAGCAATGTACAAGTGTACCTCTTTTCCCACATCCTTGCCAGCACTTCTTGTTGTTTGACTTCATAATGGCTGCTAATCTTACTGGAGTGAGATGGTATCTTAGGGTGGTTTTGATTTGCATTTCTCTGACTGCTGGAGATGGTGAGCATTTTTTCATGTACTTGTTGATTGATTGTATGTCCTCATCTGAGAAGTGTCTGTTGAGGTCCTCGGCCCATTTGTTGATTGGGTTATTTGTTATCTTATTGTCTAATTTTTTGAGTTCTTTGTATACTCTGGATATTAGGGCTCTATCTGAAGTGTGAGTAGTAAAGATTTCTTTCCAGTATGTAGGCTCCCTATTTACCTCTTATTGTTTCTTTTGCTGAGAAAAAACTTTTTTAGTTGAGTAAGTCCCATTTGTTGACTCTAGTTATTAACTCTTGTACTATAGGTCTCCTATTGAGGAATTTGGAGCCCAACCCCACAGTATGTACATCGTATCCAAATTTTTCTTCTATCAGACAGTGTGTCTCTGATTTGATATCAAGGTCCTTGATTCATTTTGAGTTAACTTTTGTGCATGGTGAGAAAAAGGGATTCAGTATCATTTTGTTATATATGGATTTTCAGTTTTCCCAACACCATTTGTTGAAGAAGCTATCCTTCCTCCATTGCATGCTTTTAGCTCCTTTATCAAATATAAGATAGTTGTAGTTTTGTTGATTGGTTTCTGTGTCCTCTATTCTGTACCATTGGTCCACCTGCCTGTTTTGGTACCAGTACGATGCTATTTTTGTTACTATTGCTCTGTAGTATAGTTTGAAGTCTGGTATCGCTATACCGCCTGATTCACACATCCTGCTTAGCATTGTTTTGCAATTCTGGGTCTTTTATTTTTTCATATGAATTTCATGATTGCTTTCTCTATTTCTACAAGAAATGCCTTTGGGATTTTGATTGGCATTGGATTAAACCTATAGAGAACTTTAGGTAATATCGCCATTTTGATGATGTTAGTTCTGCCTATCCATAAACAGGGTATATTTTTACATCTTCTAAGATCTTCTATTTCTCTCTTTAGGGTTCTGTAGTTTTCATTGTATAAGACTTTCACCTCTTTTGTTAGGTTGATTCCCATTTTTTTTTTTTAGGATATTGTGAATGGAGTGGTTGTCCTCATTTCCATTTCAGAGGATTTGTCACTGATATACAGGAATGCCTTTGATTTATGCCTGTTGATTTTATATCCTGCCACTTTGCTGAATTCATTTATTAGCTCTATTAGTTTCTTTGTAGAACCTTTTGGGTCTGCTAGGTATAGAATCATGTCATCTGCAATAATGATAATTTAAGTTATTCTTTTCCTATTTATATGCCTTTAATTTCTTTCATCTGTCTAATTGCTCTGGCCAGTCTTTTGATAACTATATTGAACAAAAGTGGTGAGAGCAGGCATCCCTGTCTTGTTCCAGATTTTAGAGGGAATGTCTTCAATTTTTCTCGATTCAGAATGATGCTAGCCTGCGGTTTAGCATAGATTGCTTTTACAATATTGAGGAATGTTCCTGTTATTCCTAGTTTTTCTAGAGTTTTGAACATAAAGGGATGCTGTACTTTGTCGAATGCTTTTTCTGCATCTATCTAGATGATAATATGGTTTTTATTTTAAGTCTATTGATGTGGTGAATAACATTTATTGATTTTCGTATATTGAACCCTCCTTGCATCCCAGGGATGAATCCTACTTGATCATGGTGCACATTTTTTTGATATGTTTTTGTATCTGATTTGCCAGAATTTAATTTAAGATTTTTGCATTTAGGTTCATTAGAGATATCGGTCTTTAGTCTTCTTTCTTTGAAGTGTCTATCTGGTGTAGGAATCAGGGTGATATTGGCCTCGTAGAATGAATTTGGAAGATCTCCCTCTTTTTCAATTTTCTGAAATAGCTTTAAAAGTATTGGTATTAGCTCATATTTAAAGGTTTTGTAAAACTCTGCTGTATACCCATACGGTCCTGGGATTTTCTTAGTTGGTAATCTTTGGATGGTTTTTTTTTTATTTCCTCAATTGATATTGGTATGTTTAGGTTGTCTATATCCTCCTAACTCACTCTGGTCAGATCATATGACTTAAGAAATTTTTTGATGCCTTCACTATTTTCTATTATTTTAGAGTATAAGGATTCAAAGTAATTTCCGATTATCTTCTGTATTTCTGAAATATCTGTTGTGATATTGCCTTTTTCATCCCGTATGATAGTAATTTGAGTTCTCTCTCCTCATCGTTAGCATGGCTAGGGGTCTGTCCATTTTATTTATTTTTTCCTCCAATTGGTGTGACGTGTCTACCACGCCCGTGGACCCCTGTGGTGTTCTACCAATCAGTCGCAGGTCTGCCTACCTTGCAGGCGTGGGCGGCGGCACTGCTCTACTCCTACTCCAATTGGGGTGACGTGACTACCATGCCGGCGGGCCGCTGTGCCTGGTCCGCCGGTTGGTCGCAGGTCTGCCTACCTTGTGAGCACGGGCTACAGATCTGTTCTGCCCCTACTCCAAATATGGTAAAGTGTCTGCCGCGCCAGCCGGCCACTGGGCCTCTTCTTCTGGTCAGGTGCAGGTCTGCTACCTTGCGGGCGCGGGTGGTGGCTCTGCTCTGCCCCTACTCCAATTGGTGTGTCGTGACTACCATGCCGGCAGGTTGCTGTGCCTGTTCTGGGCGTGGGCGAAGGCTCTGCTCTGCCCCTACTCCTATTGGGGTGATGTGACTACCATGCCGGTGACCCACTGGGATTTTACTAGGTGTGGGAGAAGGCTCTGCTCTGCAACTACTCCAATTGGGGTGACGTGACTACCACACCTGCGGGTCGCTGGGCCTGTTCTGTGCACCGGCGGCAGCTCTGTTCTGCCTCTACTCCAATTGGGTTGACGTAACTACCATGCAGGTGTGTCACTGGGTCTGTTCCAGTCGCGGGCAGCTGCTCTGCTCTGCCCCTCTGGCTTGATGACAAAGTGAGAGAGACCCAGGTGTTTGTGACTCACTTTCTTCACCAGGAGACCAACTGTTTCTGTCACTGCTGGTATCAATGAAGTTATCTCCTCTGCTGCTTTATGATGACATCGGAAATTAGCCATGTTGGTATCCCATGTGAAAGGCAGCATTTCGTTCCCTTTTCTGGGTGACCAAAGCAATGCGTGAGTCCTGACCGGCCCTCACAAGCCGTGTCTCAATCCTGTTTCCACTGCCTATGAAGGCTCGGTTGATATTTACCTCCACAGTATTCAGCAAGACCCGGACCGAGAAGCAGTTTCCGCGGGTTCTTTAGCCCTGGGCCAGATCAGTTCCGAGAGGTGGAATTCGGCCGCTCTGGGCTTTGTGTATGTTCTAATAGGAGCAGGCTCCAAGACGGAGTTTCTGCAGGTTCTTTAGCACTGAGCCTGAGTAATTTGTCTGCAACACAAAGGTGAATGGCATCCTGAAATTACCTGTTCTATAGCTGAATGAGCTTCGATCAGTCAAAAACAGGGATGGTGACATCAGCTCTCCAAGATAGTGGCCGCTGGCTTCCTCTGTGGTCTGACTGGTGTGGAGAACCGAATTGGACCGCATCCTTCCCCATCTCAAACAAAGAATTCAGCACTTAGCACAGTGATTGCATACCTGGCAGGAGCCCACAGAATCCACACCGCTGTATATTTGCATTGCTATCTCTTCATTTCCCAGTGCGCGCCGCAGACTCTAGCCACAGACCGATTTCCTGAATAAGCAGCATGACACTCCGTGCGGACAAATCACTCGTGTTTGAGCTCGCGTAGCTGATCCTCGTGAGATGGAAATATGTCCACTAGGTTTTGGAGCACCCCAATTTTGCTGGAAATTTCTAACAAGATATATTTTAGCCATTATAACTCGTCATTCTCCCGCACAGTGACGCGGTACATGGGGGTGATGCACTCCCTTCAAAACCATCATATGATCCCCCGAAGTTAGTTTTCAGTACTAAGAAACAAATATGTATTTCAGGTGGATGAATATTTCTGAGAATATTCTTGTGAAAACATGATTATAAATCCACATACATGAATATGAATGAATTTAGGGAGTGTATAATAAGAAAAATATACTTCATATTTTGAAAAATCTGGAGAGTGAATATATATATATATATATATATATATATATATATATATATATATACACTCACAGACATTAAAAAGTAGCATTATGTATGCCAATCGAAATTCACCATGAAATAATATATCATCCACAGATCCAAAAATATTCATTTTAATGAACATGGATTTATGTTGTTCAACTAAGAAGCTCACTCATATGTTGTATTTTCAGTTCCAACAGCGTTTAGTAGGAGTGATCTCTTCTCACAATTTGCATCTGCCAAGCCAGCCACCTCACAAAATGTACGAGTGATACCAGGTAGAATTCTAAATGTGCATCTGAAAATACATGTGATGAATAGGCTACAGAGAAAGGGAGACAGTTATTCACATATTTGTTAACTTTTAAAACACATGGAGAACTATTTCAATTAAAATTCGCTAGATTTATAACACCTACCATTTATCATACGAAAGGCAAGTCCAACTATACACCATGCCTCCTGTGAACCTCTTGTATTTCTATTCTGTTTGAGTTATTTTTCTCCACCATATTAGGATTAGAAGTCAAAGTCTAGTAGGGTATGTGTTAGTGTCAGGGATTCAGTATTTTGAATGGAAAATGTATCCAATGTGTATGCAAATATGTGCTACACAAAAAATTCCCACTCTCATTGAGCACAATGCCTTGAAATTACCTTCGCCCCACATAAGACACAATTAGAGGAGAAGAGTTAGAAAATCTGTGAATACATATGTGGAATGAAAAATGCTCAGGAGTTCACAAATTTGCAGGTGGTAGAGGAGTTTCCAAAAGTAAGGGACAGGGTAAAAACTCCACAAACATGAAATTCTGCCAGCCTAACATCTGGAGAAACTGCCTCTGAGGTTGGGCAATGAAATATATGCTGTTGTCAGGAGCATTAGTTTCATTTCTTGTGAGACCATCATAGCTGAGTCTTCATCTATGTGATCTGGATGACATGGATTCTTATTTTCCAATGAACATGAGGCAGCAGTGCTGAATTTTCTATTTGTAGGTAACCTGTGGCCACTGGGGTCTAAATGTCTCCCCTTGTGGACTGTAATTCCATTTGGTCATCCTCCACTATTCGTGGTATTTCTTGCTGCTGCACTGGGAGTTTGGTATTTGCTTCATGAAATACAAGGAGTTCAACTGGGACACAGTGCTGAAGTGAGTTCTGTCAAGTGTGGTGGGTCAGGTTCGTCAGGAGAATGCACCAACCAGGCTTCTATCCCACATAGCTTGCCCCATTTTCCATAGCAACCTGATTCTGAACATTGCCCTAAAACCTCTCCATATAACAATATGCTTTTACATATAAGGGTCTACTGGCTGCAAAATGTCAGTCACAATCCATTTGGAAGCCAATGGCAGATCCACATGCCCCCACCACAGATGTTTTATTACACACCTGCCATCCACTACTCTAGTACAACTACTCAGCAGGATCCAACTTACTGGCATCTCTGTTAAACACCATTTTCATAAAACCCAGTCAATCAAGGCACTGTCTTGTATACTCATGATCAGCAACAGGACATTCAAATGTTCTCCAGAGCTACCCGGTCATGGGAATTTCAAAAATTTCATGGTATTGATCTAGCCAATTTTCAAGGATGAAGTGGGAGGCACTGTGGATTTCAATTCACTCAGAAACCATTAAATGGTGAGGAAGCTCATTTCAATGAAAACTCTGGAGAATTCTTACAGGCAAGGCTTCCAAAAGTGCCCAAAAGTCAGATTAAGCCAGGCCCATTTAGGTCTACAATGTATGTTCCATGTGTGTTTTGACTCTCAAATATGGCTGCCAAGTCTTTAAGAATAATATCATGTGATATCCTGGCTGAGATTCCCTGTGCTCTGTGGAAAGTCACCTTGGGCCTAGATGTCACTTTCCAAGGACAACTCTCATGCATGGCCATCTAAAATTCCAACACAATTCCTGGCAATAATTCTCTGAGATCAGTAAAAGAACTCAGTCTCTAAGGGGAATCACACCAGAGTGCAAGCCTAGGTGGACCCAGTGATCTCTTCCAACCGCCAGACATATGTCCACAATTAAAACCAAACACTCTCACATGGCCCTCATCTTCTTCCATATAGACACTCATCATATCCTCTGGCTGGAGGTTTCCTTTAGGGACGCAGCCCACGACAGTGTCTAAAATAAGCTCCCTGCCCCTCATTTGCCTAAAGTCAGGGTGGCCTGGACTCTCTTCCTGTGAACCAGGAGTCATCAAATAGGCCTGCCTTTAATATTGCTTGGCTTCTCCAACTTGAGGCCTTCTAGCTTTGGGGTTTAGATTCTTTAAGTGAATTGGAGTCATGAAAATCAAGCACCTATGGCCTAGCCTCTGCAGGGCTTTGAAGAACTCATTTGACCCAAAGGATCCCTATTCTCACTTGATGGATATCTGGAACCTACCAGAGGAAGGCAAGAGAGTTCATCAACAATATCTGATCTTTTTGCCATTTTGGTTTTGGATGCACGCATGGGATCTATCTTTAGATCCATCAGGTGCTGAGAATCTAAGCCACAGCCTCACACAGGGCCAACAGGCTGATTCAGACATATCCCAATCCTAAGCAATTAAGCAAAGAGCCACAGGTGATGCCCTTTCATTTCCATTTGAAAACTCTTTTCTTCAGGCTTCACAAAGTGGTGGCTTGAGGCAAAAAACTTCCTGACATTCAACAGAACAAAAGGTAAGCAGAAGGACCAAAGCAGGGTTTCTCCACTGAGACTTTCCTGGTCAACAGATATCTGAGATTTCTGAGATGCTAGCCATTTCCTTCAGCTTCCAGTACATAGCAATGTCACAGATCTTGGAGGCGGTACAAATCTTGGACACAAAACCATGATACTATTCTGGAAAGTCGCCAGAATTGAGAGAGAAAACAGGAAATTAGGAAGCTTGTAGGTGTTGCCCATCCATAAGGCAAGCCAGAGTCCACTCATGAATTGGGCAGGATGAATGCTGGGAAGCTTTCTACTAGACAGAACACATCCATTGATGCATTGTCTTTTCTAATGTCTACAAAAATGGACTCAGTGGGATACACACACACATAGGAACACTCGCCTTGTCAAAGGACTTAATACAAATATTCCACTCCATACCAAACAAACCGCCTTTCCTACCTATCCTCAGAACATGAGACAAAACCACAAAATCACACCCACACCCACAAAGGCACCTCCTTCCCCCTAGTAGGTCTGTGACTCCCCGGAGTATCCTCTGACTAGTGAGCCATACTATGTTCCTCCAAAATGACCTCTCCTGTCTCAGATCATGTCTGCTTGGCCAACTCTGTGAAGTTCTCAAGAGCCAGCGGTGAGGCACTACCTACCTTCTCAGGAAAAGCCCCTCTTCAGAGGTTTCCTGGCATTTGGCCTTCCACACATCTGTAGGTACCAAGAAAGACTGACTCTGTCCTTGGTAAATCCAAACATGTCAGACCACTGGGACTAGGACAGAGACTGTCTCTGGGTGCCTGGCTTCCTGGATTTCAAGTTCAGAGAGTTCCATCACCAAGGAAGTGAGGTGAGATCACTTCCTTCAGGATCTGAATTATGTCACTGCCTTGGCAACCACTTTGTCCTAACAGTTGCTTCCAAAATACTATGAGGTGGAGGCTGCCCTGATTTTCATGGGACACTTTTTCTAGTTAGAATGTTATATCAACCATAAGCACCCGGGAACAGCTTCCACACAGGACTGGTTTGGTCCATGTTCTATACATTAAGAAGAGAGAGATTGATTCAGACTCAACCCTTCATCCTGACCAGGATGATTGCCATGGAAGATGACTTTTGCTTTCTGAGGTAATTCATAGCTGCCTTCATCTTCACCAGGGATCACTTCTGCATGAACATTTGAGTTTCTCAGCAGGTGAACATCCCCTAGATTCCTGTAGTTTAATACACACACTGTTCCTGCTCTCCTGCAAAGTTAGTGTATGGTTAGGGTTAATAATATGTTCGATTTGGGTTAGGAATCATTCTGCAGGATGAATAATGAGATTGGGAACCTGCGATATTTATAAGAATATATAGGTGAAATATATGTATGAAAACGGGAATCTAAGAAGGATTTGAAGCCCAGAAGGGCATTGAGCCCTTGATTTGGATACTTAGTGTTGAATTATGTTCTGTACAATTGTCTCAGTTAAATCAAAATACAGTGGCATAGGACCTTGTACCTTGGATGATTGAATGTATAAGAGAACATCCAGTCAAAAAGGGATAGTCAGTAGGATTAGGAAGATAGTCAGTAGGTTTAGGAAGAAGAGTGAGTATATGATTTGGAATAAAAAGCTTCTTTATCAATAGGGTTTCATTGGGAGAGTGAATGTAAATGTCAGCACATGTGAAGAGTTAGTCACAATGATGAACTGGGGAAAATGTGTAGGAAAGCAGGTGTCAATAGAGACATTTCGAAATCAGGCAAAGTATAAAGTGAGTCATAGGATTAGACATTTTCAACAGGGTTGAGTTTGAATACATAATCATAGGAAAAAACAAATATGTCGTCACGAATGGGAATGACATTTGAGAGCATTAGGCAACCTGGACATGGATGTTATTAGTTATCCACGTTCACTTTCCTTTTAGGCTTTTGTACAATCATAAGTGTTACATTTTTATGTTTTTTTTTGTTCAGAATATTACTGTGATAAAATGTATATGTAGATCAGGTGACATGAGTATTTCTTTCACCATTTTTGGGGGCAATATTTTGAAGACGTATACATTAGTATTAGGGGTACAAAGAGGTGTACCCTGTGTCTATTAATATAGAGATAATGCATGAATAGACCATACTATGAATAAATAACGTAACTGATTCCACTTTAAATAATGGATTGAATTGATATGTGAAAATATATAAGAAATCTTATATTGATATACAATCATTCATTCCAACCAGTTATATATCTAATGGTAATATTAGGATTATGGTTTATGAAGAATGGTGGTTGAGTTTTGCTTTATACGTGATGATGTTAAACAAAAATAATGTGTTTGGAAAGAAGTCTCATGAAAAGACCAGTCAAGAAACATGGAGGGATACATGTGTTCTGAATCAGGAAGTGATTGATCGTGAAACAAATGCCTATAAATTTTCTAATTTGTGACTGAAATATATATCCCATGATGTGCATAAACTGAAGACATAGTAACGTACAAGTGTTGAATAAAAATGAAAGTCAAAATACACATCATGTCCCCTAGAAATCAACTTGCATTGATTTTAAACTGGCTAAGTAACTGTAGAAATATTAGGGTTTGTATGCACCATTCACTGAATTTAGTTTTCAGTACTAGGAAACAATATGTATTTCAGGTGGATGATTATTTCTGAAAATAATCTTGTGGAAAGTTGATTATAAATCCACAGATATGAATATGAATGAATTTAGGGAGTGCATAATAAGACACATATATTTCATATTTTGAAAAATCTAAAGAGTATATATATATATATATATATATATATATATATATATATATATACACACACACGCAAAAGCACAGATATTAAAAAGTAGCAATACAGGAGATCCATTATGAAGGCAGGCATGGAGAAATCAAGTCTCTGATCTCTTCAGCTGTGCGGGTATAGGGAGTCGAAAACTGTCTAAATGCTGTTTGCTCAGAATCACTAGGCAATATTGACCTGTTGTGAATCTGGGGTGAACAGTCTGGGCCCCTCAGAACACACACAAAGCCCGGATTGGCTGCATTCAAGCTTAGATTCGTCTGGTTTTTGTGACTCAGCACTAACATTCCCGCTGAAATAACTGGTCGGGCTTTCTGAATTGAGAGTTAAAAGCCAACTGAGCCTTCATAGGCAGTGGCCACAGGATTAAAATGGGGCTTGGGAGAGATAGTCAGGACCCACCTGTTGCATTGGTCATCCAGCAAAGGGAACGAACGGTCACCATTTTAATGGGATACCACCATGGCAGAGAACTGACGTCACAGGCGGAGGAGATAACTTCATTGAAACCAGCGTGACAAGTGTGTAATCCCATTGCCATATCTCTCAACAACGCAGGAAAACCTCAAGGGCCCTTCCCACCTCTGCCGTAATGGCCCCTCCCAGCTCTCCAAGGAGCGCGATACCCAGACCTAGGGAATCAAGATTGGCTCGGGACTCGCGGCGTGGAATTCCCTGCTACCGCTCCCACCAGTGCTGACAATTGAGGTCTCTTACACCACCTACCGGGGCCATGACTCCTGAAGGGCAAGCAAATTCGCTGGAGGTTCTCAGCCCCAAGCTCTACAAACTTAGGGTCTGAGGATGGCAAACAAGGAGAGTGTGCCCAGGCGTTCATGGAAACAGGGCTACCAGGAGCAGAGGCCTGGCTTGTAACCAGTATTGTGGTAAGCATCACAGGTGAGTGGGGCCTGGCTTGAGGAAGCACAAGAGAAAGCCCTAGGCACTCAGAATTGGAGACCCGCCCAGTCTGGGAGAAAGAGCTGCTGCACAGTGATTGGTTCTCACTTATTGAGAGGAGAAGCTTGGCCCAGTGCGCACAGCTCCACCTACTGGAAGAGAAGTTATTTTAACTCTAGGACTGCTTGTATTATTATTATTTTTTTATTTGTTTTTTTTTCTTTCATTTTCATTTTTGTTATTGTTGTTCTTTAACTTTTTTAAATGTTTTTATTTTTTAATTTTTTTATTTTATTATTATTATTATTTTAAATTTTAATTTTCAATTTTTTAATCATCATCATTACTTAAAACTTTCTTTCTTTATTTTCTATTTTTTTCTTTTGTCTTTTCATTTCTTTTCATTTTTCTTATTCCCCCTTCCTTGAATTCTACCTGCCTACTCTCATTCTCTTTAGTGACTTCTCCCTTCCCTTCTAATATCTTTCCTCCCAAGCATCAAATAAATTTATAAGGGTAAGCAGTAACTCAGTAGTCAAACAGAAGAAGAAGTAACATGAGCAGCATATAAAAACAAGGAAGAAAAGGAGTACGAACAATGAAGGACAGCCTAAATATTCACGAGCACCTAGAGTCATCAAAAAAATGGTCATATAAAGAACTCAAGTAATACCTTAGACAGATGGAATGGAACCTTAAAGAGGATACGAGACAGCAAAAACAAACAGTGATAAAACGCATTGAAAATGAATTACATAAACAGATAAAATGAGAAATTAAGCATCTTTATCAGGAGATAGAGATTATTAGAAAAATCAATCAATAATTCTAGAAATCAAGGAAATGATAAACCAAATTAAAAACTCAATTGAGAGTATCACTAACAGAGTAGAGCAAGTAGAAGACAGAATGTCAGATAATGAAGACAAAATATATCATCTTGAAAAAAGTCTAGCCAACAAAGAAATGCTGTAAAAAATTATGAGAAAACATTCAAGAGATATGGGATAACATAAAAAAAAACAAACTAATGAGTCATATGGATAGAGGAAGGTACAGAGATTAAAACCAAGGGAATGAGAAACCTGGTGAATGAAATAATTACAGAAAACTTTCCAGAAATAAAAATGGAAACGGATAAACAAATTGTAGATGCTTACAGGACACCGAGCACACAAAATCACAGTAGACCAATGCCAAGACACATTGTTATAAAGATATCCAATATACAGAACAAAGAGAAAATATTAAAAGCTACCAGAGAAAGGAGGCAGATTACAATCATTACAATCAGGGGTAAACCAAAAAGTTTAACAATGGATTTTTCATCATAGACGCTGGAAGTGAGAAGATCCTGGAACAACGTACTTCAAACACTGAAAGACAATGGATGCCAACCAAGAATTATGTATCCAGCAAAATTAAGCTTAAGATAAGACAACGAGATAAAAATATTTCATGATAAACAAAAGCTAAAAGAATTTCAGCCAGATAACCAGCATTGCAAAGCATCTTGAGCAAAACACTACACGAGGAAGAAATGAAAATCAACAACGAAAACCATCAGTGAGAAGTGCCTCAGTAATGACAGAGGGAAGGGGAAAAGCAAATCATGGAGAATCAAACTAATTAAAAAATATATATATAAAAACATGGGTGGCAGTACAAACCATATATCAATAGTAACTCTAAATGATAATGGCTTAAACTCTCGAATAAAGTGACATTGGCTTGTAACTTGAAAAAAAAAAAAAAAACAAATCCAACAATATGTTGTCTCCAAGGGACACATCTGAATGGAAAAGACATACACAGGCTGAAGGTGAAAGATTGGGAAAATTTATACCATGCACACGGTCCTCGTAAGCAAGCAGGGGTGGCCATCCTCCTATCGAATAAAATCGACCTCAAGACTAATTTAATCAAAGGGATAAGGAAGGACTTTATATACTGTTAAAAGAAACCATTCACCGACAAGACATAACAATTATCAATATTCATGCAGCAAATAATGGTGCTGCGACGTTCATAAAACAATTTATCCTCAAGTTCAAGAATCAAATAGACCACAATACAATAATTATGGGTGACTTCAACTCACCTCTCTCACCATTGGACAGATCCTCCAAACAAAAGTTGAATAAAGAAACTATAGAACTCAATATCACAATCAATACCCTATACTTAACTGAAATATATAGAATATATCAACCATCATCAAGTGGATATACTTTTTTCTCACCAGCACATGGATCCTTCTCAAAAATAGACCATATGTTATGCCATAGGGCAACCCTCAGTAAATATAAAGGGGTGGAGATAATACCATGAATTTTTTGTGATCATAATGGAATGAACCTGGAAACCAATGATAAAGAAGGAAGAAAAAATCATACATCACATGCAAAATGAAGAATATGTTACTGAATGATCAATGGGTTACAGAAGACATAAAGGAGGAAATCAAAAAATTCTTAGAGATAAATGAAAATACAGACACAACATATCACATTCTATGGGACACAATGAAAAGAAGTTTTAAGAGGTAAATTCATCGCCTGGAGGTCATTCCTCAAAATAGAAAAAAAAAAACAAACAAACAAATGAGCTCACACTTCATCTCAAAGCCCTAGAAGAAGAAGAGCAAAACAACAGAAAATGTAGCAGAAGGAAAGAAATAATTAAAATCATAGCGAAATTGAAACAAAAGAAACTATTGAAAAAATTAACAAAACTAAAATGTGCTTCTTCAAAAAGATAAATATGATCGACAGACCCTTAGCCATGCTAACGAAGAGAAGAAGAGAGAGAACTCAAATTACTAACATACGGGATGAAAAAGGCAATATCACAACAGATGCTACATAAATACAGAAGAAAATTAGAAATTATTTTGAAAAACTGTATTCCAATAAAATAGAAAATAGTGAAGACATCGATAAATTTCTTAAGTCATATGATTTGACCAGACTGAGTCAGGAGGAAACACACAATTTAAACTGACCAATATCAATGGATGAAGTAGAAGAAGCAATCAAAAGACTACCAACCAAGAAAAGCCCAGGAACGGATGGGTATACAGCAGAGTTTTACAAAACCTTTAAAGAAGAATTAATACCAATACTTTTCAAGTTATTCAGGAAATAGAAAAACTGGAAGCTCTGCCAAATTCATTCTATGAGGCCAACATCACCCAGATTCTGAAACCAGACAAAGACACCTCAAAGAAAGAAAACTACAGACCAATATCTCTGATGAACCTAGATGCAAAAATCCTCATTAAAATTCTGGCGAATTGGATACAAAGGCACATCAAAAAAATTGTGCACCATGATCAACTTGAATTCATCCCTGGGATGCAAGGAGGCTTCAATATATGGAAATCAATAAATGTTATTCACAACATCAATAGACTTAAAGATAAGAACCATATGAACATCTTGATAGACGCAGAAAAACCATTCAACAAAGTAGAGCATTCCTTTATGTTCAAAACATTTTAAAAACTAGGAATAACAGGAACTTACCTCGACATTGAAAAAGATAACTATGTTAAGCCTCAGGCTAGCATCATTCTGAATGGAGAAAAATTGAAGGCATTCACTTTAAAATCTGGAACAAGGCAGAGATATCCTCTATCACCACTTCTATTCAATATAGTTCTCGAAAAACTGGCCAGAGCAATTAGAGAGATGAAAGACATTAAAGGCATAAAAATAGGAAAAGAAGAACTTAAATTATCACTATTTGTAGATGACATGATTCTATACATAGAAGACCCAAAAGGGTCTACAGAAATACTACTAGAACTAATAAATGAATGCAGCAATGTGGCAGGATATAAAATCAACATGCATAAATCAAAGGCATTTCTGTATATCAGCGACAAAACTTCTGAAACAAAAATGAGTCAAAACACTGCATTCCCAATTTCCTCAAAATAATTAAATACTTGGGAATCAACCTAACAAAAGAGGTGAAAGATTTATATAATGCAAACTACAGAACCCTAAAAAGAGAAATAGAATAAGATCTTAGAAGATGGAAAAATATACCCTGTTCATGGATAGGCAGAACTAACATCATCAAAATTGCTATATTACCAAAAGTTCTCTATAGGTTTAATACAATGCCAATCAAAATCCCAAAGGATTTTTTTTTGTAGAAATAGATAAAGAAATCATGAAATTCAAATGGAAAAATAAAAGACCCAGAATAGCAAAAGCAATTTTAAGCAGGAAGTGTGAATCAGGCAGTATAGTGATACCAGATTTCAAACTATATTACAGAGCATTCATAACAAAAACAGCATGGTACTGGTACCAAAACAGGCGGGTGGACCAATGGTACAGAATGGAGGACACAGAGACTAATCCAAAAATCTACAACTGTCTTACATTTGATAAAGGAGCTAATGGCCTGCAATGGAGGAAGGATAGCATCTTCATCAAATGGAGTTGGGTAAACTGGAAATCCATATGCAACAAAATGAAACTGAATCCCCTCCTCTCACCATGCACAAAAGTTAACTCAATGTGGATCAAGGAGCTAGATTCAAATCAGAGTCTCTGCGTCTGATAGAATAAAAAGTTGGCTCCTATCTACATATTGTGTGGTCAGGCTCCAAATTCCTTAATAGGACACCCATAGAATAAGAGTTAATAATAAGAATCAACAAATGGGACTTACTTAAACTGATTTTTTTTTCTTAAAGAGAGAAACAATAAGAGAGGTAAATATGGAGCCTACATCATGGGAACAAATTTTTAGTCCTCACCCTTCACATGGAGCCCTAATATCCAGAGTATACAAAGTATACAAAGAACTCAGAAAATTAGACAATAAGATAACCAATAACCCAATGGGCCAAGGACCTGAACAGAAACTTCTCAGAGGAGGACATAGAATCAATTAACAAGTACATGAAAAAATGCTCTCCATTTCTAGCAGTAAGAGAAATGCAAATAAAAACCACCCTAAAATACCATCTCAATCCAGTGAGATTGGCAGCCATAATGAAGTCAAACAACAACAAGTGCTGGCGAGGATGTGGGGAAAAGGGTACTCTTGTACATTGCTGGTGGGACTGAAAACTGGTGCGGCCAATTTGGAAAGCAGTATCAAGATTCCTGGGAAATCTGGGAATGGAAGCACCATTTGATCCAGCTATTGCCCTTCTCGGACTATTCCCTGAAGACCTTAAATGAGCGTACTACAGGGATACTGCCACATCGATTTTCATAGCAGCACAATTCACAATTGCTACACTGTGGAACCAACCCAGATGCCCTTCAATAGATGAATGGATAAAAAAATGTGACTTTTATATACTATGGAGAATTACGCAGCACTAAAAAATGACCAAATCTTGGAATTTGCAGGGAAATGCATGGCACTGAGCAGATTATGGTTAGTGAAGCTAGCCAATCCCTAAAAATCAAATGCCAAATGTCTTGTTTGATATAATGAGAGCACCTAAGAACAGAGCAGGGAGGAAGAGCATGAAGAAAAGATTAACATTAAGCAGAAACATGAGGTGGGAGGGAAAGGGAGAGAAGAGGGAAATTGCATGGTAATGGAGAGAGACACTTATTCTTACACAAAATTACATATAAGAGGTTGTGGGAAAATAAACAAGGAGAGAAATGATTTAGAGTAGGTATGGTAGAGAGAGAAGATGGGAAGATAGGGGAGTGGGGATAGTAGAGTATAGGAAAGGTAGCAGAATACAACAGTAACTAATAGGGCATTATGTAAAAATATGGATGTGTAACTAATGTGATTCTGCAATCTGTATTTGGAGTAAAAATGGGAGTTCATAACCCACTTGAATCTAATGTATGAAATATGATATGTCAAGAGCTTTGTAATGTTTTGAGCAACCAATAAAAGAAAAAAAAAGTAGCAATATATATGCCAATAGAAATTCATCATGAAATGTATATAATCCACAGATCGAAAAATATTCATTTTACTGAACATGGATTCATGTATAATGTTTTTCAACTAGGAAGCTCACCCATAGGTTGAATTTTCAGTTCCAACAGCGTTTAGGAGTAGTGATCTCTTCTCTCAATTTGCATCTACCAATTCAGCCACCTCACAAGTGTATACGAGTGATATCAGGTAGAATTCTATATGTGCATATAAACATACATGTGCTGAATAGGCTACAGAGAAAGGGAGATAGGGATTCACATATTTGCTAATTTTAAAAACACATGTAGAACTATTTCAACAAAAAATTGACTAGACTTATAACTCCTACATTATATAATGCAAAAGGCAATTCCAACTATACACCATGCGTCCTCTGAACTGCTTGTGTTTCTTCTCTTTTTGGCTTATTTTTCACCATCATATTAGGATTATTAGTCAGAGACTAGTAGGGTATGGGTTATAGTGTCAGGGATTCAGTATTTCAAATGGAAATTGAAAAATGAATCCAATGTGTATGTAAATATGTGCTACACAAAAATCTTCCCACTCACATCGAGAACAATGCCTTGACATTACCTACGCCCCAAGTAAAACACAATTAGAGTAGAAAAGTGTGAAAATCTATGAATACAAATATGGAATGGAATATGCTCGGGAGTTCACAATCTTGGAGGTGGTAGAGGAGTTTCCAAAAGTAAAGGACAGGGTAAACACTCCACAAACAAGGAGCTCTGCTGGCCTAAGAATTCTTGGGAAACGGCTTCTGAGGTTGGGCACTTGAAATATATGTTGTTGTCAGGAGCTTTAGCTTCCTTTGTAGTGAGACCATCAAAGCTGGGTCTGCATCTATGTGACCAAAAGAAATGGTTTCTTATATTCCAATGAACATGAGGCAGCAGTGCTCAATTCTCTCTTTGTAGCTAAACTGTGTCCATTGGAAGCTAAGTGTCTCCCGGTGGGGACTGTGAAGACATTTGGTCATCCTCCACTTTTCGTGGTATTTCTTGCTTCTGCACTGGGAATTTGGTATTTGCTTCACAAAACATAAAAAGTTCATCTGGGATACAGTGCTGGAGGGAGTTCTGTCACGTGTGGTGGGTCAGGGTCTGCAGGAGAACGCACCAACCAGGCTTCTATCCCACATAGCTTGCCCCAATAACCATAGCAACCTGATTCTGAATATTGCCCTGAAAACTCTCCATTTAACAAGATGAATTACATATAAGGGTCTGATGTCTGCACTATATCAGTCCCAAGCCATTTGGAAGCAAATGGCAGATTCACATGGCCCCACCATGATGTTTTATCACACACCTGCCCAACACTGCTCTAGGCCCCCTACTCAGCAGGCTCCAAATTACTGGCTTCTCTTGTTCTACAGGATTTTCATGAAACCCAGTCAAAAACAAGGCACTGTCTGGTATACACATGATCAGCAACAGGACATCAAAAGTTTCTGCAGTGCCACCTGGTCATGGGAATTTCAAAAATTTCATGGTATTTATCTAGCAATTTTTCAAGGGTGAAGTTAGAGGCACTGTGGGTTTCAATTCATTCAGGAACCATTAAGAGTTGAGAAAGTTCATTTCAATGAAAGCTCTGGAGAACTCTCACAGTCAATGCTTCTCAAACAGTTGCCAAAAGGTCTCCTAAAGCCAGGCCAATTGACATCTACAATGTGAGGTCCATGTGTGATTTGACTCTCAAATATGGCTGCTAAGTCTTTCAGAATAAAATCATGTGATATCCTGGCTGAGATTCTCAGGCCTCTGTGGAAACCAACCTGGGCCTAGATCTCAGTTTCCAAGAGTGAGTCTCATGCGTGGCCTCCTAAAATCCCAACACAATTCATGGCAATACTTCTCTGAGGTCAGTTTCAGAACTCAGTCTCTAAGGGGAATCACACCAGAGTTCAAGCCCAGGTGGACCCAGTCATCCCTTCCATCCGCCAAAAAATGACCACAATTAAAATCAAAACACTACCACAGGGCCATCATCTTCTTCCATGTAGACACTCATCATAACCTCTAGCTGGAAGTTTCCATGAGCCCAAGGTAGTGTCCAAATAAGCTCACTTGCCCCTCATTTGCCTAAAATCATGATGGCCTGGACACTCTTCCTGTGAACCAGGAATGATCAAATATTCCTGCTGTTAAAGTGTTCCACTTCTCCAATTTGAGGCCTACTGGCTGTAGGGTATAGATTCTTTATGTGATATGGAGTCATGAGAAAACCCAAGCAAATATGGGCTAGCCTCTGCAGGGATTTCAAGAACTCATTTGACCCAAAGGATCCCTATTCTCACTTGATGGAGGTCAGGAACCTAAAACAAGAGGGCAAAAATATTCACCCACAATGACTGCTCTTTTGGCCATTTTAGTTTTGGAAACACATGGGATCTTTCTTTAGATACATCAGGTGCTGAGAATCTAAGCCACAACCTCATACAAGGACAAGAGGCTGATTCAGACACATCCCAATCCAAATCAATTAAGCAAAGAGCCACTGGTGATGTCCATACATTTCCATATGAAAACAGTTTTCTTAAGGCTACACAAAGGGGTGGCCTGAGGCAAAGACCTTCCTGACATTCAGGGTAATAGAAATAGAAGTAAGCAAATGGCCCAAAGAAGGGTTTCTCCACTGAGACTTTACTGGTCACACTGAAATCTGAGTTTTCTTAGATGCTCCCATTCCCTTCAGCTATCCAGTACATGGCCATGTCACAGAACCTTGTGGTGTTACATATTTGGGAAACAAAACCATGAGTCTATTCTGGAGAGTGGCCAGAATTCACGAAGAAAACAGGAACTTTAGAAGATAATAGATGTTGCCCATCCATAAGGCAAGCTGCAGTCCATTCATTAATTGGGCAGTATGAATGCAGGGAAGCTTTCAACTAGAAACAACACATCCATTGATGCATTCTCTTTTCTAATGTCTACAACCACGGATACAGTGGGATACACAGACTTAGAAACACTCACCATGTCAAACGACTTACTAGAAACAGTCCACTCCAAACCAAACAAACCACCTTTTCTACCTATTCTCAGAACATGAGAAAAAACCACAAACTCACACCTACAACGGCAAAGGCACTTCCTTCCCCCAAATAGGTCTGTGACTATCCGGAGTGTCTTCTGACTGGTGGGCCATATTATGTTCACCCCAAAATGGCCTGTCCTGTTTCAGATCTGGTCTCCTTGGCCAACTCTGTGAAGTTGTCAGGAGCCAACGGTGAGCCACTACCTGCTTACTCAGGAAAGGCCCCTCTTCAGAGCTCTGCTGGCATTTGGCCATCCTCACATCAGTGGGTACCAAGAAAGACTGACTATGTCTTTGGGAAAAGCAAACAAGTTAGCCCACTGGAACTGGGAGTGGGACTGGCTCTGCGTGCCTTCCTTCCTGGATCCCAGGTTCAGAGAATTCCATCACCAAGGAAGTGAAGTGAGGTCACTTCTTTCAGGAACAGAATATGCTCACTGCCTTGGTAATCACTTTGTGCTAACAGTTGCTTCCAGGGTTCCCATGAGATGGAGGCTGCCCCAACATCCTGTGACACATTCAGAAGTTAGAATGGTATATCAACCATAGGCACCAGGGAACAGCTCTCCACAGAGGCCTGGTTCAGTCCATCTTCTCTTTATTAAGAAGAGAGAGGCTGATTCAGACCATCAATTAATCCTGGCCAGGTTGTTTGCCATGGAAGATGACTATTGCTCTCTCAGGTCCTACATAGCTGCCTATATCTTCTGCAAGGATCATTTCTCCATGGATCTTTGATGTTCTCAGCAGGTGGAAGATCATCTACATTCCTATATTGTAAGACCCACACTGTCCCTGCTCTTAAGTAAGTTATACTGAGGGAACAGTGTATGGTTAGGATTAATAACTTGTTCAATTTGGGTTACAAATAATTCTGCGGGATGAATAATGGTATTGGCAAAATGCGATGTTTACAAGAGTATATATGTGAAACATAAGTATGAAAGCAGAAATCTAGGTAAGATTTGAAGCCCAGAAGGGCATTGGGGACTTGAGTGGGATACTTAGCTTTCAGTAATGTGCAGCACAGATGTCTCAGATAAATCAATATACACTGGCATCGGACCTTGTACCTTGGATATTGAATGTTGAAGAGAACATCCAGTCAAAAACCGATAGTCGGCAGGATTAGGAAGGTAGTTGGTAGGTTTAGAAAAAAGAGTGAGTATAGGATTTGGACCAAAAGTTCTTTAGCAATAGAATTTAGTGTAGAGAGTGTATGTAAATGTAAGCACATGTGAAGAGTCAGTCACAATGATGAACTGGGGAAAAATATAGGAAATCAGATATCAATAGAGACATTAGGAAATCAAGCAAAGTATAAATTGTGTGATAGGGTTAGACATTTTCAACAGGTTTGAAGTTGAATATATAATCTTAGGAAGAAACAAATATGTAGACAAAAATAGAATTGATATTTGAGAGCATTAGGCAACTTGGACATGGATGTTTTTAGTAATCCATGCTCACTTTCCATTTACGCTTTGGTACAATTGTAAGTGTGACCTATGCTTTTTGTGTCCAGAATATGTCTGTAATAAAATGTGTATGTAGATCAGGTGACAATAGTATTTCTTCCACAAATTCTGGGAGCAATATTTTGAAGACTTACAAATTAGTATGGGGGTACAAATAGGTGTACCCTGTTTCTATGAATATAGACATAATGCATAAATAGACCATACTGTGAATAAATAATATAACTGGATCCACTTTAAATAATGAATTGAATAAATATCTGAAAATTTATAAGAAATTTTATATTGATATGCAATCATTCATTCCAACCAGTTATATATCTAACGATCATCTTAGGGTTACGGTTTATCATGAAGGGTGTGTGAGTTTTGGTTCAAAATTGATTATGGAAATAGAAAATAATATATTTGGAAAAAAGTCTCATGAATAGACCAGTCAAGAGACATAGAGGAATACATGTGTTCCTGAGCAGGAAGTAATTGAAAGTAAAACAAATGCCTATAAATTTGCTAACTAGTGAATAAAATATATATACTATGATGTGCATAAACTGAAGAAATAGTAATGTACCAGTGTGGAATAAAAATTAACATCAAAATACACATCATGTCCCATAGGAACCTACATGCATTGATGTTAAACTGGGTCAGTTAATGTACACATATTAGGATTTTTATGCACCTTTTACTGAAGTTAGTTTTCAGTACTAGGAAACAAATATGTATTTCGGGTGGATGAATATTTCTAAGAATAATCTTGTGAAAAGTTGATTATTAATCCACATACATGAACATGAATGAATTTAGGGAGTGTATATAAGACACATATATTTCATATTTTTAAAAATATGGAGAGTATATACATATATAATATATATATATATATATATATATATATATATACACACACACACACACACACAAACACAGACATTAAAAAGTAGCAATATATATGCCAATCAAAATTCATCATGAAATATATATCATAAAGATGCAAAAACATTCATTTTAGTGAACATGGGTTTATGTATAATGTTGTTCCACTGGGAAGCTCACCCATAGGTTGAATTTTCAGTTCCAACAGCGTTTTGGAGGAGTGATCACTTCTCACAGTTTGTATCTGCTAAGTCATATATCTTACAAGGATGTACGTGTGACACCTTGTAGGATTCTATTTGTGCATATAAAAATACATGTGCTGAATAGGCTCCAGAGAATGGGAGACCGTAATTCACATATTTGTTAACTTTAAAAACACATTGAGAACTATTTCAATCAAATATTGAATAGATTTATAACACCTACCCTTTATCATGCAAAAGGCAAGTCCAACTCTGAACTGCAAGTATTTATGTACTGTTTGGGTTACTTTCTTCCATCATATTAGGATTAGTAGTCAGAGTCTAGTAGAATATGGGTTAGTGTCAGGGATTCAGAATTTCAAATGGAAAAAAGGAAAATTAATCTTCCAACTCTCATCCAGAACAATGCCTTGTCATTACCTTCGCCCCAAGGAAGACACAATTAGAGTAGAAGAGTTACAAAATCTGTGATTACATTTCTGGAATCGAAAATGCTCAGGAGTGCACAAACTTGGAAGTGGTATAGGAGTTTCCAAAAGTAAGGACAGGGTACACACTCCACAAACATGAAGCTCTGCTTGCCTAAAACTTTTTGAGAAACTGCCAGTGAAGTTGGGCACTGAAATATAGGTTGTTGTCAGGAGTTAAGCTTCCTTTGTAGTGAGACCCTCAAAGCTGGGTCTTCATCTATGTGACCTGGAGGACATCGTTTCCTATTTTCCAATGAACACGAGGCAGCAGTGCTCAATTCTCTCTTTGTAGGTAAACTGTGTCTCCCTGTGTGGACTGTGAAACAATTTGGTCATCCTCCACTTTTCGTGGTGTTTCTTGCTGCTGCACTTGGAGTTTGGTTCATGCTTCACAAAATACAAGGAGTTCAACTGGGAAACAGTGCTTGAGGTATTTCTGTCACGTGTGGTGGTTCAGGGTCTGCAAGAAAATTCACCAACCAGGCTTCTATCTCTCAAAGATTGCCCCCTTGTCCATAGCAACCTGATTCTGAACATTGCCCTGAAACTACGTCATATAACAAGATGCCTTTACATATAAGGGTCTGATGTCTGCACTCTGTCAGTTACAAGCCATTTGGAAGCCAATGGCAGATCCAAATGGCCCCACCATGATGTTTTATCACACACCTGTCCACCACTGCTCTAGGCCCACTACTCAGCAGGCTCCAAAATACTGGCATCTCTGTTCTAAACAATTTTCATGAAACCCTGTCAATCAAGGCACTGTCTGGTACACTCATGGTAAGCAACAGGACATCGAAAGTTTCTGCAGTTCCACCTGGTCATGGAAAATTCAAAAATTTCGTAGTATTTATCTAGCCATTTTTCAAGGATGACGTTGGATGCACAATTATTCAGGAACCATTAAATGTTGAGAAAGTTCATTTCAAAGAAAATTCTAGAGAACTCTCACAGGCAAGGCTTTCCAAAGAGTGGACAAAAGGTCACTTGAAGCCAGGACCATTGAGATCTACAATGTGAGGTCCTATGTCTTTTGACTCTCAACTATGGCTGCCAAGTTTCAGAATAAAATCATGTGATATCCAGGCTGAGATTCCCAGTTCTTTGTGGAAAGCCACCCTGGTCCTAGATCTCAGGTTCCAAGGGCGACTCTCATGCGTGGCCTCCTAAAATCCCAACACAATTAATGGCAATTCTTCTCTGAGATCAGTTTCAGATCTCAGTCTCTAAGTGGAAACACACCAGAGTTCAAGCCCAGTTGACCCAGTCATCTCTTCCAACCGCCACACCAATGACCAGAATTAAAACCAAAACACTCCCACATGGCCCTCATTTTCTTCCATATAGACACTCATCATAACCTTGGCTGGAAGTTTTTATGAGGCACACAGCCCAAGACAAAGTCAAAATAAGCTCCCTTGCCCTTCATTTGTCTAAAGTCAGTGTTTCCTGGACAACGTTCCTGTGAACCAGGACTGATCAAAGAGGTCTGCCATTAATACTGTTCTGCTTTTCCAATTTGAGGCATACAGACTGTCGGGTATAGTTTCTTTATGTGATTTGCAGTCATGAGAAAACCCAATCACCTATGGGCTAGCCTCTGCAGGGCTTGAAGAACTCAGTTGACCCAAAGATCCCTGTTATCACTTGATGGAGATCAGGAACCTTACAGAGGAAGGCAAGAGACTTCATCACAATGACTTCTCTTTTGGCCATTTTGGATTTGGATGCACACATGGGATCTTTCTTTAGATCCATCAGGTGCTGAGAATCTAAGCGATAATCTCACACTGCACTAAGAGGCTGATTCAGACATATCCCTTTGCAAAGCAATTAAGCCAGGAGCCACAGGTGATGCCCATTTATTTCCATTTGAAAACTGTTTTTTTCAGGCTTTGGAAATGTGTGGCCTTAGGCAAAGTCCTTCCTTTCATTCAGGGCAACAGAACAATAGGTAAGCAAAATACCAAAGCAGATTTTCTCCACTGAGACTTTCCTGGTCACACTGATATCTGAGTTTTCTGAGATATTCACCATTCTCTTCAGCTATCCAGTACATGGCCATGTCCCAGATTGTGGAGGAGATACATATCTTGAACACAAAACCATGAGCCTATGGGAGAGTGACCAGATTCAGGAAGATATCAGGAATGTAGGAAGGTAATAGGTGTTGCCCATCCATAAGGTAACCTGCAGTCCATTCATAAATTGGACAGGATGAATTCTGTGAAGAATTCTACTAGACAGGACACATCTATTGATGCATTCTCTTTTCTATTGTCTACAACCACAAATACAGTGGGATACCCAGACATAGAAACACTCACCTTCTCAAAGGACTTACTAGAAACAGTCCACTCCAAACCAAACAAACCGACTTTCCTACATATTCTCAAAACTTGAGACAAAATCACAAACACACAAACACACACACACACCCACAAAGGCACCTTCTTTCCCCAAATAGGTCTGTGACTATCCGGAGCGTCCTCTGACTGGTAGGCCATACTATGTTTCCCCGAAATGGGCTGTCCTATGTCAGATCTGGTCTTCTTGGCCAAAACTGTGAAGTTATCAGGAGCCAGCGGTGAGCCACTGCCTGTTTTCTCAGGTAAAGCCCCTCTTCAGAGCTTTCCTGGCAGTTGTCCATCTTCAATTTAGTAGTTGCCAAGAAAGACTTACTCTATCCTTCTTAAATCCAAAAATTTGAGACCACTGGGACTTAGACTGGGACTGCCTCAGGGTGCCTCGCTTCCTGGATTCCAAGTTCAGAGTGTTCCATCAACAAGAAAGTGACATGGGTGACTTCGTCTAGAACTGAATGAGGTCACTGCCTTGGCAACCACTTTGTCCTAACAGTTGCTTCCAAGGGCCCATGAGATGGATCCTGCCCCTACTTCCTATGACACTTTCACAAGTTAGAATGGAATATCAACCATAGGCACCCGGGAACAGCTCTCCACACAAGCCTGGTTTGGTCCATCTTCTCTACATTAAGAAGAGAGAGACTGCTTCAGACACACCCCTTCATCCTGACCTGTTTTTTTTTTTTTTTTTTTTGTCATGAAAGATGACTTTCACACTCTCAGGTCCATCATAGCTGCCTACATCTTCTTTAGGGATCATTTCTGCATGGACCTTTGAAGTTCTCCGGAAGTTGAAGATCTCCTACATTCCTGTATTGTAAGACCAACTCTGTCCCTGCTCTTCTGTAAAGTTAGATTGAGGGAACAGTGTATGGTTACAGTTAATAACATGTTTGATTTGGGTTAGGATCATTCTGCTGGATGAATAATGGTATTGGGAACCTGCAATATTTATAAGATTATATAGGTGAAATATATGAATGAAAACAGAAATCTCGGTAACATTTGAAGCCCAGAAGGGCATTGGGTCCTTGATTGGGATACTTAGCTTTTAATTATGTTCTGCACAGATGTCTCAGATAAATCTATACACAATGGCATAAGATCTGATACCTTGGATGATTGAATGTTGAATGTAAACCATTCAAAGCGGGAGAGTCGGTAGGATCAGGAAGATAGTTGGTAGGATTATAAAAAAGTGTGAGTATAGCATTTGGACAAATAGTTCTTTAGCAATAGGTTTTCAGGTATACAGAAAATGTAAATGTCAGCATATGTGAAGAGTCAGTCACAGTGATGAACTGGGGAAAATATGTAGGAAAGCAGATATCAATAGAGACATTAGGAAATCAGGCAAAGTATAAAGTGAGTGATAGCAAAAGACATTTTCAACAGGCTTGAGATTGGATATATAATCTTAGCAAGTAACAAATATGTAGTCACCAATAGGATTGACATTTGAGAGCATTAGGCAACCTGGACATGGGTTATTTTCATAATCCATACTCACATTCCATTTAGGCTTTGGTACAATCGTAAGTGTGACTTTGCATTTTGTGGCCAGAATATTACTGTGATAAAATGTATATGTAGATCAGGTGACATGAGTATTTCTTGCACCATTTCTTGGAGCAATATTTTGAAGGGGTATAAATTAGTATTGGGGGTACATATAGGTGTACCATGTATGTATGAATATAGAGATAATGCATGAATAGACCATACTGCGAATAAATAATATAACTTGTTCCAACTTTAAATAATGGATTGAATTGATATCTGAAAATACACAGGAATCATATATTGATATACATACATTCATTCCAACCAGTAATACATCTAATGGTAATATTACGGTTGTGGTTTATCACCAAGAGTGTGTGAATTTTGCTTCAAATTTGATTATGGAAATCGAAAATAATGTGTTTGGAAAGAAATCTCATGAAATGACCACTCAAAAACAAGGAGGAATACATATGTTCTGAAGCAGGAAGTGATTGAATATGTTACAAATTTCTTTAAATTTGTGAACTTGTGGATGAAATGTATATTCTATAATGTATAAAAACTGCAGAAATAGTAATGTACCAGTGTTTAATAAAAATGAACGTCAAAATACACATCATGTTCCATAGGAATCTACTTGCATTGATGTTAAAGTGGGTCAGCTACTGTAAAAATATAAGGATTTGTTTGCACCATTCACTGAAGTAACTTTTTAGTACTAGAAAACAAATATGTATTTCAGGTGGATGAATATTTTTAAAATAATCTTATGAAAAGTTTAATATAAAACCACATACATGAACAAGAATGAATTTAGGGAGTGTATAATAGGACACATATATTTTATATTTTGAAAAATCTAGAGAGTATATATATATATATATATATATATATATATATATATATATATACACACACACACACAAAACACACACAGAGACATTAAATAGTAGCAATATATATGCCAATTAAAATTCATTGTGAAATATATATCATCCACAGATCCAAAATATTAATTTTACTGAACATGGATTTATGTATAATGTTTTTCAACTAAGAAGCTCACTCGTAGTCTGAATTTTCAGTTCCAAAAGCATTAATGAGGAGTGATCTCTTCTCACACTTTGTATCTGCCAAGTTAGCCACCTGTCAAGAATATACGTGTGATACCAGGTAGGATTCTATATGTGCATATAAAAATACATGTGCTGAATAGGCTACAGAAAAATGGAGACATTAATTCACATATGTGTTAACTTTAAAAACACATGCAGAACTATTTCAACAAAAAATTGACAAGATTTATAACTCCTACCCTATATCATGCAAAAGGCAAACCAACTATCCACCATGCCTCCTCTGAAGTGCTAGTATTTCTATTCTGTTTGGGTTACTTTTCTCCATCATATTAGAATTAGTAGTCAGAGTGTAGTAGGGTATGGGTTAGTGTCAAAGATTCAGCATTTCGAATGGAAAATTGAACAATGAATCCAATGTGTATGTAAATATGTGCTACACAAAATTATTCCCACTCTCATCCAGAACAATGCCTTGACAATTCCTTCACCCCAAGTAAGACACAATTAGAGGAGAAGATTTAGAAAATCTGTGAATAAATATGTTAAATGGAATATGCTCAGGAGCTCACAACCTTTGAAGTGGTAGAGTAGTTTCCAAAAGTATGGGACAGGGTAAAAACTCCACAAACATGGAGGTCTGCTGGCCTAGAGATTTCTAGAGAAACTGCCTGTGAGTTTGGGCACTTGAAAAATATGTTGTTGTCAGGAGCTTTAGCTTCCTTTCTAGGGAGACCATAAAAGCTTGGTCTCGATCTATGAGACCTGGAGGACATGGTTTCTTATTTCCCAATGTACATGAGGCAGCAGTGCTGAATTCTCTTTTTATGTAAACTGTGGCCACTGGGGGATAAATGTGTGGCAGTGTGCACTGTGAAGCCATATGGTCATCCTCCATTTTCGTGGTGTTTCTTCCTGATGCACTGGGTGTTTGGTATTTGCTTCACGAAATACAAAGAGTTCAACTGGGTCACAGTGCAAGAGGAAGTTCTGTCATGTATGGTGGGTCAGGTTTTGCAGGAGGATCCAAGAACTAGGATCCTATCCTACATATCTTGCCCCCTTGACCATAGCACCCTGATTCTGAACAATGTCCTGAAACCTCTCCAAATAACAACTTGCCTTTACATGGAAGGTTCTGCTGGCTGCACCATGTCAGTCACAAGGCATTTGAAGCCAATGGAAGATACACATGGCCCCACCACAGATGTTTTATCACATACCTGCCCACCACTGCTCTAACCTACTACTCAACACAGTCCAACTTACTGGCATCTCTGTTCTACACCATTTACATAAAACCCAGTCAATCAAGGCACTGTCTGGTATATTCATGATCAGCAACAGGACATCAAAAGGTTTTCCACTGCCACCTGGTGATGGGAAATTCAAAAATTTCATGGTATTTATCTAGCCATTTTTCAAGGATGAAGTTGGAGGCACTGTGAGTTTCAATTCTTTCAGGAACCATTAAATGGTTAGGAAGCTCATTTCAATGAAATCTCTGGAGAACACTCACAGGTAAGGCTTCCCAAAGAGTGGCCAAAAGATCATATGATGTTATGCCCATTTAGGTCTACAATGTGAGGTCCATATGAGTTTTTTTTTTAATTAATTTTTATTGTAGGTTGTTCAAAACATTACATAGTTCTGGATATATCATATTTCACACTTTGATTCAAGTGGGATATGAACTCCCATTTTTACCCCATATACAGATTGCAGAATCACTTCAATTGCACAACCATTGATTTACATATTGCCATTCTGGAGTCTGTTGTATTCTGCTGCCTTTCCTATCCTCTACTATCCCCCTTCCCCCCTCCCCTCCCCTCTTCTCTCTCTACCCCCTCTACTGTAATTCATTTCTCCCCCTTATATTTTCCCTCCTTTCCCCTCACTTCCTCTTGTATGTAATTTTGTATACCCCTGAGGGTCTCCTTCCATTTACATGCAATTTCCCTTCTCTCTCCCTTTCCCTCCCACCTCTCATCCCTGTTTAATGTTAATCTTCTTCTCATGCTCTTCTTCCCTACTCTGTTCTTAGTTACTCTCCTTATATCAAAGAAGACATTTGGCATTTGTTTTTAAGGGATTGGCTAGCTTCACTTAGCATAATCTTCTCTAATGCCATCCATTTCCCTCCAAATTCTATGATTTTGTCATTTCTTAATGCAGAGTAATACTCCATTGTGTATAAATGCCACATATTTTTTATCCATTCGTCTATTGAAGGGCATCTAGGTTGGTTCCACAGTCTTGCTATTGTGAATTGTGCTGCTATGAACATGGATGTAGCAGTGTCCCTATAGTGTGCTCTTTTTAGGTCTTTAGGGAATAGACCGAGTAGTGGAATAGCTGGATCAAATGGTGGTTCCATTCCGAGCTTTCCAAGAAATCTTCATACTGCTTTCCAAATTGGCCGCACCAATTTGCAGTCCCACCAGCAATGTACAAGAGTACCCTTTTCCCCACATCCTCGCCAGCACTTGTTGCTGTTTGACTTCCTAATGGCTGCCAATCTTACTGGAGTGAGATGGTATCTTAGGGTGGTTTTGATTTGCATTTCTCTGACTGCTAGAGATGGTGAGCATTTTTTCATATACTTGTTGATTGATTGTATGTCCTCCTCTGAGAAATTTCTGTTCAGGTCCTTGGCCCATTTGTTGATTGGGTTATTCGTTATCTCATTGTCTAATTTTTTTAGTTCTTTGTATATTCTGGATATTAGGGCTCTGTCTGAAGTGTGAGGAGTAAAGATTTGTTCCCAGGACGTAGGCTCCCTATTTACCTCTCTTATTGTTTCTTTTGCTGAGAAAAAACTTTTTAGTTTGAGTAAGTCCCATTTGTTGATTCTAGTTATTAACTGTTGTGCTATGGGTGTCCTATTGAGGAATTTGGAGCCCGATCCCACAGTATGTAGATCATAGACAACTTTTTCTTCTATCAGACGCCATGTCTCTGATTTGATATCAAGTTCCTTGATCCACTTTGAGTTAACTTTTGTGCATGGCGAGAGAAAGGGATTCAGTTTCATTTTGTTGCATATGGATTTCCAGTTTTCCCAACACCATTTGTTGAAGATGCTATCCTTCTTCCATTTCATGCTTTTAGCCCCTTTATCAAATATAAGATAGTTGTAGTTTTGTGGATTGGTTTCTGTGTCCTCTATTCTGTACCATTGGTCCACCTGCCTGTTTTGGTACCAGTACCATGCTGTTTTTGTTACTATTGCTCTGTAGTATAGTTTGAAGTCTGGTATAGCTATACCGCCTGATTCACATTTCCTGCTTAGAATTGTTTTTGCTATTCTGGGGTCTTTTATTTTTCCATATGAATTTCATGATTGCTTTCTCTATTTCTACAAGAAATGCCGTTGGGATTTTGATTGGCATTGCATTAAACCTATAGAGAACTTTTGGTAATATCGCCATTTTGATGATGTTACTTCTACCTATCCATGAACAGGGTATATTTTTCCATCTTCTAAGATCTTCTTCTATTTCTCTCTTTAGGGTTCTGTAGTTTTCATTGTATAAGTCTTTCACCTCTTTTGTTAGCTTGATTCCCAAGTATTTTATTTTCTTTGAGGATATTGTGAATGGGGTGGTTGTCCTCATTTCCATTTCAGAGGATTTGTTGCTGATATACAGGAATGCCTTTGATTTATGCGTGTTGATTTTATAGCCTGCCACTTTGCTGAATTCATTTATTAGCTCTAATAGTTTCTTTGTAGACCCTTTTGGGTCTGCTAGGTATAGAATCATGTCATCTGCAAATAGTGATAATTTGAGTTCTTCTTTTCCTATTTTTATGCCTTTAATTTCTTTCGTCTGTCTAATTGCTCTGGCCAGTGATTCAAGAACTATGTTGAACAGAAGTGGTGAGAGAGGGCATCCCTGTCTTGTTCCAGATTTTAGAGGGAATGCCTTCAGTTTTTCTCCATTCAGAATGATGCTAGCCTGAGGCTTAGCATAGATTGCTTTTACAATGTTGAGGTACGTTCCTGTTATCCCTAGTTTTTCTAGAGTTTTGAACATAAAGGGATGCTGTACTTTGTCGAATGCTTTTTCCGCATCTATCGAGATGACCATATGGTTCTTATTTTTAAGCCTGTTGATGTGGTGAATAACATTTATTGATTTCCGTATATTGAACCAACCTTGCATCCCAGGGATAAATCCTACCTGATCATGGTGCACAATTTTTTTGATATGTTTTTGTTTCCGGTTCGCCAGAAGTTTATTGAGGATTTTTGCATCTAGGTTCATTAGAGATATTGGTCTGTAGTTTTCTTTCTTTGAAGTGTCTTTGTCTGGTTTAGGAATCAGGGTGATGTTGGCCTCATAGAATGAATTTGGAAGTTCTCCCTCTTTTTCTATTTCCTGAAATAGCTTGAAAAGTATTGGTGTTAATTCCTCTTTAAAGGTTTTGAAAAACTCTGCTGTATACCCATCCGGTCCTGGGCTTTTCTTAGTTGGTAGTCTTTTGATGGTATCTTCTATTTCCTCAAATGATATTGGTCTGTTTAGGTTGTGAATATCCTCCTGACTCAATCTGGGCAAATCATATGACTTAAGAAATTTATCGATGCCTTCACTATCTTCTATTTTATTGGAGTATAAGGATTCAAAATAATTTCTGATAATCTTCTGTATTTCTGAAGTGTCTGTTGTGATATTGTCTTTTTCATCCCGTATGCTGGTAATTTGAGTTCTCTCTCTTCTTCTCTTTGTTAGCGTGGCTAAGGGTCTGTCGATTTTATTTATTTTTTCAAAGAACCAACTTTTAGTTTTGTCAATTTTTTCAATTGTTTCTTTCGTTTCGATTTCATTAATTTCAGCTCTGATTTTAATTATTTCTTGTCTTCTACTTCTTTTGCTGTTGTTTTGCTCTTCTTTTTCTAGGATTTTGAGTTGAAGTATTAGATCATTTATTTGTTGGTTTTTTCTTTTTTTAAGGAATGAACTCCAAGCAATAAATTTTCCTCTTAGAACTGCTTTCAATGTGTCCCATAGATTCCGATATGTTGTGTCTGTGTTTTCATTTATCTCTAAGAATTTTTTAATTTCCTCCTTGATGTCTTCTATAACCCATTGATCATTCAGTAACCTATTGTTCATTCTCCAAGTGATGCATGATTTTTCCTTACTTCTTTTATCGTTGATTTTCAATTTCATTCCATTATGATCAGATAATATGCATGGTATTATCTCTACTCCTTTATATTGTCTAATAGTTGCCCTGTGACATAATATATGATCTATTTTTGAGAAGGATCCATGTGCTGCTGAGAAAAAAGTGTAACTGCTTGATGTTGGGTGGTATATTCTATATATGTCAATTAAGTCTAGGTTATTAATTGTGTTATTGAGCTAGATAGTTTCCTTATTCAACTTTTGTTTGGAAGATCTGTCCAGTGGTGAGAGAGGTGTGTTGAAGTCTCCCATGATTATTGTATGGTGGTCTATTAGACTCTTGAACTTGAGAAGAGTTTGTTTGATGAACATAGCTGCACCATTGTTTGGGGCATATATATTTATGATTGTTATGTCTTGTTGGTGTATGGTTCCCTTGAGAAGTATGTAGTGTCCCTCTTCATCCCTTTTGATTAACTTTGGCTTGAAATCTATTTTATTTGAAATGAGTATGGACACTCCTGCTTGTTTCCGAAGTCCATATGAGTGATATGATTTTTCCCAACCTTTCACCTTCAGTCTATGTATGTTTTTTCCTATCAAATGCGTCTCCTGAAGGCAGCATATTGTTGGGTCTTGTTTAGTGATCCATTCTGCTAGCCTGTGACTCTTAATTGGTGAGTTTAAGCCATTAACATTTAGAGTTATTATTGAGATATGGGTTGTTCTTCCAGCCATATTTGTTTATTTATGTTACTAAACATGGTTTGTTTTCCTCTTTGATTTTTCCCCCCACCTTTACTGTACTACCTCCCGCTGTTGGTTTTCATTGATATTTTCCATTTCCTCTTCCTGTAATATTTTGCCGAGGATGTTTTGAAGAGATGGTTTTCTAGCTGCAAATTCTTTTAACTTTTGTTTATCATGGAAGGTTTTAATTTCATCTTCCATCCTGAAGCTTAATTTCGCGGGATACACAATTCTTGGTTGGAACACCTTTTCTTTCCGTGTTTGAAATATGTTATTCCAGGATCTTCTAGCTTTCAGAGTCTGTGTTGAAAGATCAGCTGTTATCCTGATTGGTTTACCCCTAAATGTAATCTGCTTCCTTTCTCTTGTAGCTTTTAAAATTCTCTCCTTATTCTGTATGTTGGGCATCTTAATTATAATGTGTCTAGGTGTGGATCTCTTATGATTTTGCACATTCGGCGTCCTGTAGGCTTCTAGGATTTGGGATTCTGTCTCATTCTTCAAGTCTGGGAAGTTTTCTCGTATTATTTCGTTGAATAGATGCTCATTCCTTTGGTTTGGACCTCAATACCTTCTTGTATCCCCATGACCCTTAAGTTGGGTCTCTTTATGTTATCCCATATTTCTTGAATGTTCTGCTCATGGTTTCTTAACAGCTTTGCTGAGCTGTCTATGTTCTTCTCCAGTTGAAATACTTTGTCTTCATTGTCTGATGTTCTATCTTCTAAGTGTTCTACTCTACTGGTAGTATTCTCAATTGAGTTTTTAAGTTGGTTTATTGTTTCCTGCATTTCCAGGATTTCTGTTTGTTTGTTTTTTATAACCTCTATCTCCCTGTATAATTGATCTTTTGCTTCTTGGATTTGTTTATGTAATTTATTGTCGAAGTGGTCGAAGTGGTCTTTCATTGTCTGATTTTGCTGTCTAATGTCTTCCTTGAGACTCCAGATCATCTGAAGCATGTATATCCTGAATTCTTTATCTGACATTCCATCTGCTGCAGATATTACCTCTTCTAAAGTTGAGTTGACCTGCATTGCTTGTGGTCCTTTCTTTCCTTGTCTTTTCATACTGATCGCGTTTCTTTCTGCTTGGTGAAACTGTTGTCTTATTGATTTTTCCCCCTATATATTTATATTGCTCTTGTATAGCTGCAAAGTCTCCCTCGCAGGCTTTGGTGGTGGCTCTGCCCCTCCTCCAATTGAGGCAATGTGCCTTCCACGCCACGAGGCCGCTGTACCTGTACTTTCGATGGGCCTGTTCTTTCGGTGGTCACAGGTCCGCCTACCTTGCAGGCGTGAGCAGCGGCTTTGCCCTTCCGCTGACCACTAGGCCTGTTCTGTCTGTCGGTTGCAGATCTGTCTACCTAAAAGGCGCTGGTGGCGGCTCTGCCCCTCCCCCGACCGGGCGATGTATCTGGCGGGCCACTGGGCCTGTTTTGTCGGTGGTCACGGTTCCGCCTACCTTGCACACGCGTGGAGCAGCTGTTTCATTAGTGCCTGGGCACACTCTCCTTGTTTGCCTCCCTCAGGCCCTAAGTTTGTAGAGCTTGGGGCTGAGAACCCCCAGCAAATTTGCTTACCTTCTGGTAGCCACGCCCCCGTATCTGGTGCAAGAGACCTCAGTTGTCAGCACTGGTGGGAGCTGTAGCTGGGAGACCCGCACCGTGCGGCTCCCGCCGGCTCCTGCGTCAGCGCCGCCTCAGCTCCCGCCGGTTCCCGTGCCGCTGCCGCGGTTCCCGCCAGCTCCGGCCGGCTCCCTCGCGGCTCCTGCTAATTTAGAATCCGCTGGGAAGGAATCTCTTTGGCCGATCTTTGGTGACTTCCCCTCTCTCCTATGGCGGGCCCCTGGCTCCTTGCAGGAGTGACCGAAGGGAGAGGTGGAACTGGCTTGTCTCTGGTCTGACACAATCTCTGGTTTTAGATCCCAGTTCGCTAATTCATAGAGGCTTGGTTAGATTTCCTTCCCATCCTCTCAAGGGGGGAAGCCCTTTCCCGGGTGTGCAGGGCCGTTAGCAGAGCCGGAAGGGCACGTGCCTTCTGTCGGGCCAGGCGGGGACCCTTCTGGCTGCGCTGGGCCACCGGGGGCGCCCACAGAGTCAGGCAGATGGCGCCCGCGTGCCTAAGAGCCGGGCGGGATGACCCTTCGCAGAGCGGGCGGGCCGCCAGGAGTGCCGGGATGGTGGGAGCTGTCTGCCGGCCGGGCAGGGACCCTTCTCGACGAGCAGGGCCGCTGGGGGCACTTGTAAAGCCGGGCGGCTGCAGCCTCGTGGCTAAGAACCAGGCGGGCGGGGTGGCTGTTTGCAGAGCAAGAGCGGGATGGCTGGAGCTGTCTGCCGGCCTGGCGGGGAACCTTCTCGCCGAGCAGGGCCGCCGGGGGCGCTTGTAAAGCCGGGTGGCTGCAGCCGCGTGGCTAAGACCCAGGCGGGCGGGGTGGCTGTTTGCAGGGCAAGAGCGGGACCGCCAGGGTAGCCGGGATGGCGGAAGCTGTCTGTCGGCCGGGCAGGGATCCTTCTCGCCGAGCAGGGTCGCCGGGGGCGCTTGTAAAGCCGGGCGGCTGCAGCCTCGTGGCTAAGAACCAGGCAGGCAGGGTGGCCGTTTGCAGAACAAGAGCGGAATGGCGGGAGCTGTCTGCCGGCAGGGCGGGGACCCTTCTCGCCGAGCAGGGCCGCCGGGGGTGCTTGTAAAGCCGGGTGGCTGCAGCCGCGTGGCTAAGAACCAAGCGGGCGGGGTGGCTGTTTGCAGAGCAAGAGCGGGATGGCTGGAGCTGTCTGCCGGCCTGGCGGGGACCCTTCTCGCCGAGCAGGGCCGCCGGGGGCTGCTTGTAAAGCTGGGTGACTGCAGCCACGTGGCTAAGAACCAGCCGGGTGGGGTGGCTGTTCGCCGAGCGAAAGCAGGGCCGCCAGGGTAGCCGGGATGGTGGGAGCTGTCTGCTGGCCGGGCGGGGACCCTTCTGCCGCGCTGCTCTGGGCCGCCTGCAGCTTGCAGAAGCGGCGGGTGGCCGCGGGATTGGACTCTGAGCCCGCGCTGCCGGTCAAGTTTCACTTGTCTGGGGCAAACTGTCACGTCTAATAAACTTACTAATTCTCGGCAGGTCTCCTTTCAATGGAATTTTGCTAGAAGATCCTCAGTAGTTAGAATGTAGCTGTTTTAATTGGTGTTTCTGATCCTGTTAATGTGGAGATATTGAAAGTGCAGCTTCCTCGCCGGCCGCCATGTTGGATCCCCTCCCATATGAGTTTTGACTCTCAACTATGGGTGCCAAGTCTTTCAGAATAAAATTTGTGGTATCCTGGCTGAGAAGCTCAGTGCTCTGTGGAAAGCCACCCTGGGCCTAGAACTCAGTTTCCAAGGGCAACGCTCATGCCTGGCTTCCTAAAATCTCAACACTATTTATGGCAATACTTCTCTGAGGTCAGTTCCAGAACTCAGACTCTAAGGGAGTCACACCAGAGTTCAAGAACATGTGGACCAAGTCATCTCTTCCAACCGCCACCCAAATGACCACAATTTAAACCAAAACACTCCAACGTGGCGCCCATCTTCTTCCATATAGACACTCACAATAAACTCCACTATGGCTGGAGTTTTCCATGAGGGGCATAGCCCAAGACCGTGTCCAAAATAAGCTCTTTTGCACCTAATTTGCCTAAATTCAGGGTGGCCTGGACACCCTTCTTGTGAACCAGAAGAGATTAAATAGGCCTCCCGTTAATACTGCTCCGCTTCTTCAATTTGAGGCCAAATGACTGTGGGGTTTGGATTCTTTATGTGAATTGGAGTCTTGAGAAAACCCAAGCAAATATGGGCTAGCCTCTGCAGGGCTTTGAAGAACTCATTTGACCCAAAGGATCCCTAATCTGACTTGCTGGAGGTCAGGAAAGTTACAGAGGAAGGCGAGAGACTTCATCCACAAGGACTGCTCTTTTGGCCATTTTGTTTTTGGATGTAAACATGGGATCTTTCTTTAGATCCATCAGGAGCTGAGAATCTAAGTCACAGCCTCACACAGGGTAAATAGGCTGATTCAGACACATCCTTTCCAAAGCAATTAAGCAAAGAGCCACAGGTAATGCCCATTCATTTCCATTTGAAAACTGTTTTCTTCAGGCTTCAAAAAGTGGTGGACTGAGGAAAAGACCTTCCTGACATTCAGGTCAACAGAAGAATAGGTAAACAAAAGGCCCCAAGCAGGGTTTCTCCACTGAGACTTTCCTGGTCACACTGATATCTGAGTTTTCTGAGATGCTCACCATTCCCTTCAGTACATGGTCATGTCACAGAGCTTCGAGGTTGTACATATCTTAAACAGAAAACCATGAACCTATTCTGGAGAGTGGCCAGAATTCAGGAATAAAACAGGAACTAAGGAAGATAGCAGGTGTTGCACATCAATAAGGCAAGCTGCAGTCCATTCATAAATAGGGCAGGATGAATGCTGTGAAGCTTTCTACTAGACAGGACATATTCATTGATGCATTCTCTTTTCTAATGTCTACCACCACGGACACAGTGGGATACACAGACATACAAATTCTCGCCTTGTCAAACGACTTACAAGAAACAGTTCACTCCAAACAAAACAAACTGCCTTTCATACCTATTCTCAGAACATGAGACAAAACCACAAACCCACACCCACACAACAAAGGCACCTCCTTTCCCCAAGTAGGTCTGTGACTATCCGGAGTGTCCTCTGACTGGTGGGCCTTACTATGTTCCCTGGAAATAGCCTGTTCTGTCTCAAATCTGGTCTTTTTGGCCAACTCTGTGAAGTTGTCAGGAGCCAGCAGTGAGCCACAGCCTGCTTTCTCAGGAAAGGCCCCTCTTCATAGCTTTCCTTGCATTTGGCCATCCTTACATCAGTAGGTCCCAAGAAAGACTGAGTCTGTCCTTGGTAAATCAAAATAAGTTTGACCACTGGGACTGGGACTGGGACTGGCTCTGGGTGCCTGGCTTCCTAGATTCCAAGTTCAGAGAGTTCCATCACCAAGGAAGTTAGGTGTGGTCACTTCCTTTTGGAACTGAATGAGGTCACTGCCTTGGCAACAACTTTGTCTTAACAGTTGCTTGCAAGGTTACCATGAGAAGGAGGCTGCTCCTACTTCCTGTGACACTTTCACAGGTCAGAGTGGTATGTCAACCATAGGCATGCAGGAGCAGCTCTCAACACATGCCTGCTTTGGTCCACCTTCTCTACATTAAGAAGAGAGTGGCTGATTCAGACACATCCCTTCACCCTGAGCAGGTTGTTTGCCATGGAAGACTTTTGCTCTCTCAGGTCCTTCGTACTTGCCTACATCTTCTCCAGGGATCAATTCTGCGTGGACCTTTGAGGTTTTCAGCAGGTGGAAGATCCTCTATAATTCTGTATTTTAATACCAATTCTGTCCCTGCTCTTCTGTAAAATTAGATTGAGAGAACAGTGTATGGTTAGGATTAATAACAGGTTCGATTTGGTTTAGAAAGGAAACTACACGGTTGAGCAAACAGGGTCCTACAGTTAGCAATAATATGAGGATTTTTAATGGACCGGCCATGGCAGATAAAAGCGTAGTTAATCAGGTCACTATGTGAACCAAGACTCAAACCTCCCTTTTGGGGCCTCTGTCTCTCTTTGACGCTCTTCAAGTCGTTTTCTTAATTTACTCATAGATTCTTTTACAACTCCAGTATTGTCGGCATAAAAACAACATTCTTCCCTCAATGCAAGCAAAAAGGCACCTTTCTCTCATAAAGAGGAGGTCCAACACTCGCCTGCTTTGTAAAACAACTTCAGAAAGAGAGAGGTTAAAATTCCTGTAAAGCTGTGATGTCGGTTTTTAATGTCTTTAAGGTTTGGCCTATTTCTGCTTCTAATTGTGTCTTTGTTGTGTCTCATGGACTAGCCCACCCCTTCAGCAACTATTATTTCTAATAGGATGGCTAAAGTGAGGGACACAGGTTCCCAGTGGAACCGGGTTGTATGCCCCCCTATTTGATCTTTAAATGAACCTAACTCATGATAGAGAACTCTGGAAAACATCTGCATCATTACATAATTAATCACATATATTGACCATTTTATGAAAACATAAATAATGTTAAAGTGTATAGAATTAGACTGTTGTAGGGACGGACAAGGAAAGGGACCTAAGATAGCACCAAACACAGGAAAACAGTCTTATTTGGTTGCATCCGGATTTAGAGGGCATTGCTTCTGTTGTAATCAATTAATCCCCTGAACCCCAAGTTTCGGTAGTTTTAGAATTTGTACCGAACATGTAAGGGAAGTGGCTCAGAAGTTCACAGTCTGTAGAAATTCACAGAAATCAGTTTTTGTTTCTGTTTTTGTTCCTCTGTTCTGCGCAAGTTAACTTTTCAAAGACACCTTGGAAAGGGAGAGCTTTTTTGTCTCTTTTTTTTCTCCCTGCCAGCTGTCACCATGAAGCCCAATTGGTAACTTTTTTATCTTAGAAATCTAGCCATCTCTGTGAAGCCCCAGCTCAAGGCCAGAGGCCTTGTTCACATATTTTGTGAAAATCTAGTAAGGCGGTGTCAAGCTTAGGGGTGGTGATTTTTCCAGCCAGTGGCCAAGTAGAACAGGGCAACACGAAAAGTGGAAGTTTATCTACATTGAACTCTTTCAGAGGGACTCTTTTGCTGAAAGACCTAATGTAAGCCTCGGTGAAGACTTCTGGAGAAGGTTATTTAAGACATATCTATGGACCTGGTACAGAGGGGGAAGACGGGGAAGGCGAGGCTGAGAGCAGCTCCGTGGATCTGAGAATGAGGAAGATGAGATGTAAAAGAATAATGGAAAAGGGGTTTGGGATTTTCCTAGAACAAAACTTGAGCAGTAGAACAGGTAGAGCAGAGGTGAAGATGGGAGTGAGTATTCCAAAAAGCCTGTGAGGGACTTTAAATTCTTAGTAACCTGTTTTCAGTGATGACAAAGCAACTTTAAAGGCTATTTTTATTACATCTTGGATAGAGGTCTGAGGGCTCTTCTCAGCTGGTTTGAGCTTTGGTTTAGCTTCTTAGAGGACTTGGTGGGACCTAGTGCAGGCACAGACAGAAAAAGAGAGGAGTGAGTGAGTGGAGGGGTACCTCGGTACCTGCTACCTCAGCAAGGGGGCAATGGTCTGAGAACTGGCGGAGGTTTGGGTTTTTGATGTAGTAATTGGAGGGAAGAAATCAGGTTGCTGAGGTGGGAGTGACAGCAGAGAGTCTAGAGCAGAAGGCTGAGGGTGAGGAACTATTGGAGAAGCATAGTACAGGATGTGAGTGAAGGAGGGAAAAGGATTCCACATAGGGGAATTTTCCCCTTTTGAGCACTTGCCGAAGTTAAAAATGTCACGCAGAATTTGAGGATCTAGAGAACCCTCTGGGGGCCATAGTTTTTGGTTGTCTAATTGGTTATATGGCCAATGCTGTGTAATGAATTTGATGAGGAGTTTGGGTTCCACCAGGCAGCCCCGGTATGCTCACATCCCCATGAATTACACAAGAAGTTGGCTTTCCCCCCACACAGCCATGGCTGTTTGTGGCTTTGATAGTCCGCCGGGCATATATAGTAATCTAGGCTAACCAACCAGAATCTGGCTCGCGTTTCCGTGCATCCATAATGTTTGTTTCAATTATCTATGGTATGGAAGGGATTTAATGGAACTTTAGTGGGATCCTCTTCATTGGGGTTATCTCAATAGGAAAGACCTATACCAAGCTGAAAAATGTCTGGGTGGAGAGATAGCCACCAGGTCCCTAAGGGGGCTGTATGCGAGATAGACCATACATCTTGTCTAGTAGGATTTCAGATCAGCCTTCACTGCTGAACAGGCTGATGAGGGTTAGGAGTACTGGTGGCCAAGGGGAGAGTCTATAGTCTTGTCCACATAGCGAATACGCAATTTGAAATGGTTACCAGTTTTTTCCAGTTTCCAACCAGAGTCTGGACACAGCGAAGGCTTGAGATGAGAGGCATGGATCCAAAAAGTGATTCTGTCTACTTTTATGGCTGTAGGTGTTATAAGTAGCACCTGGTATGTTCCTTTCCAGCGGGGTTCTAGGGATAACACCTGATGTTGTCTTATGTTGACGAAGTCTCTTACTTGATATTGATGTGGAATCCCCTCGTCCCCAGGTTGGTAGGCAGTGGCCAGCTGTTTCCACAGTTATCACTGAGTTCTTTCAATGGCTTTAAGTCTGTCAAGCAAGGGGTATGGAAGGGATTGTTAGGCCTTAGAGTTGGGGATTAGGTCCCTTACTGGATGATGGGCATCATAGAGAATTTCATAGGGGGTGAGGTTACACAAAGAAACTGAGGGAGTATTTCTCGCATGAAACAGTGCATAAGGCAGGAGCATAGTCCAATCTTTTATGCCGGTCTCTAAGCTTAATTTTGTTAAGTTCTGTTTAATGGTTCTATTTATTTTTTCTACCTCTCCTGAGCTCTGGGGTATATAAGCATAATGTAACTTACAATTAATCCACACCTGACTTACCTGGGCCATGAACACAAGTCCATTATTAGACCCTATTATCTTAGACAGACCGTATCTTGGAAAAATATCTTCCAGGATCTTCTTGAGAACCATTTGCGCCGTTTTTTTTTTTTTCTGTGTGTGTGTGTGTGTGTGTGTGTGTGTGTGTGTGTGTGTGTGTGTAAGGCTTCAATCCATCCTGAGAATGTATCCACAAAGACTAGGAGATATTTAAGTCCATACCTTGCTGGCTTAATTTCAGCAATGTCCACTTCCCAGAATTGTCCTGGTCTGGTTCCTCGTAGGTGCTTTCGTCTAAGAAACTTGGAAGGGTAAGCATTAAACAATTGACTGACCCGACAGGCTTTTGTTACCAGTTCAATTATTTCCTTTCGCTGTGAGTCAGTTAGTGGAAAACTCTGTTCTTAATCCTACAGGAATGCCTGCAGTTTCTTTGAACCAAGGTGAGTGAGTTGATGTACATTTTTAACGTAGTGTAGGGCTTTCTGTAATTGCAGGCTGAGCTCAGTAAAGTTGAGGCGTTCAATTTCAGTGTCCTTAGATGTTATCTAAAAATTTCTGGTACTTAGGGGTCCATTGGAATTGGGCATCTCCCTTTAACAGCGGGTATAAAGGAGCAGCTAAGGACTCAAACCCATTTATCCATAACCTGCAAAACCCAGCAATCCCAAGAAACTCTTAGTTGTCTGCTGTAAGATGGGGTTGGTATCTGCTCAATGGTTTGTTTTCTGGGCTCAGTGAGCCATCGTTTACCACCCCTAAGGAAATAGTCGAGGAAGATTACTTCTTGCTGGCAAATTGGGCAATTTTGGCTGAAGCTCTATACCCGAGTTGAGCAAGCTCGGATAATAGTGCTTGGTTCCCAGTTCACAGTTTTCCTTGGTGTTGGATGCCAGTAGCAGGTGATCCACATATTGAAGCTGGGTGAATTCGGGGTGTGTAGTTCAGAAATTGTTGAGATCTCTGTGAAGGGCTTCATCAAAGAGAGTGGGGGAGTTTTTGAACCCCTCCGTGAGTCTAGTCCAAGTTAGTTGACTAGACTTTCCGGTTTCTGGGTCTACCCACCCAAAAGCAAACAGCAACTGACTATCTTTATGAAGAGGCAAGCAAAAGAAAGCTTGTTTTAAGTCCAGAACAGTATACCATTTCTGCTCAGGGTTCAGAGTGCAAAGCAGATTGAACAGATTAGGTACCGTGGGGTAAATGTCCTGCACTCTGTTGTTGATCTCTCTTAGGTCTTTAACAGGGTGATAGTCCCTGGTTCCTGGCTTTTTCTTCTAATAGCAGGGGAGTGTTCCAGGCCAATTGACAGGGCCTTAGGACCCCTAAGGCCAGATATTTCTGAATATAGGGCCTTATCCCATCTTTAGCTTTTTATGCTTAGAAGATATTATTTGACATTGATTGGGGAGGCTGAGGTTTTTAACTCCACTGTTATTGGAGGTTGTTTCACGGCCAGGCCTAACACAGCAGTTTTTGCCCAGGCATCTCGGTAATCTGTTATCCATTTCTGGAGTAGCTTGCCTGTTTGATCAGTCTTGGGGGGTGTGAAGAGTGGACGTTCATCTTCTACTAATATAGTTAAAGCCGTGACTATAGGAGTTTTTACTGAAGGATTTAGAAATTTCATTTGGGGGCCTTCAGGGTTAAAAGTTATTTTGGCCCAGAGCTTGGTGAGCAGATCTCTGCCCATCAATGGGTGCGGGCATTCTGGGATTACTAGGAAGGAGTGATGGATTTTTCCTTTCCCCAGGTCCATGGTCCTCTTAGTAGTCTAAGCCCGATATTTACTGCCATTAGCCCTTTGAACTACAGACCTTTTATTTGATAGACGGCCCAATGGGGCCTTAATGGCTGAGTATACTGCTCCTGTATTCACTTCAAAGTTTACTGGGGTCCCCTACACTTCAAATCTTACCCTGAGCTAGGGGAAAGAATCTGAGCCCAAACTTTCTTAGTCATCCCCCAGAGTCAGAATGGCTGGCTGGCATGTCTGTCTCTTTATAGGGCACTCTTTGGCCCAGTGTCCTTTTTTTTTTACAGTAGGCACATTGATCTGAGGCCAGGGGTGGCCTGTGGCACGGGCCCAGGTATCGCTTCCTGTCACCTTATGTCTTAATTTCTGGCCTCTTTCTTGTTGTGACCAGGATCTTAGTCAATGCCTTAGTCTTTCTTTTGCTTCTCTCATCCTCCCTCTGCTCCCTTTCTTTTTCCCTGTTTCTCTCTTATAGTATACTTTTTCGGCTTCTCTGACTAAATCTCTCTTTTAACTTTTTTTTTTAATATCCATGGCAGCTTCAACAATTAAGGCCATCGTGACAGATGCCTTTTGATCTGCTGCCTGAGGATCGAAAGGAGTATATCTCTTATATGCCTCCATAATTCTCTCTAGAAACATAGAGGAAGATTCATTAGGCCTTTTAATAATTTCTCTTACCATGGCCAAATTAGTTGGTCACCTAGCGGCCCCTTGGATACCCGCAATTAGAGCCTGGCAATAATTGGACAGATGCTCCCTATCTTCAAAGGTGTTGGGGTCCCAGTTGGGTTGGTTAAAGGGGAAGGCAGCTTTTATTATGTTGGGAAGTTGTGTTGGTCGCCCATCAGGTCCGAGGATATTTTTTTCTGGCTTCCAGGAGGTTTTTCTCTCATTCCTCTGTCATGAAGAGAGTCCCTAGGAGTTGTTGGCAGTCATTCCAAGTAGGCAGGTGTGAAAACGTTGGCGAGTTCTCTGAGTTTTTTTAGCCGGGCCAGCTTCCTCCAGGGAAGGAGGCGCTGTGTGTATCATGGGACAGTCATCTGGAGGGCGCTGGGCCATTCTGGCTTCCTCGAATGGTGGAGAGGCTGAGTCAGCAGCAGGGGAATTACTTACAGGGTTTTGGGGGTTGGGGGACAAGGGCAGAGGAAAAGGACGAGTAGAGTCTTTAGACTCAGGGAGAACAGAGGGTGGAGGTTGAGGAACAGAGAGTTTGAGAGATAGAATCATAGGGGAAGGAGTAGGAGTGGGTGCAGGGACAAGGAAAGGCTTCACCCATGGAGGAGGAGATTTGCAGAGGTCCTGACAAGTTAAGATATATGGCTATTGATCTGGATGTCTATGTGGCCCCGGCTGAAAGACAATATCTCAGACTTTTCAAATTAGTGCGAAGTAGAAACATCCTTCTAGAGGCCATCCGACTACAAAGGTGGGTTATTCTGAGACACAGAATCTGCCAGGTCTGGTGTTTTAATGAAAAAGAAAGATTCTGAGCCCTTAAGCAGACTTTGGTCCAGTGATTAAGGGTCAGGGACAGAGGCATTGAAGTGCTCTGTCCCATAATGAAATATACACAGACAGTGAAAGCAACAACACATGACACAGACAAGACAAGACAATAAAGACAGGCAATGGACGTCCAATACTGAGACCAGGACTGAGTAGCCGGCAAAACCTGATGGGCTGGCAATTCCGAATCTGAAAGAAAATATCACTGAGTCGAGGAGACTATGGTTCCTCGATTTCCCGAGTCCATCCCCCAGGGACATGGCCTGTGGCTCTGTGACATGTGTGTCAGCCACCGTGGGAGAGAGCTCACGCTCTTTACCAATAGCCATTTTGTCAAACCCTAACCTGAATCCTGAAACCAGAAAGAGGGGCCTTATTTACCCCCAGAGCATCCCGTTGGGGGTCTTTCATCTGCAGCTGCCGGATCTCGCTGGTGCCACCAGAAGTAAAGGTCGGGTGAGCATCGATGAAAGAGACCACCAAGAGACTGTCTAATGCAACAGCAAAGGGTTTATTGGGAGTCCGGCATGCAAGGGCTCAGAGCTCGCTTGAATAGAGCAGAGAGCCCTGAGAACAGCTTAAGAAGTGCTTATATATTTTCCTTGGAGAGGGCAGGGAGGGAAGTTTATTGATGGGTAAGGGCGAGTGGGCGGTTTGCGTGCAAATGGTTGATGGAGTACATTCTGCAGTTTGGCAGTTGGGGGCAGCACATTCTGGGAACAAGAAGAGCAAACAGTTCTCAAGATTTCAACAGTGTTTTATTAAGCATACAGAAAAACAGGAAGTGACAAGTACCTATTTTATTAACCTTTCAATATAAGTATGAAAACAGAAATCTAGGTTAGATTTGAAGCCCAGAAGTTCATTTGGCCCTTGATTGGTATACTTAGCTTTGAATTACATTCCGTAGAGATGTCCCAGAAATATGGATATACAATGACACAGGACCTTGTACCTTCTCAGAGGTCAGTTCCAAAACACAGTCTCTAAGGGAAATCACACCAAAGTTCAAGACAAGATGGACTCAATTATCTCTACCAACCACCACACAAATGACCACAATTAAAACCAAAACACTCCCAAATGGCACTCATCTTCTTCCAAATAGACACTCATCATAACTTCTGGCAGGAGGATTCCATGAGAGGCGCAGCACAAGACAGTGTCCCAAATAATCTCCCTTTCCCCTCATTTGCCAAAAGTTAGAGTGGCCTGGACACCCTTCCTGTGAACCAGGAGTGATCAAATATGCCTGCCATTAATACAGCTCTGTTCTTCAATTTGAGGCCTACTGACGGTGGGGTTTAGATTCTTTATTTGAATTGGATTCATAAGAAAACCCAAGAACCTATGGGCTAGCATCTGCAAGGCTTTGAAGAACTCAATTGACCCAATGGATCCCTTTTCTCACTTGATTGAGGTCAGGAACCTTACAGAGGAATGCGAGAGACTTCATCAACAATGACTGATTTTTTGGCCATTTTGATTTTGGATCCACACATGGGATCTTTCTTTAGATCCATCAGGTGCTGATAATCTAGGCACAGGCTCACACAGAGCCAAGAGGCTGATTCAGACACATCCCTTTACAATGCATTTAAGCAAAGAACCACAGGTGATGCCCATTCATTTCCGTTTGAAAACTGTTTTCTTCAGGCTTCACAAAAGCGTGGCCTGAGGCAAAGACCTTCCTGACATTCAGGGCAACAGAACAATAGGTAATCAAAAGGCCCTTCGCAGGGTTTCTCTACTGAGATTTTCTGGGTCACAGTGATATCTGACTTTTCTGAGATGCTTGCCATTCTCTTCAGCTATCCAGTACATGTCCATGTCACAGTGCTTGGAGGTGGTACATATCGTGGATGCAAATGCATGAACCTATTCTGGAGAGTGGCTAGATTTCAGGAAGAAAACAGGAACTTAGGAAAATAGCAGGTGTTGCCCATCGATAAGGCAAGCCCTAGTGCATTCATAAATTGGGCAGGATGAATGCTGGGAAGCTTTCTACTTGACAGGAAACATCCATTGATGCATTCTCTTTTCTAATGTCTACAAGCACGGACACAGTGGGATACACAGACATAGAAACACTCGCCTTGTGAAACAACTTACTAGAAACAGTTCACTCCAAACCAAACAAACCGACTTTCCTGCCTATTCTCAGAACATGAGACAAAACCACAAACACACATCCACACCCACAAAGGCACCTCCTTCCCCAAGTAGGTCTCTCACTCTCCAGAGTATCCTCTGACTGCTGGGCCATACTATGTTCCCCCGATATGGCGTTTCCTGTCTCAGATCTGGTCTCCTTGTCCAACTCTGTGAAGTGGTCAGGAGCCAGCTGTGAGCCACTACCTACTTTTTCAGGAAAGGCCCCTCTTCAGAGAACTCCTGGCATTTGGCCATCCTCACATCAGTAGGTACCAAGAAAGACTGACTCTGTCCTTGCTAAATCGAAGCAAGTGAGACACTGGGACTGGGACTGAGACTGACTCTGTGTGCCTGGCTTCCTGGATCCCAAGTTCAGAGAGTTCCATTACCAAGGGATTGAAGTGAGGTCACATCCTTCAGGAACTGAATGAGGTCACTGCCTTGGCAACCACTTTGTCCAAACAGTTGCTTTCAAGCATACCATGAGAAGGAGGCTTACCCTATTTTCTGTGGCACTTTCACAAATTAGAATGGTATATCAACCATAGGCACCAAGGAACCACTCTCCACACAGGCCTGATTTGGTCCATCTTCTTTATATTTGGAAGAGAGCCTTTAGTCCAGGGAGCACTGCAGTGAACCTCTGCACTAAAACTATTAGCAAGCACCTGATGGAGGACGCCTCCATAGGTAAGTGGCTCCTTTATAACATCTGATATCTGGTTAAGGGAGATCTCTTCTGATGACAGAGATGTGGCACGGGGAGGCTTACATATACTTCTGTCCAGGACAGTAACGAGAATCTTTCTGTCCTCTGTTCTGTTCTGTAGGGAATTCCTCTGGAACTGTAGAGAGGTGCCGACGGGCACGCACGCGCTCCTACCCTGGAGCTTTAGCAACATGTTGCACTCTTGCCCTGTTTCTGTGTTTAGGCGCTGGGTTTCTGTTTTTTTGTGTTCTGTGTTCTATTTTTTGGTTTTTTGTTTGTTTGTTTTTGTTCGTTTTGTTGTGTGATTTTGGTGGTAAAAACTTAAGTATATTGGACCTGAAAATCAGAAATAAAGAGATTAAGCCTGACACCCCTTTGGACTGTGTTTTAAGGAACTGCAATGAACTTTATCCCCCATTGTAAAGCAGGATGATAGAAGCCCCTAGCTGGCTGCCTGGAGCACACCCATTGCAGAGGGCTATGCCTGCTGGGGTCCTAAGAACTGAGTATCTCCCAGGTTAACAAGTGAAACTCCTTTAAAACCCCTTGTCCCTCCAGATAAAGAGAGTCACAACTTTGGCAGAGTCCCCTGTGTTTCTCCTTTGTTAGCCAAGCAATAAAACTCCTTTTTTCTTTTTCTCAAAACCCAGTCCTCATTATTAAATTTGTATTAATTGGCTTCAAGGTCAGGAACCAAACTTTAAGTTACAAATCTTGTACCCACCCTCCGCCCCTGAACTTTGTGAGAGCTATCTACTGAAATGTTAGGAGATAGAGCATGCTTCATGTGGAACTGAATCAGAGGTGCTAATCCTGTATGTAAAAGGGGAAACTGAGGGACTCCCAGCAGCTGCCAAAGCCCTGTTGATTCAGGGAATTACCTCCTTCCTTCCCTGCACTGTAAGGATTATGCCACCTCTGTCTTGTTAAAAAAAGAGAAAAAGAAAAAGGTGACACTAAATGCAGTAAAGTCACCATGGAGACACTTTATTTTACATTTCAGGTTGCCCTTCTGTGAAAACATCTGGTCCCCTTGTGGGGACATCTATGGTGCCACTGCTGTAGGAGATTTTTCTCTTATCTGCTCTGGTTTAAAGGGTTCTGTCTGACAGCCATAGTCTGGACCTCCTTTCTGTCTGTATTGTGTCTTAGTTTCTGGCCCTTTGAGGCATCTGCAATAATGTGTTGATATTATAAATTGTTTTTGGGGAATGATCTTAGCTGAATGTGTGTCTAAATGATGATGTTTTATTTTAACAATCTGGTAACTGAATGGGTTTTTGAAGCATTGCACAATCTTGCAGTAAAAAGTCGGGTTTAGGTAATTGTTTAGTTTATGATTTCAGATAATTCATGCCAGAGAACTTAAATACTTAGGATGGATAACTGAAGAACTCTACTTCCAAGTTGGCAAGAAACTTCCCAATCATACGGTCTTTTTTTTTTTTTTTTTTCACCAATTTTGAATTGGATAGCCTGGGAAAATGTCACTGTGTGTACCAGTGCATTAATTTGGACATAAATAGTAAATCATAGTATGGTGTCTGTTAACCAAACAAGATGTAAAGATATAAAATTTTGTGAATTGTATCTTAAACTTGTATCATAATTTTCGACATCTGAACCTGAAAATTATGGTTAAAATGCCTTAGTCCTGAGATGTCTGTTCAGAATAGCAGTTTTTTTGCTGCTCCTTCCAGACCTCAGCCATGACTTATGTTGAAATGCAAATGAAAGAAGCCTGCAAGCTTTGTAGGAGAGTGATTTGAGGTCTAAGGGAAAAAAAGGTAAATTGTATGTTATTTACTAATTACTGGCAAGTCATTTTTTCTAGGACTCTTATTTTTTTTCTTAGATACTTTATGTTTTTTGACCTCATGATTTTGAGCATACAGACCTAGGTTAATGTTTTTCTGATCAGTTCTATCTTTGACCAACTGTGGAGTTTTTGAAACATTGCAATAAAGATTTCAACTACGAAAAGCTACAAGGCCTTTACTATTATTATGTGTGCACAAATTGTTATGTGTTGTATGTCTATATATACATATGTCCATATATCATATATATGATACACAAATTAACATATATAAGGAGCGCTCATATAAAAATAGCGCTCGTAAAAACAAATTTTAAAAAAGTGGATCCAAAGATCTTTAATTCACGTGATTTAAATGTTTCAATTTAAATTGGATAAAGAAATAAAAACAAATGTCTTTAAATTTAAGCTTACAAAGTTTTCTAGGTGTTCAAACATCTAACAAAATATTAACATCTACAAAATGTCTAATATGCCTTGGCTCTAGTACCTTTCCTTCAACATAAAAATGGTTTACACTGTTCAATACATTTCTCTAACTTTTTGATAAATAAGTAAAGTAAATTTGATATGGGATTACTCATTCATGAGTACTTTTGTTAGATATCTGATTGATTTACTAAGATCTGTATTTTTTTTAGTAAACTCTGTATAAGATTGTAAAAATCAGTCATGTGTTAATGAGACAAAAATTTCTTAAAACATAAGTTTACCCATAACATTGAGTTTATTAAGATTTATGTTTTCTAGAGCAAGCAACCATAAAAATTAAACAACTGATTAAATAAAAACTGTTATTTTAGAGCACTGTACTGCCATTTCTTTAAAAGCCAAACTTGATTAATGTAGAAACATAAATGTAATTGTTATGCTATTAATGTTTTCTTATCTTACAGGTATGCAAGTCTGTAAGGTAGAAACGTTTAAAGAGTATTATATCAAGCTGGTGCTCTGAAGTTGTGTGGTAAAAAATATATTGTGGATTTATTTACCTGTTATCAATAAGATATGTAAATTTTTATGTTACTTTTTACATTGGGGAACAATTTAAATGTATTTTTAAGTTAATTAGAGCCTAATCTTTGTAAAGGTTAAAAACTTTCAGCCTTTCTTTAATTCATGTTTTAAATGTGATATCATATGGTGTTAGCTAATGTTCATGTGACCTCAAACAATTTATTTAAACATTGTCAAATGATATTTAAAAATAAAGATCAGCTTTAGAACTAAAATAGTTAAGATTTATAAAGAGCCCTGCCTTACCTGAGATAAGGCTGTGTGTCCCATCTTACTACATGTGAGAATGACTATGAAACCATTAGGTCAGATAATATTTCTTTAAAGTTATGTTAAAAAGGTTTTTTTTTATTGTCAATATTCCTAGGATCTCAAACAGGGGATATAATGTATAATTCATCCAAAAAATTTAGGGAAGATATTACACGAACTAAGTATTTTTACTTTTGTTAATTTTAGTTTGAAATTTTCTTATAAGTGATCTAAAGATTCCCTGTTAGTGTTTTACAAATGTGTTGCTTTAAGAACACAACATGGGTTTATTCAAGATAATAAGTCATCAACTACAATACAGACAGAATAATACAGATCCCAATTAATAAAAAGGTAATTATAAAGTTATAGACATTAAAGCCCAGTACTCTTAATGTAAGGCTGTTAAAATTTATTTGCTGGATTTTTAAGATTAGGATTTAAAATGAATGTTAAATGAAAAGGGCCAAGAAAACCAATATTTGGCTCTTGCCCTCTGAGTCACTCTGAATCCAGGGAACAGGGGACTTCTCTAAAGAGCTTTGCAACTCTGAGCCACATAACCTCCCTATCAGGGAGATTAATGAGACCACTGGAGAACAGAAAGCCAATCAGTGCATTTGTTACAAAGAGGAGAGTCATCATAGAAAGGAGACATCCATGATGCTTCTGAGGGAAGCCAAATGGTCAAGCAAGACCTGGACCCACCTAGCGCAAATGGCACTAGCAGAACTGAGAATCTCTTCTCAAGTTTCTCCAGAATTGATACCCACAAAATCTCAGCTGACTGTTAACAATAGATAGAAACAAAAGTCAGTTTGACTGCTTCATCTTAAACACTTAGCAAAGACAGTTAAGACCAAAATACAGCCACTCCTGGGCATTTTAAATAATAATAATAATAATAAAATTTTAAGGTATGCACTTTATCTTATCCTCCCAAAATAAGTGAGACTGGAGGCTACAAAGAAGAATTCTCAGACAGGAATGCCTAATACTTATAAAAAGAGACTATCAAGAAGAGCTGCCACAGGCAGAAGTTTTCAGTTTAAGACCTACAGATATTCCTAACCTACACAGGTAGGCTTGGTGTTTGCTAGTACGATTATCCAGCCCTGAGTAACAGAATTAAAGGTTTCTCTATTAGACGCAGAGGTCATACTAGTAAAAGGATTTTTACAAGATCAGATGACATTAAATTATTAAACTGTGTCTTATTGGGAGGGCCAACTGTAACACTTAAAGTTAAATATTAAGTTGACAGTCCTGATAATTGGGGATATTAAAGACTGGTGAGGGAATTTCTATACAGTGACATGTTCCAGCTGCTGCAACATTTATTCAGTACTCATGGTTTTTGTTTCACTCATAGAAGAATCCATTCACAGATGACTTTACAACCTGTTCTTCCCCAACCTGACTTCAAACCGAACTGACTTCTAAAGGGCAACTCATGTCTCTCAACTGACTTCTAATAGGCAACTCATGTCCCTCACGACGAGCCCACTCACGTCACCCTGTCTCAGGACAGAAGAAGAAAAAATTAGTGATGCCACTCTTTTTACAACAATGGAGAGAAAGATAAATAGACTATCAATATACATAATTAATTAAGTCAGGTAAAATCAGGGAGATCGGTTTTGGGTGAGTTGTAAAAATTTGGAGACTCTTATCTGAGGGATTAAAATTTCCTCAGTGTTCTTCCCATAATCTGTCAAAGATTTGAAAGGGACACAGAGAAAAGGGGGAAATTGTAGACCCAACCTGATCTTTAATTAAAATTGGGAGCCATCATGCCACAAAGCCATGAAAAGATAATTTTGGCTTTACCATAAATTACTTCAAATTCTGAACCTGCGTGGAATGCCTGCCCACGCCTTGAACTCACGCATGCCCAGCTCTCTGACCAGATAGCAGCCCTCTCTGAAACTTTAGTGACACATCATAAATATTTGCCTTCTCTGGCCAGACAACAACCCTCTCTGAGGCTCTAATGGTCCTCATGAATTCTGATGTAGGGACAGCAAAAAAAATTGTAAACTACCTTTAATGTGATGTTTATCAGAGTTCTGTTATCTGTAACCCCCCTTTTGTGTAACTTTCTGGGCTATAAAACTGGGCTGTAGGAAAGCTGGGGATGCTGTCTTGTTCCCACCATTTTGGAAGGGAGAGGCAGCACGGCCGGTGGAAATAATAAGCTTAATTTTATTTGATTTTAATTTGAGTCAGTGGTCTTTTCTAGCGTCCTGGTCTAACAGGTAAACACTCCAAAGACGTGGAGCTCTGCCGGCCTAAAGACTTCTTGAGAAACTTCCTCTGAGGTTGGGCACTTGAAATATATGTTGTTGTAAGGAGATTTAGCTTCCTTTCTAGTGACACCATAAAAGCTGGGTCTGCATCTACGTGACCTGGAGGACATGGTTTTTTGTATTCTAATGAACATGAGGCAGCAGTGCTGAATTTTGTATTTGTAGGTAAACTGTGGCCACTTGGTGCTAAGTGTCTCCCCGTGTGAACTGTGAAGCCATTTGGTCATCCTCCACTTTTCGTGGTGTTTCTTGCTGCTGCACTGGGAGTTTGTTATTTGCTTCATGAAATACAACGAGTTCAACTGGGACCCAGTATTGGAGGGAGTTCTGTCACTTGTGGTGACAGAGAATGCACCAACCAGGCTTCTATCTCACAAAGCTTGCCCATTTGTCCATAGAAATCTGACTCTGAACTTTGCCCAGAAACCTCTCCATGTAACAAGAAGGGTCTGCTGGCTGCACCATATCAGTCACAAGCCATTTTGAAGGCAATGGAAAATCCTCATGGCCACACCACAGATGTATTATCACACACCTGCCCACCACTGCAATAGGCCCACTACTCAGCAGGGTCCAACTTACTGGCATCTTTGTTCTACACCATTTTCATGAAACCCCGTCAATCATGGCATTCTCTTGTACACTCATGATCAGGAAAAAGACATCCAAAGGTTCTCCAGTGCCACCTGGTTAAGGGAATTTCAAAAATTTTATTGTATTTATTTAGCCATTTTTCATGGATGAAGTTGGAGGCATTGTGGGTTTCAGTTCATTCAGGAACCATTAAATGGTGAGGAAACTCATTTCAATGAAATCTCTGGAGAAATCTCACAGGCAAGTCATCCCATAGAGTGGTCAAAAGGTCACATGAAGCCAGGCCCATTGAGGTCTTCAATGTGACGTCCATGGGTGTTCTGACTGTCAACTATGGCTGCCACATCTTTCAGAATAAAATCATGTGATATCTTAGCTGAGATTCCAAGGCTCTGTGGAAAGTCACCCTTCTTTTTTGATCTCAGTTTCCAAGGGGAAATCCAATGCGTGGCCTCCTAAATTCTGAACACAGTTCATGGCAATATTTCTCTGAGATCAGTTCCAGAACTCAGACTCTAAGGGGAATCACACCAGAGTTCCAGCCCAGGTAGACCCTGTCATCACTTCCAAGCACTACACAAATGACCACAATTAAAACCAAAACACTCCACAAGGCCCTCATCTTCTTCCATATAGACACTCATCATAACCTGTGGCTGGAGGTTTCCATGAGGGGCTCAGCCCAAGACAGTGTACAAAATATACTCCCTTGCCCATAATTTGCCTAAAGTCAGGGTTGCCTGGACACCCTTCCTGAGAACCAGGAGTGATCAAATAAGCCTGCCATAAATACTGCTCTGCTTCTCCAATTTGAGGCCTACTGACTCTCGGGTATAGACTCTTTATGTGAATTGGAATCATGAGAAAACCCAAGCACATATGGGCTATCATCTGCAGGGTTTTGAGAACTCATTTGACACAAAGGATCCCTATTTTCACTTGATGGAGGTTAGGAACGTTACAGAGGAAGGCGAGAGACTTCGTCCACAATGACTGCTTTTTTGGCCATTTTGGTTTTGGAAGCACACGTGGGAACTTTCTTTAGATCCATCAGGTGCTGAGAATCTATGCAACAGCCTCACACATGGCCAAGAGTCTGATGCAGACACATTCCTTTCCAAAGCAATTAAGCAAAGAGCAACAGGTGATGCCCATTAATTCCCCTTGAAAACCGTTTCCTTCAGGCTTCACAAAGGAGTGGCCTGAGGCAAAGACCTTTCTGACATTCAGGGCAACAGAACAATAGATAAGCAAATGGCCCATTGCAGGGTTTCTCGAATGATATCTGGGTTTTCTGAGATGATCCCATTCCCTTCAGCTATCCAGTACATGGCCATGTCACAGAGCTTGGAGGTGGTACATATCGTGGACACAAAACCCTGAACCTATTCTGGAGAGTGGCCAGAATTCAAGAAGACATACAGGAACTTAGGAAGATAGTAGTTGTTGCCCATCCATTAGGCAAGCCACAGTCCATTCATAAATTGGGCAGGATGAATGCTGTGAAGTTTTCTACTAGACAGGACACATCCATTGATGCATTCTCTTTTCTAATGTCTACAACCACGGACACAGTGGGATAAACAGACATAGAAACACTCGCATTGTCAAAAGACTTACTTGAAACAGTCCACTCCAAATCAAACAAACCGACTTTCCTATATATTCTCAGATCATGAGACAAAACCACAAACTCACACGCACACCCACAAAGTCAACTCCTTCCCCCAAGTAGGTCTGTGACTATCCGGAGTGTCCTCTGACTGATGGGACATACTACGTTTCCCCGAAATGGGCTGTGCTATGTCACATCTGGTCTCCTTGGCCAACACTGTGAAGTTGTCAGGTGCCAGTAGTGAGACACTACCTGCTTTCTCAGGAAAGGCCCCTCTTCAGAGCTCTCCTGGAATTTGGCCATCCTCACATCAGTAGTTACACAGAAAGACCGATTCTGTCCTTGGTAAATCCAAACATGTGTGGCCACTGGGACTGGGACTGGGAATGACTCTGGGTGCCTGGCTTCCTGGATCCCAAGTTCAGAGAGTTCCATCACCAAGAAAGTTATATAGGTCACTTCCTTCAGGAACTGAATGAGGTCACTGCCTTGGCAACATCTTTGTCCTAACAGTTGCTTCCAAGTGTCCCAATAGATGGAGGCTGCCCCTACTTCCTGTGACACTTTCACAAGTAAGAATGGTATATCAAACATAGGCACCCGTAAACAGCTCTCCACACAGGCCTGGTTTGGTCCATCTTCTCTACATTAAGAAGAGAGAGACTGCTTCAGACACACCCCTTCATCCTGACCTGTTTTTTTTTTTTTTGTCATGAAAGATGACTTTCGCTCTCTCAGGTCCTTCATAGCTTTCTATATCTTCCCCAGGGTTCACTTCTGCATGGACCTTTGAGGTTCTCAGCAGGTGGAAGATCTCTTACATTTCTATATAAGACCAACTTTGTCCTTGCTTTTCTGTAAAGTTAGGTTGAGGAAACAAAGTATGGTTAGGGTTAATAACATGATTGATTTGGGTTAGGAATCATTCTGCTGTATAAATAATGGTATTGGGAACCTGCAATATTTATAAGGATATATAGAGGTGAAATATATATATGAAAACACAAATCTAGGTAAGATTTGAAGCCCAAAAGGGCATTGGATCCTTGATTGGGATACTTTACTCTGAATTATGTTGTGCACATGTGTCTCAGATAAATCTATACATAATGGCATAGGACCTTGTACCTTGGATAATTGAATGTTGAAGAGAACATCCAGTCAAAAAAGGATATTTGGTAGGATTAGGAAGATACTTGATAGGATTAGAAAAAAGAGTCAGTATAGGATTTGGACAAAAAGTTCTTTAGCAATAGGGTTTCAGGTAGACAGAAAATGTAAATGTCAGCACATTTGAAGAGTCAGTCACAATGATGAACTGGGGAAAATATGTAGGAAAGCAGATATCTTTAGAGACATTAGGAAATCGGGCAAATGATGAAGTGATTGATAGGATTAGACATTTTCAACAGGCTTGAGGTTGAATACATAATCTTAGGAAGAAACAAATATGTAGTCACCAATAGGATTGACATTTGAGAGCATTAGGCAACATGGACATGGGTGATTTTCATAATCCATACTCACATTCCATTTAGGCTTTGGTACAATTGTAAGTGTGACTTTGCATTTTGTGGCCAGAATATTACTGTGATAAAATGTATATGTAGATCAGGTGACATGAGTATTTCTTGCACCATTTCTGGGAGCAATATTTAGAAGAGATATAAATTAGTATTGGGGGCACAAATAGGTGTACCATGTGTGAATATATAATATAACTGATTCCAACTTTAGAAATTGGAATAAATTGATATCTGAAAATACACAGTAAATGTTATATTGATATACATACATTCATTCCAACAAGTTATACATCTAATGGTAATATTAGGGTTGTGGTTTATCATACAGTGTGTGAGTTTTGCTTCAAAATTGATTATGGAAATCGAAAATAATGTGTTTGGAAAGAAGTCTCATGAAATGACCAGTCAAAAGCAAGGAGGAATACATGTGTACTGAAGCAGGAAGTGATTGAATGTGTTTCAAATGTCTTTAAATTTGTGAACTTATGGATGAAATGTTTATACTATGATGTACAAAAACTGAAGAAATAGTAATGTACCAGTGTTAAATAAAATGAACGTCAAAATACACATCATGCCCCATTGGAATCTACATGCATTGATGTTAAATTGGGTCAGTTACTGTAGAAATATAAGGATTTGTTTGCACCATTCAGTGAAGTGAGTTTTCAGTACTAGAAAACAAATATGTATTTCAGGTGGATGAATATTTCTGAAAATAATCGTATGAAAATTTGATTATAAAACCACATACATGAGCATGAGTGAATTATTAAGGGAGTGTATAATAAGACACATATATTTTATATTTGAAAAAAAAAAATATATATATATATATATATATATATATATATATATATATATATATATATATATCACACAGAGAAACATTAGGAAGTAGCAATATATATGCCAATCAAAATTCATCGTGAAATATATATCATCCACGGATCCAAAAATATTAATTTTACTGAACATGGATTTATGTATAATGTTGTTCAACTAAAAATCTCACTCATAGTTTGAATTTTCAGTTCCAAAAGCGTTTAGGAGGGGTGATCTCTTCTCATACTTTGTTTCTGCCAAGTTAGCCACCTCACAAAAATGTACGTGTGATACCAGGTATGATTTTATATGTGCATATAAAAATGCATGTGCTGAATTGGCTACAGAAAAAAGGAGACAGAAATTCACATATGTGTTAACTTTAAAAACACATGGAGTACTATTTCAACAAACAATTGACAAGATTTATAACTCCTACACTATATCATGCAAAAGGCAAGACCAACTATACACCATGCCTCCTCTGAACTGCTTGTATTAATATTATGTTTGGGTTATTTGTCTCCATCATATTAGGATTAGTAGTCAGAGTCTATTAGGGTATGGGTTACTGACAGGGATTCAGTATTTCGAATGGAAAATTGGAAAATGAATCCAATGTGTATGTAAATATGTGCTACACAAAAATCTTCCCACTCTCATCCAGAACAATACCTTGACAACACCTTCACCCCATGTAAGACACAATTAGAGGAGAAGAGTTAGAAAATCCATGAATACATATCTGGAATGGAATGCGATCAGGAGTTCACAACCTTGGAAGTGTTAGAGGAGTTTCCAAAAGTAAGGGACAGGGTAAACACTTCAAAAACATGGAGGTCTGTTGTCCTAGAGACTTCTTGAGATACTGCCTGTGAGGTTGGGCACTTGAAATATATGTTGTTGTCACGTGCTTTAGCTTCCTTTCTAGTGAAACCATCAACCTGTGTCTGCATCTATGTGACCTGGAGGACATGGTTTCTTATTTTCCATCCGTGTGTGGGCCCCTTGCTTAAGAGCTCTGGCTACTGGACAAATTTTACACAAAGAAGCCTCTAATCTGACTTTTGGGGCCCCTTGAACTATCTACTCCCCACATCACTTGAAAGATCTTTTACCTTAAAAGGGCCTTCAAACCCTCCCTACATCCAGAGTTCTGTCGCTCCTCACTTCCTTTCTGGAAAACCCTAATATTATTTTCCTCCCCTGCTCTGCACTGAACCCTGCCTCACTGCTCCCAATGACTCCCATGTCTCACACACCAACTCATAATTGCTTGGAAAACTTAGATGATTTCCTCCCCTGTCATTCTTCCATTTCTGAGAGACCACTCACCAAGCCTGACCTTATCTGGTTTACTGACAGCAGTTCCTTTAGGCAGACTGGAACTCATTACTCTGGATACGCTGTATTTTCAGCCACTGAGATTATAGAGGCCAAAGTTTTGCCTTCAGGAACTACAGACCAGCAGGCTGATTTTATAGCATCCACTCGTGCCTGCCTTCTAGCACAAGGCAAATCCCTCACCCTCTAAACTGATTCAAAATATGCCTTCCATATCTTATTATCCCATGCTGCAATTTGAAAGAAGCGAGGCCTACTTACCACCAAAGGTAATGTGATCACTAATTCAGCTCTTATAACCAATCTGATAGAGGCCTCCCACTTACCCACCCAGTTGGGAGATGTCCATTGTAGGTCCCATCAGAAGGATGGCTCTCTTATCACTGAGGGCAATGCCAAAGCTGACCAGGTGGCACGAATGGCTGCTACCACTTCCAATCATGGCCCCCATGGTGGACATATAATGGCCACTTTAGACAGCTCATCTGAAGCCCCTACTTCTTTCAGTAAGAACAAGCATCTTTTCAAGTTCCTTCATACTCTATTCCTTTCCAATTCTCAGTCTTTGACCCTCTTTTTACAGAGTTTCTTCTTCCTCACTCCCTCTGACAAGCCATGCTACAGAATATAGCCTCTAATTGTCAGATCTGTCAGCGGACCAACCCTCATACTCCTTTAAGGCCCAAACGTTTCCCTTCCCAACAAGCCCGGGGACACATTCCCTCTGCTGACTGGCAGGTAGACTTCACCAACATGCCCACAGTATGGCACACTAAATACCTCCTTGTCTTTGTGGACACTTTCTCTGGTTTGGTTGAGGCATTTCCCACTTCCAATAAAAAGGCTTCCACTTTAGCTTCAATCTTACTGACAGACATCATCCCCAGGTTTGGTATGCCCACTTCCCTACAATATGACAATGGCCCTGAGTTTACTTCTAGGATCACACAAAAGGTCTCTCAAGCCCTCTCCTTCAAGTGGCATTTCAACTGTCCATATTTCCCCCAGGCTTCAGGGAATGTGGAAAGGGTAAATCGTACTCTAAAGGAAGTCCTTACCAAATTGACAATGGAATTAAACATAGACTGGGTCAAACTCCTTCCCTTGGCTTTGCTTCGAATCAGAGCTCTCCCTAAGAAACCATCTTTACTGTCTCCTTTTGAGATAATGTATGAAAGACATCTTATAACCCCTGCGTTGGTCATTTCACAAGGACCTCTCACCCGAGATTTGTCTTTGCCTGTCTTGCTTCATCTCCGCTCGGAACTCTGGAAATATCAGGACTGGCTTCTTCCGGACCCAGTCTCCTCTCCAAACACTCCTCCCTTAACACCTGTTAGTCTAGTCAATTATAATACCACAGAGGAGAAAGGGACTCTTGTCCCCAAATCGGAAGGCCCCTAGCCTGTCATTCTCTGTACCCCCACCGCCGCCAAACTCTCCTTACCAGACAACCGTCTCACTCCCTGGAATCACATGTCTAGGTTGAAGCCACATCACCAGGAGGCCCCACATGCTGACGACAGGGCCACCCCAGAGGAACTCCAAGAATCACCTCCTGAACCACCCCTTTACTCCTGCTCTCCACACCCATCTCACCCATTTAAGTTGCGGCTCACACGGTTTTCCTTGCAGCCCAATTCCTCTTAAAGAAGGCACAATGAGCTCTCCCAACACCCTAGTCTTCTCTAACTGCTTGTTTTTTGTGCTCTGCTTATTTGCTGTGCTCTGTCAGGACTGGTCTTTACCCTCCTCACCTACCATGCATTTATTCACTCTTCGGGAACGATACTCAGAACATGGCATGCAGAAGGTCCGCGGAGTGGATGCAACTACTTGCTCCATCCACAACTGCACCTCTATTTCCCTAAAATTGTCACCTTCAAGGACCTTCGTCCCTGGTAGCTGGAACTGGCCTTTCATTTGCTTCCTTTTTGATCAAACAAAAGATTATTGTCATTGGTGGCCTGAGATATATAATGGGTGCCCCTATTGGTCATGCAGGTTCTATGATGAACGTGGTAGCTATTCTTACCACTCACTCGGTTACCCTGAAGGGTGGACTTCTAGTTACATAAAGTGGCATAAAGGCTCTTCATCCAATAACAATGGATGGTATACTTTAGATAAACCTGACCCCAAGGCCAAACGTTGGGGCTATGTTGAGTTTGCTGTCTATGCTCAGACAACCTCAGTCAGACCCACAGGGTGGATGACTATTGGCCGCACCCTGATTACGCCACCTAAGGCAACCATCCAGGTAGTCGAACACATTAAGGACTCAGAATCAAAACTTCGAGATCGTATCCATAGCTCATCCAAAGAGGATTCAGAGCCTTCAACCCCCTCAGGTCCCCCTCCCACATGGCTCAATTTGCTACACCAAACTTTTTGATTATTAAACTCCACCCGTCTTTCTTTGCCTACTTCTCAGTGCTTTCTCTGTGCTTCACTTAGTCGTCCACTTCTAGCAGCAGTCCCATTAGCAGCAGAAAATATTCCAGCAAAACCCTACAATTTCTCTAAAAAGGACAACCCCTACATGTGACACGTATCCCACTGTGGGAAAGTTATTCCACCAATACTTTATTTCCTTTCATCTGTTTCCACCTGCCAATAATGAATCCTTTACCCGTTTGTTCCTTGAGCTACAACACCCCATAGAGCCCTGTGTTTAGGCAACCTGAACATTTCCTCTGGTGTAATGGGTCTTTAAGTACCTCAACGATCAATGTCTCTGGCACCTGTTTCTTGGTTACTGTAGTTCCTCAGCTGTCTTTGTATACTCCCACCGAATTCCGACAGTTGGCCCTACCTTCCTGAACCCGTAGGGCAGTCTTTCTGCCGGTTCTGGTAGGCCTCACTTTAACAACCTCAGTGGCGGTTCTCGGACTCTCTGGTGGAGCTATAGGTCATGCTCTATGGGCATTCAAAGACCTGCAACAAAAACTGCAGGAAGCACTCGATACCACTGCTGAGTCTCTGTGCTCCTTGCAGCGCCAGGTTACTTCATTGGCACAAGTGGCTTTACAGAACCTAAGGGCAATTGATCTTCTCACTGCAGAAAAAGGGGTTACATGCCTATTCCTCAGAGAGGAATTTTGCTATTATGTTAATGAATCTGGGCTAATAAAAAAAATGTTGTTAAATTGCAGGAATTATCGACCGAATTGCTCAAACATACCTCCTCCAATCCCATTATGGGGTTCTTCCAATCCTATCTTGCCATGTACTTACTACATATCTTGGGGCCCCTTATTGGGATGCTCCTTTTTTGTGCTCTCTTGCCCTGCAAAATGAAGTGCCTTCAAACCCAACTGCAAAAAATTCCTAATCAAACTTTCAACCAGCTTTTGCTTAGGCACTACCAGCCTCTGATGACCGATGAACCCCCAACATCTCCAAGAGAACAGTAACTCAGTGATGAAGCTCACTACCAGGCATGATGGAATGCAATGGGTATCAGACAGCGGGAGACAATGAGCTCTGAGAACCTCTTAATCTGCCATCCTGGATTCATGAGTCTTTACCACCTTCTAAGATTTCTCATGGCCCTTGGCCTCTTCTATGTCAGTCCCCCAACATGGAACTTCTGCCAAAAAATGACATTTCCTTTAATTTTTATCTTCATTCTGTTTTTATTTGCTCTGATCTTCTTCAGGTGCTGGTGACGCCATGTCCAGGCAATGCTTCCAGTATTTCCTAGAGTCTCTGTTACAGGACCAGTGGCTGATACCAACAATCTCTTCCATCCAGGACTAGTTCCATGCCATCGACAACTTTGGCTTCAGGGAACATTCATTGACTTCACCCCTACGAAAGTAGCTGTCTATAGCCACTGGGTTTTATTTCTGGCTGCCATGATAATCCCAAACCTGCTCCCTGAGCATTCCTCCACTTCTCTTTCTAGGCCCCACACCACCCCCACACAGCAGGAAGCAGCCGGATCTGACAAATGACGCCCCACTTCCTAAGAAAACAAAAAGGGTGGAATGTTGGGAAAAGAATAAATGGCAGCCATACCCCAGAGAAAAACCTCAACATGGCGCCTAAGGACTTCTTCTTCCTACCTTCTTCATTTCTGCAGTGGCGCAAAAAGTTCCCACCCTTGTGAACTCTCACGTCAGCGCCAATTTCAAATCTCACTTGTGGGGAACCTTAGCCCCAATGAGAACTAATTCCTGGGCTCTGGAGCTGATATCTGAAAGAACTTGCCAACAAACGGGTTGCTGCCATTTATCTAAGCCCTAGCATCTCCCTATATAAGCACACAGCTTTGAGCAATAAAATTGGAATTCTCCCGGTGAAGTGTCATTGCGTGGGGAATTATTTCACTCATGATCAGCAACAGGATATCCAAAGGTTCTCCAGTGCCACCTGGTCATAGGAATTTCAGAAATTTGATGGTATTTATTTAGCCATTTTTGAAGGATGAAGTTGGAGTCACTGTACGTTTCAATTAATGCAGGAACCATTATGTGGTAAGGAAGCTCATTTAAATAAAAACTCTGGAGAAATCTCACAGGCAAGGCTTCCCAAAGAGTGGCCAAAAGGTCACATGAAGCCAGGATCATTGAGGTCTACAATATGAGTTCCATATGTGTTTAGACTCTCAACTATGGCTGCCAAGTCTTTCAGAATAAAATCATGTGATATCCTGGCTGAGATTCTCACTGCACTGTGGAAAGACACCCTGGCACTCGATCTCAGTTTTCAAGGGAGGCTTCTCATGCGTGGCCTCCTAAAATCCCAACACATTTCATGGCAATACTTCTTTGAGGTAAATTCCAGAACTCAGTCTCTAAGAGGAATCATGCCAGAGTTCAAGCCCAGGTGGATCCAGTTATCTCTTCCAACCGCCAAACAAATGACCACAATTAAAACCAAACACTCCCACATGGCCCTCATCTTCTTTCATATAGACACTTATCATAACCTCTGGCTGGAGTTTTTCATGAGGGGTGCAGCCCAAGACAGTGTCAAAAATAAGCTCCCTTGCCCCTCATTTGCCTAAAGTCAAGGTGGCCTGGACACCCATCCGGTGAACCAGGAGTGATCAGATAGGCTAGCTGTTAATACTGCTCTGCATCTCCAATTTGAGGCCTACTGACTGTCAGGTATAGATTCTTTATATGATTTGGAGCCATGAGAAAACCCAAAAACCTATGGGCTAGCCTCTGCAGGGCTGTGCATAACTCATTTGAACCAAAGGATCCGTATTCTCACTTGATGGTGGTCAGGAACCTTACAAATGAATGCGAGAGACTTCATTCACAATAATTGCTCTTTTGGCCATTTTGGTTTTGGATGCACACATGGGATCTCTCTTTATATCCATCAGGTGCTGAGAATCTAAGCCACAACCTCACACAGGGCCAAGAGGCTGATTTAGACACATCCCTTTCCAAAGCAATTAAGCAAAGAGCCACAGGTGGTGCCCATTCATTTTCATTTGAAAACTGTTTTCTTCAGGCTTCACAAAGGGGTGGCCTGAGGCAAAGACGTTCCTGACATTCAGGGAAACAGAACAATTGATAAGCAAAAGGCCGAAAGCATGGTTTCTCAACTGAGACTTTCTTGGTCACGCTGATATCTGTGTTTTCTGAGATGCTCGCCATTCCCTTCAGCTATCCAGGACATGGCAATGTCACAGAGCTTGGAGGTGGTACATATTTTGGACACAAAACCATGAGACTATTCTGGAGAGTGGTGAGAATTCTGGAAGAAACAGGAACTTAGGAAGGTAGCAGGTGTTGCTCATGGATAAGGCAAGCTGCAGTCCATTCATAAATTGGGCAGGATGAATGCCGGGAATCTTTCTACTATACAGGACATATCAATTGTTGCATTCTATTTTCTAATGTCTACAACCACGGACACAGTGGGATACACAGACATAGAAACACTTGCCTTGTCCAACGACTTACTAGAAGAAGACCACTCCAAATCAAACAAACCATCTTTCCTACCTTTTCTCAGATCATGAGACAAAACCACAAAATCACACCCACACCCACAAAGACACCTCCTTCCCCCATGTAACTCTGTGACTATCCGGAGTTTCATCTGAGTGGTGGGCCATACTATGTTCCCCCAAAATGGCCTGTCCTATCTCACATCTGGTCTCCTTGGCCAACTCTGTGAAGTTGTCAGGAGCCTGCGGTGAACCACTACCTACTTTCTCAGGAAAGGCCCCTATGCAGAGCTCTCCTGGTATTTGGCCATCCTCACATCTGTAGGTACCAAGAAAGACTGACACTCTCCTTGGTAAATTCAAACAAGTGAGCCTACTGGGTCTGGGACTGGACTGGCTCCGGGTGCCTGGCTTCCTGGATCCCAAGTTAAGAGAGTTCCATCACCAAGGAAGTGAGGTAGATCACTTCTTCAGGAACTGAATGAGGTCATTGCCTTGACAACCACTTTGTCCTAACAGTTGCTTTCAAGAGTCCCATGAGATGGAGGCTGCCCCTACTTCCTGTGACACTTTCACAAGTTAGAATGGTATATAAACCATGGGCACCCAGGAACAGCTCTCCACCTAGCACTGTTTTGGTCCATCTTCTCTACATTAAGAAGAGAGAGGCTGATTCATACACATCCCTTCATGCTGACAAGGTTGTTTGCCATAGAAGATGACTTTTCTCTCTCAGGTCTTTCGTAGCTGCCTACATCTTCTCAAGGGATCATTTCTGCATGGACCTTTGATGTTCTCAACAGGTGGAACATGCCCTACATTCCTGTATTTTAAGAGCAACCCTGTCCCTGCTGTTCTGTAAAGTTCGATTGAGAGAACAATGTATGGTTTTGGGTTAGTAACATGTTCAATTTGGGGTTAGGAATCCTTCTGCATGACGAATAATGGTATTGGGAAACTATGATATTTACAAGAATATATAGGTGAAATATAAGTATAAAAACAGAAATCTATGGAAGATATGAAGTCCAGAAGGGCATTGGGCCCTTAATTGGTACACTTAGCTTTGAATTATTTTCTGCAAAAATGTCTCAGATAAATCTATATACAATGGCATAGGAGCTTGTACCTTGGATGATTGAATGTCGAAGAGAACATCCACTCAAAAAGGGATAGTCGGTAGGATTAGGAAGATAGTCAGTAGGTTTACAAAGAACAGTGAGAATAGGATTTAGACCAAAAGTTCATAAGCAATAGGGTTTCAGGTAGACAGTGAATGTAAATGTCAGCACAAGTGAAGAGTCAGTCACAATGATGAACAGGGGAAAATATGTAGGAAAATAGATATAAATAGAGACATTACTAAATCAGGCAAAGTATAAAGTGAGTGATAGGATTAGACATTTTCAACAGGCTTGAGGTTGAATATATAATCTTAGGAAGAAACAAAAATGTAGTCACCAATAAGATTGACATTTGAGAGCATTAGGCCACCTGGACATGGAAGGTTTTAGTAATCCATGCTCACTTTCCATTTAGGCTTTGGTACAAACTTAAGGGTGACCTTTGATTTTTTTGTCCAGAATATTACTGTGATAAAATGTATATATAGATCAGGTGACATGAGTATTTCTTCCACCATTTTTTGAGGAATATTTTGAAAACGTATAAATTAGTATTGAGGGTAAAAATAGGTGTACCCTGTGTCTATGAATATAGAGATAATGCATGAATAGATCATACAGTTAATAAATAATATAACTGGTTCCCCTTTAAATAATGTATTGAATTGACATCTGAAAATATATAAGAAATCATATATTTTTTTTAATTAATTTTTATTCTAGGTTGTTCAAAACATTACATAGTTCTTGATATATCATATTTCACACTTTGATTCAAGTGGGATATGAGCTCCCATTTTTACCCCATATACAGATTGCAGAATCACATCAGTTGCAGAACCATTGATTTACATATTGCCATTCTGGTGTCTGTTGTATTCTGCTGCCTTTTCTATCCTCTACTATCCACCCTCCCCCCTCCCCTCCCCTCTTCTCTCTCTACCCCCTCTACTGTAGTTCATTTCTCCCCCTTATATTTTCCTCCTTTCCCCTCACATCCTCTTGTATGTAATTTTGTATACCCCTAAGGGTCTCCTTCCATTTACATGCAATTTCCCTTCTCTCTCCCTTTCCCTCCCACCTCTCATCCCTGTTTAAAGTTAATCTTCTTCTCATGCTCTTCGTCCCTACTCTGTTCTTAGTTACTCTCCTTATATCAAAGAAGACATTTGGCATTTGTTTTTAAGGGATTGGCTAGCTTCACTTAGCATAATCTGCTCTAATGCCATCCATTTCCCTCCAAATTCTATGATTTTGTCATTTCTTAATGCAGAGTAATACTCCATTGTGTATAAATACCACATATTTTTTATCCATTCGTCTATTGAAGGGCATCTAGGTTGGTTCCACAGTCTTGCTATTGTGAATTGTGCTGCTATGAACATGGATGTAGCAGTGTCCCTATAGTGTGCTCTTTTTAGGTCTTTAGGGAATAGACCGAGTAGGGGAATAGCTGGATCAAATGGTGGTTCCATTCCGAGCTTTCCAAGAAATCTCCATACTGCTTTCCAAATTGGCCGCACCAATTTGCAGTCCCACCAGCAATGTACAAGAGTACCCTTTTCCCCATATCATCGCCAGCACTTGATGCTCTTTGAATTCCTAATGGCTGCCAATCTTACTGGAGTGAGATGGTATCTTAGGGTGGTTTTGATTTGCATTTCTCTGACTGCTAGAGATGGTGAGCATTTTTTCATATACTTGTTGATTGACTGTATGTCCTCATCTGAGAAATTTCTGTTCAGGTCCTAGGCCCATTTGTTGATTGGGTTATTCGTTATCTCATTGTCTAATTTTTTTAGTTCTTTGTATATTCTGGATATTATGGCTCTGTCTGAAGTGTGAGGAGTAAAGATTTGTTCCCAGGACGTAGGCTCCCTATTTACCTCTCTTATTGTTTCTTTTGCTGAGAAAAAATTTTTAGTTTGAGTAAGTCCCATTTGTTGATTCTAGTTATTAACTGTTGTGCTATGGGTGTCCTATTGAGGAATTTGGAGCCCGACCCCACAGTATGTAGATCATAGCCAACTTTTTCTTCTATCAAATGCCATGTCTCTGATTTGATATCAAGTTCCTTGATCCACTTTGAGTTAAATTTTGTGCATGGCAAGAGAAAGGGATTCAGTTTCATTTTGTTGCAAATGGATTTCCAGTTTTCCCAACACCATTTGTTGAAGATGCTATCCTTCTTCCATTGCATGCTTTTAGCCCCTTTATCGAATATAAGATAGTTGTAGTTTTGTGGATTGGCTTCTGTGTCCTCTATTCTGTACCATTGGTCAACCCGCCGGTTTTGTTACCAGTACCATGGTGTTTTTGTTACTATTGCTCTGTAGTATAGTTTGAAGTCTGGTATAGCTATCCCGCCTGATTCACACTTCCTGCTTAGCATTGTTTTTGCTATTCTGGGTCTTTTATTTTTCCATATGAATTTCATGATTGCTTTCTCTATTTCTACAAGAAATGCCGTTGGGATTTTGATTGGTATTGGATTAAACCTATAGAGAACTTTTGGTAATATCGCCATTTTGATGTTGTTACTTCTACCTATCCATGAACAGGGTATATTTTTCCATCTTCTAAGATCTTCTTCTATTTCTTTCTTTAGGGTTCTGTAGTTTTCATTGTATAAGTCTTTCACCTCTTTTGTTAGGTTGATTCCCAAGTATTTTACTTTTATTGAGGATATTGTGAATGGGGTGGTTGTCCTCATTTCCATTTCAGAGGATTTGTCGCTGATATACAGGAATTCCTTTGATTTATGCGTGTTGATTTTATAGCCTGCCACTTTGCTGAATTCATTTATTAGCTCTAATAGTTTCTTTGTAGACCCTTTTGGGTCTGCTAGGTATCGAATCATGTCATCTGCAAATAGTGATAATTTGAGTTCTTCTTTTCTATTTTTATGCCTTTATTTTCTTTCGTCTGTCTAATTGCTCTGGCCAGTGATTCGAGAACTATGTTGAACAGAAGTGGTGAGAGAGGGCATCCCTGTCTTGTTCCAGATTTTAGAGGGAATGCCTTCAGTTTTTCTCCATTCAGAATGATGCTAGCCTGAGGCTTAGCATAGATTGCTTTTACAATATTGAGGTATGTTCCTGTTATCCCTAGTTTTTCTAGAGTTTTGAATAAAAAGGGATGCTCTACTTTGTCGAATGCTTTTTCCGCATATATCGAGATGATCATATGGTTCTTATTTTTAAGCCTATTGATGTGGTGAATAACATTTATTGATTTCTGTATATTGAACCAACCTTGCATCCCAGGGATAAATCCTACCAGATCATGTTGCACAATTTTTTTGATATGTTTTTGTATCCGGTTCGCCAGAAGTTTATTGAGGATTTTTGCATCTAGGTTCATTAGAGATATTGGTCTGTAGTTTTCTTTCTTTGAAGTGTCTTTGTCTGATTTAGGAATCAGGGTGATGTTGGCCTCATAGAATGAATTTGGAAGTTCTCCCTCTTTTTCTATTTCCTGAAATAGCTTGAAAAGTATTGGTATTAGTTCCTCTTTAAATGTTTTGTAAAACTCTGCTGTATACCCATCCGGTCCTGGGCTTTTCTTAGTTGATAGTCTTTTGATGGTATCTTCTATTTCCTCAATTGATATTGGTCTGTTTAGGTTGTCAATATCCTCCTGACTCAATCTGGGCAAATCATATAACTTAAGAAATTTATCGATGCCTTCACTATCTTCTATTTTTTTGGAGTATAAGGATTCAAAATAATTTCTGATAATCTTCTGTATTTCTGAAGTGTCTGTTGTGATATTGCCTTTTTCATCCCGTATGCTGGTAATATAAGTTCTCTCTCTTCTTCTCTTCGTTAGCGTGGCTAAGGGTCTGTCGATTTTTTTTATTTATTCAAAGAACCAACTTTTAGTTTTGTCAATTTTTTCTATTGTTTCTTTCGTTTCGATTTCATTAAATTCAGCTCTGATTTTAATTATTTCTTGTCTTCTACTTCTTTTGCTGTTGTTTTTCTCTTCTTTTTCTAGGATTTTGAGTTGAAGTATTAGATCATTTATTTGTTGGTTTTTTTTCTTTTTTTAAGGAATGAACTCCAAGCAATAAATTTTCCTCTTAGAACTGCTTTCAATGTGTCCCATAGATTCCAATATGTTGTGTCTGTGTTTTCATTTATCTTTAAGAATTTTTTAATTTCCTCCTTGATGTCTTCTATAACCCATTGATCATTCAGTAACCTATTGTTCATTCTCCAAGTGATGCATGATTTTTCCTTACTTCTTTTATAGTTAATTTTCAATTTCATTCCATTATGATCAGATAAGATGCATAGTATTATCTCTACTCCTTTATATTGTCTAAGAGTTGCCCTGTGACATAATATATGATCTATTTTTGAGAAGGATCCATGTGCTGCTGAGAAAAAAGTGTAACTGCTTGATGTTGGGTGGTATATTCTATATATGTCAATTAAGTCTAGGTTATTAATTGTGTTATTGAGCTCTATAGTTTCCTTATTCAACTTTTGTTTGGAAGATCTGTCCAGTGGTGAGAGAGGTGTGTTGAAGTCTCCCATGATTATTGTATGGTGGTCTATTAGACTCTTGAACTTGAGAAGTGTTTGTTTGATGAACATAGCTGCACCATTGTTTGGGGCATATATATTTATGATTGTTATGTCTTGTTGGTGTATGGTTCCCTTGAGAAGTATGTAGTGTCCATCTTCATCCCTTTTGATTAACTTTGGCTTGAAATCTATTTTATTTGATATGAATATGGACACTCCTGCTTGTTTCCGAAGTCCATATGAGTGATATGATTTTTCCCAACCTTTCACCTTCAGTCTAAGTATGTCTTTTCCTATCAAATGCGTCTCCTGAAGGCAGCATATTGTTGGGTCTTGTTTTGTGATCCATTCTGCTAGCCTGTGTCTCTTAATTGGTGAGTTTAAGCCATTAACATTTAGGGTTATTATTGAGATATGGGTGTTCTTCCAGCCATATTGGTTTATTTATGTTACTAAACATGGTTTGTTTTCCTCTTTGATTATTCCCCCCCCCTTCACTGTACTACCTCCCGCTGCTGGTTTTCATTGACATTTTCCATTTCCTCTTCCTGTAATATTTTGCCGAGGATGTTTTGAAGAGATGGTTTTCTAGCTGCAAATTCTTTTAACTTTTGTTTATCATGAAAGGTTTTAATTTCATCTTCCATCCTGAAGCTTAATTTCAAGGGATACACAATTCTTGGTTGGAACCCATTTTCTTTTAGTGTATGAAATATGTTATTCCAGGATCTTCTAGCTTTCAGAGTCTGTGTTAAAAGATCAGCTGTTATCCTGATTGGTTTACCCCTAAATGTAATCTGCTTTCTTTCTCTGGTAGCTTTTAAAATTCTCTCCTTATTCTGTATGTTGGGCATCTTCATTATAATGTGTCTAGGTGTGGATCTCTTGTGATTTTGCACATTCGGCGTCCTGTAGGCTTCTAGGATTTGGGATTCTGTCTCATTCTTCAAGTCTGGGAAGTTTTCTCGTATTATTTCGTTGAATAGATTGCTCATTCCTTTGGTTTGGACCTCAATACCTTCCTGTATCCCAATGACTCTTAAGTTTGGTCTCTTTATGTTATCCCATATTTCTTGAATGTTCTGCTCATGGTTTCTTAACAGCTTTGCTGAGCTGTCTATGTTCTTCTCCAGTTGAAATACTTTGTCTTCATTGTCTGATGTTCTATCTTCTAAGTGTTCTACTCTGCTGGTAGTATTCTCAATTGAGTTTTTAAGTTGGTTTATTGTTTCCTGCATTTCCAGGATTTCTGTTTGTTTGTTTTTTATAACCTCTATCTCCCTGAACAATTGATCTTTTGCTTCTTGGATTTGTTTATGTAATTCATTGTCGAAGTGGTCGAAGTGGTCTTTCATTGTCTGATTTTGCTGTCTAATGTCTTCCTTGAGACTCCAGATCATCTGAAGCATGTATATCCTGAATTCTTTATCTGACATTCCATCTGCTGCAGATATTACCTCTTCTAAAGTTGAATTGACCTGCATTGCTTGTGGTCCTTTTTTTCCTTGTCTTTTCATACTGATCGCGTTTCTTTCTGCTTGGTGAAACTGTTGTGTTATTGATTTTTCCCCTATATATTTATATTGCTTTTGTATAGCTGCATCGTCTCCCTTGCAGGCTTTGGCGGTGGTTCTGCCCCTCCTTCAATTGAGGCAATGTGCCTACCACGCCAGGAGGCCGCTGTGCCTGTACTTTCGATGGGCCTGTTCTTTCGGTGGTCACAGGTCCGCCTACCTTGCAGGAGTGAGCAGCGTTTTTGCCCCTGCGCTGCCCACTAGGCCTGTTCTGTCTGTCGGTTGCAGGTCTGTCTCCCTAAAAGGCGGGCCACTGGGCCTGTTTTGTCGGTGGTCACGGTTCCGCCTACATTGCACGTGCGTGGAGCAGCTGTGTCCCTCTGAGAGTTGCTGAGCCTGACCTGCCGGTGGATGGCAAGTGTGCCTACCTTGCAGGCACAGGGGTGGCTCTGCCGCTCCGCGGGTCACTGGGCCTGATCTGCTGGTGAGTTGTAGGTCTGCCTAACTTGCAGGCGCCCGGCGGCTCTGCCCCTCCCCCAACCGGGGCGGGGCGATGTGTCTGGCCGGCCCCTGGGCCTGTTCCGTTGGTGGTCACGGTTCAGCCTACCTAGCAGGCACGTGGGGCAGCTGTGTCCCTCCGCAGGTTTTTGGGCCTGACCTGCCGGTGGGTCGTAGGTCTGCCTACCTTGTAGGCTCGGGGGGTGGCTCTGCCACTCTGTGGATTGCTGTGCCTGTTCTGCTGGTGGGTCGCGGGTCTGCCTACCTTGCAGGAACCCAGCGGCTCTGCCCCTCCCCCAACCGGAGCTATGTGTCTGGCGGTCCACTGGGCCTCTTTTGTCGGTGGTCACGGTTCCGCCTACCCTGCATGCGCGTGGAGCAGCTGTGTCTCTCTGAGAGTTGCTGGGCCTGACCTGTCGGTGGGTGGCAAGTGCGCCTACCTTGCAGGCCCGGGGGTGGCTCTGCCGCTCCGCGGGTTGCTGGGCCTGATATGCTGGTGAGATGCAGATCTGCCTAACTTGCAGGCGCCCGGCGGCTCTGCCCCTCCCCCAACCGGGGTGGGGCAATGTGTCTGGCCGGCCTCTGAGCCTGTTCTGTTGGTGGTCAGGGTTCTGCCTACCTAGCAGGCTCGTGGGGCAGCTGTGCCCCTCCGCAGTTTCTTGAGCCTGACCTGCCGGTGGGTGGCAAGTGTGCCTATCTGGGGTGGCTCTGCCGCTCCACAGTTGCTGGGCCTGATCTGCTGGTGAGTCGCAGGTCTGCCTACCTTGCAGGCGCCCGGCTGCTCTGCCCCTCCCCCAACCGGGGCGGGGCGATGTATCTGGCCGGCCTCTGGGCCTGTTCTGTCGGTGGTCAGGGTTCTGCCTACCTAGCAGGCACTTGGGGCAGCTGTGCCCCTCCGCAGGTTTTTGGGCATGACCTGCCGGTAGGTCACAGGTCTGCCTACCTTGTAGGCTCGGGGGGTGGCTATGCCGCTCTGTGGATTGCTGTGCCTTTTCTGCTGGTGGGTCGCGGGTCCGCCTACCTTGCAGGCGCCCGGTGGCTCTGCCCCTCCCCCAACCGGAGGGATGTGTCTGGCGGTTCACTGGGCTTGTTTTGTCGGTGTTCACAGTTCCGCCTACCTTGCACACGCGTGGAGCAGCTGTTTCATTAGTGCCTGGGCACACTCTTCTTGTTGGCCTCCCTCAGGCCCTAAGTTTGTAGAGCTTGGGGCTGAGAACCCCCAGCCAATTTGCTTACCTTCTGGTAGCCACGCCCCCGTATCTGGTGCAAGAGACCTCAGTTGTCAGCACTGGTGGGATCGGTAGCCGTGAGTCCCACGCCGAGGTGAGTCGGTGCAAGAGACCTCAGTTGTCAGCACTGGTGGGAGCGGTAGCTGGGAGACCCGCGCCGCGCAGCTCCCGCTGGCTCCTGTGCCAGCGCTGCCTCCGGGTTTTCTTGACTACCACGCCGGCATGTCGCTGGACCTGTTCCGGGCCCGGGCGGCGGCTGTGTTCGGCCCCTCTGGCCTCCACAGTATTCAGCAGGACCCGGACCGAGAAACAGTTTCCGCGGGTTCTTTATCACCGGGCCAAAACAGTTCCGGGAGCCAGAATTCGGCCTCTCCGAACTTGGTGCATGCTCCGACAGGAGCAGGCTCCAAGAAGCAGTTTCAGCGGGTTCTATAGCCCTGGGCCAGAGCAGCTCCGGGAGCCGGAACTCCGACACTCCGGGCTCGGTGCGTGTTCTGATAGGAGCAGGCTCCAAGAAGCAGTTTCCGCGGGTTATTTAGCACTAAGTCTGAGCAATTTGTTTGCGAGATGCAGACAATTGTCAGCCTGAAATTACCTGTTCTATAGCTGAAAGAGCTGCAATCAGTCGAAAACAAGGATGGTGACGTCAGCTCTCCAAGATGGTGGCCGCTGGCTTCCTCCGTGGTCTGACCGGTTGGAGAACCAAACTGGACCGTTTCCTTTCCCCGTCTCCAACCCAGAATTCAGCTCCGAGCTCAGCAAATGCCTAGCTGGCAGGAGCCCACAGAATCAGCATCGCTGTATCTCTGCGCCACCAGCCTGTCGTTTCCCAGCGCGCGCCGCAGACTCCAGCCATGGGGTGATCTGCCGAACAAGCAGCGCTCCATACAGACGGACAGATCGCTCGCATTTGAGCCCCTGAAGCTGATCCTTCCACTAGGTTTTGGAGCACCCCAATTTTGCTGGAAATTCCTAAGAAGATAGCTTTTAGCCGTTCTAACTTGTCATTATCCCTCACAGTGACGCAGTACACGGAGTTACTGCACTCCCTATGCGGCCATCTTGCCTCTCAAGAAATCATATATTGATATAGAATCATTCATAACAACTAGTTATACGTCTAATTGTAATCCTAGGCTTATGGTTTATCATGAAGAGTGTGTGAGTTTTGCTTCAAAAGTGATTATGGAAATCAAAAATAATGTGTTTTGAAAGAAGTCTCATGAAAAGACCAGTTTGAAACATGGCAGAACACGTGTTTTCTGAAGCAGAAAGTGATTGAAAGTGAAATATATGCCTATAAATTTGTGAACTTGTGGATGAAATATATATCCTATAATGTGCATAAACTGAAGAAATAGTAATGTACCAGTGTTGAAATAAAAATGAACTTCGAAATACTTATCATGTCCCATAGGAATCTACTTGCATTGATGTGAAACTGGATCAGTTACTGTAGAAATATTAGGATTCATATGCACCATTCACTGAAGTTAGTTTTCAATACTAGGAAAAAAATACGTATATCAGGTGAATGAATATTTCTGAGAATAATCTTGTGAAAAGTTTTTTATAAATCCACATACATATTCATGAATGAATTTAGGGAGTGTATAATAAGACACATATATTAAATATTTTGAAATATCTGGAGAGAATATATATATATATATATATATATATATATATATATATATATAACCACACACAGATTTTAAAAATCAGCAATATATATGCCAATCGAATTACACCGTGAAATACATATCATCCACAGATCCAAAAATATTCATTTTACTGGATATGGATTTATGTATAACTTTTTTCAACTAGGAAGCTCACCCATAGTTTGAATTTTCAGTTCAAACAGCGTTTAGGAGGAGTGATCTCTTCTCACACTTTGTATCTGCCAAGTTATGTAACTCACAAGAATGTACGTGTGATACCAGGTAGGATTCTATATGTGCATATAAAAATACATGTGCTGAATAGAATACAGAGAAAGGGAGACAGGAATTCACATATTTGTTAACTTTAAAAGCACATGGAATACTATTTCAACAAAAAATTTACTAGATTTATAACTCCTACCCTTTATAATGCAAAAGGCAAGTTCAAGTATACAACGTGCCTCCTCTGAACTGCTTGTATTTCTATTCTGTTTCGGTTATTTTTCTCCATCATATTAGAATTAGTATTCAGAATCTAGTAGGGTATGTGTTAGTGTCAGGGATTCAGTATATCAAATGTAAAATAGAAAAATGAAACCAATGTGTATGCAAATATGTGCTAAACAAAATCTTCCCACTCTCATCCAGAACAATTCCTTGACATTTCCTTCCCCCAAAGTAAGACACAATTAGAGGAGTAGAGTAATAAAATCTGTGAATAATATGCTCAGGAGTTTACAACCTTGGAAGTGGTAGAGGAGTTTTCCTAGTATGGGACAGGATAAACACTCCATATATATGGAGCTCTGCTGGCCTAAATACTTCTTGAGAAACTGCCTCTGAGTTTGGGCACTTGAAATATATGTTTTTGTCAGGAGCTTTAGCTTCTTTCTAGTGAGACCATCAAAGCTGTGTCTGCATCTATGTGACCTGGAGGACATGATTTCTTATATTCCAATGAACATGAGGCAGCAGTGCTGAATTCTCTCTTTGTAAGTAAACTGTGGCCACTGGGGGCTAAGGGTATTCCCATGTGGACTGGGAAGCCATTTGGTCATCCTGCACTTTTCGTGGTGTTTCTTGCTGCTGCACTGGGACTTTTTCATTTGCTTCATGAAATAAAAGAAGTTCAACTGGGACACAGTTCTGGAGGCAATTCTGTCATGTGTGGTTGGTCAGGGTCTGCAGGAGAATGCACCAACCAGGCTTCTATCCCACATAGCTTGACCACATGTCCATAGCAACCTGATTCTGAACATTGCCCGGAAACATCTCCATATAACAAGAAGCCTTTACATGGAAGGGTCTGCTGGCTGCACCATGTCAGTCACAAGCCATTTGGAAGCCAATGGCAGATCCACATGGCCCCACCACAAATTTTTTATCACACATCTGCCTACCACTGCTCTAGGCCCACTACTCAGCAGGTTCCAACATACTGGCATCTCTGTTCTACACCATTTTCATGAAACCCACTCAATCAAGGCACTGTCTTGCATATTTACGATCAGCAACAGGACATCCAAAGTTTCTCCAGTGCCACCTGGTCATGGGAATTTCAAAAATTTTATGGTATTTATCTAGGCATTTTTCAAGGATGACGTTGCAGGCACTGTGGGATTCAATTCATTCAGGAACCATTAAATGGTGAGGAAGCTCATTTCAATGAATGCTCTGTAGAACTCTCACAGGCAAGGCTTCCCAAAGAGTGGCCAAAATGTCACATGAAGCCAGGCCCATTGAGGTCTACAATGTGACGTCCATGGGTGTTGTGACTCTCAACTATGGCTGCCAAGTCTTTCAGAATTAAATCATGTGATATCCTGGCTGAGATACCCAGGGCTCTGTGGAAAGCCAACCTGGGCCTAGATCTCAGTTTCCAAGGGTGATTCTCATGGGTGGACTCCTAAAATCCCAACAAAATTTATGGCAATACTTCTCTGAATTCAGTCTCTAAGGGGAATCACACCAGAGATCAAGCCCAGGTGGTCCAGGTCATGTCTTCATACTGGACACAAATGACCAAATTTAAAACCAAAACCCTCCCATATGGCCCTCATCTTCTTCCATATAGACACTAATCACAACCTCTGGCGGAAGGTTTCCATGAGTGGCGGAGTCAAAGAGAGTGTCCAAAATAACTCCCTTGCCCCTCATTGGCATAAATTCAGGGTGGTCTGGACACCCTTCATGTGAAACAGGAGTGATCAAATATGCTAGACGTTAATACTTCTATGCTTCTCCAATTTGTGGAAAACTGAGTGTCAGGTATATATTTTTATGTGATTTGCAGTCATGAGAAATCACAAGCACCTCTGCAGGTCTTTGAAGAACCCATTTGACCCAAAGGATCCCTATTCTCACTTGATGGATTTCAAGAACTTTAAAGAGGAAGGCGACAGACTTCATCCACAAGGACTGCTTTTTGGCCATTTTGGTTTTGGATGCACACATGGGATCTCTCTTTACATCCACCAGGTGCTGAGAATCTAAGCCACAACCTCACACAGGGCCAAGAGGCTGATTCAGACACATCCCTTTCCAAAGCAATTAAGCAAAGAGCCACAGGTGATGCCCATTCATTTCCATTTGAAAACTGTTTTCTTTAGGCTTCACAAAGGGGTGGCATGAGGCAAAGACCTTCCTGACATTCAGGGGAACAGAACAATAGGTTAGCAAATGGCCCAAAGCAGTGTTTCTCCACTGAGACTTTCCTGGTCACACTGATATCTGAATTTTCTGAGATGCTCACCATTCCCTTCAGCTATCCAGTACATGGCCATGTCACAGAGCTTGGAGGTGGTACTTATCTTGGTCACAAAATCATGAGCCTATTCTGGAGAGTGGCCAGAATTCAGGAAGAAAACAGGAACTTAGGAAGATAGCAGGTGTTACCCATCCATAAGGCAACCCGCATTCCTTTCATACATTGGGCAGAAAGAATTCTGGTAAGCTTTCTACTAGCCTGGACACATCCTTTGATGCATTCTCTTTTCTAATGTCTACAACCATGGACACAGTGGGATACACAGACTTAAAAACACTCGCCTTGTCAAATCACTTGTTAGAAATCGTCCACTCCAAACCAAACAAACTGCCTTTCCTACCTATTCTCAAAACATGAGACAAAATCACAAACACACACTCACACCCACAAAGTCACCTCCTTTCCCAAAGTAGGTCTCTGACTATCGGGTGTGACCTCTGACTGGTGGGCCGTACTATGTTACCATCAAATGGCCTGTTCTGTCTCAGATCTGGTTTCCTTGGCCAACTCTGTGAAGTTGTCAGGAGACAGCGGTGAGCCACTTCCTGCTTACTCAGGAAAGGCCACTCTTCAGAGCTTTCCTGGCATTTGGCCATCCTCACATCAGTAGATACCAAGAAAGACTGACTCTGTCCTTGGTAAATCAAAAGAAGGGAGACCACTGGGACTGGGCCTGGGACTAGATTTGTGTGCCTGGATGCCTGGATCCCAAGTTCAGAGAGTTCATTCACCAAGAATGTGAGGTGAGGTCACTTCCTTCAGGAACTGAATGAGGTCAATGCCTTGGCAAGCACGTTGTCCTAACATTTGCTTCCAAAGGTCCCATGAAATGGAGGCTGTCCCTAATTCCTTTGACACTTTCACTAGTTAGAATGGTATATCAAACATTGGTAACCAGGAACAGTTCTCCACAGAGGCCTCGTTTTGTCCTTCTTCTCTACATAAAGAAGAGAGAGGCTGATTCAGACACATCCCTTCATGCTGACCAGGTTGTTTGCAATGAAAGATGACTTTTGCTCTCTCAGTTCCTTCATAGGTGCCTACAACTTCTCTAGGGATCATTTGCGCATTGACCTTTGAGTTTCTCAGCAGTTGGAAGATCCCCTACATTCCTGTATTTTAAGACCAACTGTGTCCTTGCTCTTCTCTAAAGTTAGATTGGTTAGGGTTAATAACAGGTTTGATTTGGAATAGAAATCATTCTGCTGGATGAATAATGGTATTGGGAATCTGCGATATTTTCAAGAATATATAGGTAAAATATAGGAATCTGAAAACAGAAATCTAGGTAAGATTTGAAGCCCAGAAGGGCATTGGGCCCTTGATTGCGGTATTAAGCATAGGACCTTGTAACTTGGATGACTGATTTTCAAAGAGAACTTCCAGTCAAAATGGATAGTCAGTAGTATTAGGAAGATAGTCGGTATGTTTATAAAGGAGAGTGAGTATAGGATTTGGACCAAAAGTTCTTTAGCTATAGGGTTTCGGGTATTGAGTGAATGTAAATGTCAGCACATGTGAAGAATTAATCACAATGATGAACTGGGGAAAATATGTAGGAATGCAGATATCAATAGAGACTTTAGGAAATCTGACAAAGTATACTTGGTAGTGAAATGTTAATAAAATAGATTCTTGTCACTTCCTGTTTTTCTGTATGCTTAATAAAACACTGTTGAAATCTTGAGAAGTGTTTTCTAATCTTTTTCCCAGAATGTGCTGTCCCCAACTGCCAAACTTCAGAATGTACTCCCTCACCCAGTTGCACGCAAACTGCTCACCCGCCCAGGCCCATCAATAAACTTTCCTCCCTGCCCTCTTCAAGGAAAGTATATAAGCTCTGCTTAAGCTGTTCTCAGGGTTCTCTGCTCTATTCAAATGAGCTCTGAGCCCCAGCATGCTGGACCCCCAATAAACCCTTTGTTTTTGCATGAGAGAGTCTCTTAGTGGTCTCTTCCCCCAATGCTCTTCCGATCTTTATATATGGAGGTTCCACCGAAATCCAGCAGCGGTGAACGAGAGACCCCAATGGGCTACTCTCAGGGTAAGTAAGGCGCCTCTTTCTGGTTACAGGTTTCAGGTTAGGGCTTGGCAAAATGGCTGTCAATGAAGTGTGTGAGCTCTCTTTGATGGTGGCTGGCAGACGTGTCACAGAGCCACAAGCCAAGTCCCTGGGGGACGCCACAGAGGACTCGGGAATCGAGGAATAATAGTCCCCTCGACTCAGTGATACTTTGTTTCAGATTCGGTATTGCCAGCCCATCGGGTTTTGCCGCCTGCTCAGTCTTGGTCTCAGTGTTGGATGTCCATTGCCTGTCTTTATTGTTTTCTCTTGTCTGTGTCCTGTGTCGTTGCTTTTACTGTTTGTGTATCTTTCATTATGGGACAGATCACTTCAATGCCTCTGTCCCTGACCCTTGATCTATGGACCAAAGTCCGCTTAAGGGCTCAGAATGTTTCTTTTTCAGTAAAACGCTGGACCTGGCAGACTCTGTGTGCCTCAGAATGGCCCACCTTTGGATTCAGATGGCCCCTAGAAGGATCTTTCTACTTCCCACTAATTTAAAAAGACAGAGATATTGTCTTACAGCCAGGGCCACATAGCCATACTGATAAACAGGAATATACCTTAACTTGGCAGGACCTCTGCAAATCTCCTCTTCCGTGGGTGAAGCCTTTCCTTGCTGTGTCCCCGTTCCTACTCCTTCCCCCACGATCTCTCAACCCCTCTGCTCCTCCTCCTCCTCCACCCTCTGTTCTCCCTGAGTCACAAGATTTGACTCTACTGGACTCTCCTCCCCTTCCTTATCTTCTACCATTGTCCCACAACCCCCAACACCCACTACGTGATTCTCCAGCTGCTGACTGAGCCTCTCCGCAATTGGAGGACGCTAAGCCAGCCCAGGGCCCTCCAGATAACTCCCCTGCGTCACACACAGCCCCTCCTCCCCTGGAGGAAGCTGGACTTGCTAAAGGAACTCGCCGGTGGCAAATGATTGAAAACCCTGGAACTCCCGTGTTGCTTCCCTCCATCCCTAAGGACCAATGATTGACGATGGCCATGGGGAAAAAAATGGAAGCCTACCAGTATTGGCCTTCTCCTCTTCAGACCTATATAAATGGAAAAATAACAATCCCCCTTTTACCAAGGACCCAACCTGGCTCTCAGGTCTGGTGAAGTCATTGATGTTTTCACACCAACCTACTTGGGATGACTGCCAACAACTCCTAGGGAATCTCTTCATGACAGAGGAACAAAAGAGAATCCTCCTGGATGCTAGAAAAAAGTATCCTCGGATCAAATGCGTGACCGACACAACTTCCCAACATATTCAAAGCCGGCATTCTCTTGAAACGACCCAACTGGGACCCCAACACCTTTGAAGGTAGGGAGCATCTGTCCACTTATCGCCGGGCTCTAATAGTGGGTATCTTAGTGGCCGCTAGGTGACCAACTAATTTGGCCAAGGTAAGAGAGATTATTTAAGGGCCTGATGAATCTCCCTGTATGTTCCTAGAGATAATTATGTAGGCATATAAGAGACATACTCCTTTCGATACTCAGGCAGAGGATCAAAAGGCATCTGTCACAATGGCCTTTATTGGGAAAGCTGCCCTGGATATTAAAAGAAAGTTACAATGCTTAGATGGATTACAAGATATGACTTTGAGGGATTTAGTCAGAGAACCCGAGAAGGTATACTTTAAGAGAGAAACTGAGGAAGAGAAGGGAGCTGAGTGAGGATAAAAGAAACAAAAGACAGACTAAGGCATTGACTAAGATCCTGGTCACAACAACAAATAGGCCAGAAACTAAGAAACAGAGAGACAGGAAGGGATACCTGGGCACACACTAGAGGCCACCCCTGGCCTCAGATCAATGTGCCTACTCTAAAGAAAAAGGACACTGGGCCAAAGAGTGCCCTAGAAAGACACAGCCATGCCAGCCAGATATTCTGACTCTGGAGGAATACTAAGAAAGTCCGGGCTCAGATCCTCTCCCTGACCTCAAGGTAACTTTTGAAGTGGAGGGGAACACAATAAACTTTGAAGTAGATACAGGGGCAATATACTCAGCCCATAAGGCCCATTGGGCCCTCTACCGAATAAAAGGTCTCTAATTCAAGAGTCTAACAGAAGTAAATATCGGGCTTTGACAACTAAGAGGACCATGGACCAGGGAAAAGGAAAAATCCATCACTCCTTCCTAGTAATCCCAGAATGCCTGGCCCCATTGATGGGCAGAGTTCTGCTCTCCAAGCTCTGGGCCAAAATAACTTTTAACCCTGAAGGCCCTCAAGTGGAATTTTTTAATCCTTCAGTAACTACTCCTATAATCATGGCTCTAACTATGTCAGTAGCAAATGTTCATCAACTCACTCACCTTTGTTCAAAGAAACTGCATTAATTCGTGAAGGATCAAGAACACAGTTTTCCACTAACCTACTCACAGCAAAAGGAAATAACTGAATGGGTAACAAAAGCCTGTCAGGTCCATTAATTGGTTAAAGCTTACACTTCCAAGCTTCCTGCAGGAAAGCACCTATGAGGAACCAGACGAGGACAATTCTGGGAAGTGGACTTTACTGAAATTAAGCCCGTAAGGTATGGACTTAAATAACTCCTAGTCTTTGAACATACATTTTCAGGATGTATTGAAGCCTTCCCCAAACACACAAAAAAAAGAAATAAAAAAGAAGAAAAAAGAAACATCGCAAATGGTTGTAAAGAAGATCCTGGAAGATATTTATTCTCCCCTTGACGACCAGTAGTCTTAACCCTCATCAGCCCCTTAAGCTGCGATGGCTGATCACAAATCCTACTGGACACGAAGTATGGCCTATCTCGAATACAGCCCCCTTACGAACCTGGTGGCCATCTCTCCACCCAGTCATTTGTCAGCTGGCTATAGGTCTTTCCTATTGGGATATCCCTGATTAACAGGATCCCACTAAAATTCCATTAAATCCCTTCCGTACCATAGATAATGGAAACAAACATTATAGATGTAGGGACACGTGAGCCAGATGCAGGTTGGCTAGCCTAGATTACTATGTTTGCCCGGCAGACTATCAAAGCCACAAACAGTCACGGCTGTGGGGGGGGAGAGCAGACTTCTATTGTAAGTCATGGGGATGTGAGCATACAGGGACTGTCAGATGGAACCCAAACTCCTCATCAAATTCTGTACACAGCATTGGCCATATTACGAATTAGATAACCAAAACCGATGGCCCCCAGAGGGGTCTCTAGATCCTCAAATTCTGTGTGACCTTTTTAACTTCTGCAAGTGCTCAAAAGGGTGAAAGGAGATTCCGCTATGTGGAGGCCTTCTCTCTCCTTTGCTCACATCCTGAACTATGCTTCTCCAATAGATGCTCACCCTCAGCCTTGTGCTCCAGACTCTCTGCTGTCACTCCCACCTCAGCAACTTGATTTCTCCCCTCCAATATCTAGATCAAAAACCCAAATCTCGACTGGTTCTCAGACCATTGCTCCCTTGCTGAGGTTGCAGGTACTGAGGTACCACTCCATTCACTCACTCCTCTCCTCTCCTGTCAGTGCCCGCACCGGGTCCCACCCAGTCCTCTTACCACCTAATGCAAAGCTCAAACCCGCTGAGAAGAATCCTCATACCCTAATACAAGATGTAATGAAAATGGCCTTTAATGTTGCTTTGTCATCACTAAAAACAGGTTACTAAGAATTTAAAGTCCCTCACAAGCTTTTTGGAATCTCACTCCCGTCTCCCCCTCTTTTCTATCTGTTCTACTGCTCAAGTTTTTGTTGCTATTAAGATCCCAAAGCCCTCTCCCAATATTCTTTTACATCTCTCCTTCCTCATTCTCAGATCCACAGAGCTGCTCTTATCCCTGCCTTCCAAATTGTCCCCCTCTGTACCAGGCCCACAGAAAAGTCTTAACTGACCTTCTCCAGAAGTCTTCACCATGGCTGATTTAGGACTTTCAGCAAAAGAGTCCCGATAAAAGAGTTCACTGTAGATAAACTTCCTATTTTTGTGTTGTCCTGGTCTCCTTGGCAACTGGCTAATAAATTCAGCACTCCTGATCTAGACACACCCTTACTAGTTTTTCACAAAATATTTGAAAAAAAGGCCTCTGGCCTTGAGCTGGGGCTTCACAGAGATGGCTACATTTCTAAGATAAAGAAGTTACAAACTGGGCTGTATGGAAACAGCTGGAAGGGGGAAAAAAAGAAAGGGAAGACACCCCCACCCAGGTGTCCTTGAAAAGTTAACTTGCCCAAACTGAGGAAAAAACAGAAACAAAAACTGCTTTTTGTGAACTTCTGCAGACTGTGAACTTCTGAGCCCCTTCCCTTACGTGTTGGGTACAAAATTCTGAAACTACGTAACTTGGGTTTCAGGGGATTAATTGATTACAACAGAAGCAATGCCCTCTGAATCTGGTTGAAACCAAAAAAGACTGTTTCCGTGTCTTTGGTGCTATCTTAGGTGCCTTGCCTTGTCCGTCCCTACAACTGTATAATTCTATATACTTAAACATTGTTTATGTTTTCATGAAATGGTCAACAGATGTGATTAATTGTGAAATGGTGCAGATGTTTCCCAGAGTGCTCTATCATGACGCAGGTTCATCTGAAGATCAAAGAGGGGGACATACAACCCGGTTCCGCTGGGAACATATGTCCCTCACCTTAGCCATTCTATTACGAATAGGAGTTGCTGCAGGGTTGGGCACAAGAACCACTGCTCTGGTCCATGGGACACAACAAGTGACCCAATTAGAAGCAGCAATAGATCAAAACTTAAAGATTTTAGAAACCTCCATCACAGCTTTGCAGGAATCTTTAACCTCTCTCTCTGAAGTTGTTTTACAGAAAAGGCGAGTGTTGGACCTCCTTTTCATGACAGAAGGGGGCCTTTGTGCTTCATTGAGGGAATAATGTTGTTTTTATGTCGACAATACTGGAGTTGTAAAAAAATCTATGAGTAAATTAAAAAGATGCCTTGAAGAGCAACAACGAGAGAGAGAGGCACAAAAAGGGTAGTTTGAGTCTTTTTTTACACAGTCCCCCTGGTTAATTACGTTTTTATCAACCCTGGCCGGTCCAATAATAATCCTCACAGTATTACTAACTATAAAACCCTGTTTCCTCAATCATGTAATTTCTTTTCTCCAAGCTCAAATTGGACAAATTAAAATTATGGTAATACCCCACTAGCAGACATAGAATGTGACACCCCACAACGATCACTTTTATGATTAAAAGTAGCCAGAAAAAGAAGTGGGGAATGAAAGGTTAATAAAATATGTACTTGTCACTTCCTGTTTTTCTGTACGCTTAACAAAACACTGTTGAAATCTTGAGAACTCTTTGCTAATCTTGTTGCCAGAATGTGCTGTCCCCAATTGCCAAACTGCAGAATCTACTTCCTCACCCGGTTGAATAGAAACCTGAACTGTACTTGGATCATTGAATGTAGAAGAGAACATCCATTCAATAAGTTATAGTCAGTTGGATTAGAAAGATAGTCGGTAAGTTTAGGAAGAAAAGTGAGTATAGGATTTGGAACAAAAGTTCTTTAGCAATAGGGTTTTGGTTAGAGAGTCAATGTAAATGTCAACACAAGTGAAGAGTCAGTCACAATGATGCACAGGGCAAAATCTGTAGGAAAGCAGATATCAATAGAGACATTAGGAAATCAGGAAAAGAATAAAGTGAGTGATGGGATTAGATATTTTCAACAGGGTTGAGGATGAATATGTGAGCTTAGGATAAAACAAATATGAAGTCAACAATAGGATTGACATTTGATAGCATTAGCGTAGCCCAAGACAGTGTCCAAAATAAGCTCTGTTGCCCCTCATTTGCCTAAATTCCCAGTGGCCTGTACACCCTTCCTGTGTACCAGGAGTGATCAAATAGGCCTGCCCTTAATACTGCTCTGCTTCTCCAATTTGAGTCCTACTGAGTGTCGGGTACAGATTCTTTATGTGAATTGGAAAGATGAGAAAACTCAAGCACCTATTGGATAGCCTCTGAATAGATTTGAAGAACTCATTTGACCCAAAAGATCCCTATTCTCACTTGATGGAATTCAGGAACCTTACAGAGGAAGGCAAAATACTTCATCAACAATGACTGCTCTTTTTGCTTTTTTGGATTTTATACACCCATGGGATCTTTCTTTAGATCCATCAGGTGCTGAGAATCTAAGTCAAAGAATCACACTGGGCCAAGAGGCTGATTCACACACATCTCTTTCCAAATCAATTAAGGAAAGAGCCAAAGGTAAAGCATATTCATTTCCATTTGAAAAATCTTTCCTTCAGGATTCAGGAAGGGTTGGCCTGAGACAAAGACCTTCCTGACTCTCAGGGCAACAGAACAATAGGTAAGCAAATGGCCCAAAGCAGGGATTCTCCACTGAGACTTTACTGGTCACACTGATATCTGAGTTTTCTGAGATGCTCGCCATTCCATTCAGCTATCCAGTACATGGCCATGTCACAGAGCTTGGAGGTAGTACATATCTTGGACACAAAACCATGAGCCTATTCTGGAGATTGGCCATAATTCAGGAAGAAAACAGCAACTTAGGAAGGTAGCAGATATCGCCCATCAATAAGGCAAGCCACAGTCAATTCATAAATTGTGCTGGATGAATTCTAGGAAGCTTTCTATGAGACAGGACACATCCATTGATGCATTCTCTTTTCTAATGTCTACAAGCACGGACACAGTGGGATACACAGACATAGAAACACTTGCATTGTCAAACGACTTACTAGAAACAGTTCACTCCAAACCAAACAAACTGCCTTTTCTACCTATTCTCAGAACATGAGACAAAACCACAAACCCAAACCCGCAATGGCACCTCCTTCCCCCAAATAGGTCTGTGACTCTCCGGAGTGTGCTCTGACTGATGGGCCATACTATGATCCTCCGAAATGGCCTGCCCTGTCTCAGATCTGATCTTCTTGGCCAACAATGTGAAGTTGTTAGAAGCCAGGAGTGAGCCACTATCTGCTTTCTCAGGAAGAGCCCCTCTTCCGAGCTTTCCTGGCATTTGGCCATCCTCACATCAGTAGGTATCAAGAAAGACTGACTCTGTCCTTTGTAAATCCATAAAAGTGAGACCACTGGGACTAGGACTGGGACTGGCTCTGGGTGCCTGGCTTTCTGTATACCAAGTTCAGAGAGTTCCATCACCAAGTAAGTGAGATGAGATCACTTCCTTCAGGAACTGAATGAGATCACTGCCTTGGCAACCACTTTGTCATAACAATTGCTCCCAACGGTCCCATGAGATGAGGGCTGCCCCTACTTCCTGTGACACTTTCACAAGTTAAAATGGTATATCACCCGTAGGCAAAAGGGAACAGCTCTCCACACAGGCCGGGTTTGGTCCATCTTCTCTACATTAAGAAGAGATAGGCTCATTCTGACGCAACCCTTAATCCTGACCAGGTTGTTTGCCATGGAAGATGATTTTTGCTCTCTCAGGTCTTACATAGCTGCCTACATCTTCTCCAGAGATCATTTCTGCATGGAGCTTTGAGGTTCTCAACAGATGGAAGATCAACTGCATTCCTGTATTGTAAGACCAACACTGTCCCTGCTCTTCTGTAAACATAGATGTGAATTGGAGTCATGAGAAAACCCACGAACCTATGGGATAGCCTCTGCAGGGCTTTAAAGAATTCACTTGACCCAAATGATCCCTATTCTCACTTAATGGAGGTCAGGAACCTTACAGAGGAAGGCGAGAGACTCTATCCACCATGACAGTTCTTTTGTCCATTTTGGTTTTGGATGCACACATGGGATTTTTCTTTAGACCCATCATGTACTGTGAATCTAAGCCACAGCCTCACATAGGGCCAAGAGGCTGATTCAGACACATCCATTTCCAAAGCAATTAACCGAAGAGGCACAGGTAATGACCATTCAGTTCCATTTGAAAACTATTTTCTTCAGGCTTCACAAAGTGTGGCCTGAGGCAAAGACCTTCCTGACATTCAGGGCAACAGAATAGGTAAGCAAAAGGCCCAAAGCAGGGTTTCTCCACTGAGACTTTCTTGGGCATACTGATATCTGAGTTTTCTGAGATACTCACCATTCCCATCAGCTATCCAGTACATGGCCATGTCACAGAGATGGAGGTGGTACATATCTTGGACACAAAATCATGAGCGTATTCTGGAGAGTGTCCAGAATTCAGGAAGAAAACAGGAATTTAGAAAGATGGCAGGAATTGCCCATCCATACGGCAAGCTGCAGTCCATTCATAAATTGCACAGGATGAATGCTTTGAAGCTTTCTCGTAGACAGGACACATCCATTGATGCATTCTCTTTTCTACTGTCTACAATCACGGACACAGTATGATATATAGACACAGAAACACTCACGTTGTCAAAGGACTTACTAGAAACAGTTCACTCCAAAACAAACAAACCAGCTTTCCTAACTATTCTCAGAACATGAGACAAAACCACAAACTCACACTCACACCCAAAATGGTACCTCTTTCCCCAAAGTAGGTCTGTGTCTATCCGGAGTGTCCTCTGACTTGTGGGCCATACTATGTTCCCCAAAAATGGCGTGTCCTGTCTTCAATCTGGTCTCTTTAGCCAACTCTGTGAAGTTGTCAGGAGCCCGTGGTGAGAAACTACCTGCTTTCTCTGGAAAGGCCAGTCTTCATAGTTTCCAGGCATTTGGCTGTCCTCACATCAGTAGGTACCAAGAAAGAGTGACTCTGTCTTGTTAAATCCAAACAAGTGAGCCCACTGGGACATGGAGTGGGTTTGACTCTGTGTGCCTGGTTTCCTGGATCCCAAGATCACAGACTTTCATCACCAATAATGTAAGGTGAGGTCACTTCCTTCAAGAACTGAATGAAGTCACTGCCTTGGAAACCACTTTGTTTTAACAGTTGCATCCAAGGTTCTCAAAAGATGGAGTCTGCCTCTACTTGCTGTGACTCATTCATAAGTTAGAATGGTATATCAACCATAGGCACCGGGGAACAGCTCTCCACACAGCCATGGTTTGGTCCATCTTCTCTACATTAGGAAGAGAGAGGCTAATTCAGACACATCCCTTCAACCTGACCAGGTTGTTTGCCATGGAAGATGACTTTTGCTCTCTCAAATCATTCATACCTGCCTACACCTTCTCCAGGGATTATTTCTGCAGGGACTTTTGAGGTTCTCAGCTGGTGGATGATACCCTAAATTCCTGGATTTTAAGACCAACTCTGTCCCTGCTCTTCTGTAAAGTGAGATTGAGGGAGCAGTGTATGGTTAGTGTTAATAGCATGTTCGATTTGGGTTAGGAGTCATTCTGCTGGATGAATTATGGTATTGGGAACCTGTGATATTTATAACAATATAAATGTGAAATATATGTATGAGAACAGAGATCTAGGAAAGATTTGAAGCCCAGAAAGGCATTGGGCCCTTGATTGGTATACTTAGATTGAATCATGTTCTGCACCGAGGTCTCAGATAAATCGATATACAATGGCATAGGACCCTATACCTCGGATGATTGAAAGTAGAAGAGAACATCCAGTCAAAAGGGATAGTCTGTAGGATTAGGAAGATAGTAAGTAGGTTTAGGAAGAAGAGTGAGTCTCGGAGTTGGACCAAAAGTTCTTTAGCAATTGGTTTTCAGTTAGAGGGTGAATGTAAATGTCAGCACATGTGAAGAGACAGTCACAATGATGAACTGGGAAAAATATGTAGGAAAGCAGATATCAATAGGGGCATTAGGAAATCAGGAAACGTATAAAGTGAGTGATAGGATTAGATATTTTCAAAAGGCTTGAGGTTAAATATATAATCTTAGGAAGAAACAAATATGTAGTAACCAATAGGATTGACATTTGAGAGCAGTAGGCACCCTGGACATAGATGCTTTTAGTAATCCATGGTCACTTCCCATTTAGGCTTTGGTACAATCATATGTGTGACCTTTGCATTTTGTGTACAGAATACTACTGTGGTAAAATGTATATGTAGATCAGGTGACATGAGTATTTCTTGCACCATAAAGGGGAGTAATATTCTGGAAACTTATAAATTAGTACTGGGGATACAAATAGGTGTACCTTGTGTTGATGATTATTGAGATGATGCATGAATAGACCATATTGTGAATAAAGTATGTAACCGGATCCAACATTAAATAATGGTTTGAGTTTGCATCTGAAAATATATTGGAAATCTTATATTGATATATATACCATCATTCCAACGAGTTATATATGCAATGGTATTATTAGGGTTACGGTTTATCGTGAAGAGTGAGTTTTGCTTCAAAAATGATTATGGAATCGAAAATAATGTGTTTAGAAAGAAGTCTAGTGAAAAGACCAGTATAGAAACATGGAGGAATACATGTGTTCTGAAGTAGTAAGTAATTGAAAGTGAACCAAATGCCAAAAAAATTTGTGAAGTTCTGGATGAAAAAATACATCCTATGATGTCCATAAACTGAAGAAATAGTAATGTACCAGTGTTGAGTAAAAATGAACTTCAAATTACACATCATGTCCCATAGCAATCTACTTGCGTTAATGTTAAACTGGGTCAGTTACTGTAGAAATATTAGGATTTTTAAGCAACATCCACTGAACTTAGTTTTCAGTAGTAGGAAACCAAAATATATTTCAGGTGTATGAATATTACTGAGAATAATCTTGTGAAAATTTGAATTTAAATGAACATAAATGAATATGAATGAATTTAGGGAGTGTATAGTAAGACACATATTTTTCATATTTTTTTAAAATCTGGAGAATATACACACACACACACACACACACGCACACACACACACATTAATATTTAGCAATATATATGCCAATCGATATTCATCATGAAATATAATTCATTCACAAATCCAAAAATATTCATTTTACTGAACATGGATTTATGTATAGTGTTTTTCACTAGGAAGCTCACCCATAGGTGGAATTTTCAGTTCCATCATTATTTAGGGAAAGTCATCTCTTCTCACAATTTTTATATTCCAAAGCCAGTGATCTTTCAGGAATGTACGTGTGATACCAGGTAGGATATTGTATATGCATAAAAAAATTACATGTGCTGAATAGGATACAGAGAAAGGGAGACAGGAATTTACATATGTGATAACTTTAAAAAATCATGGAGAAATATTAAAATGAAAAGTTTACTAAATTTAAAACACATACTCTTGATAAAGCAGAAGACAAATACAAATATACACCATGCTTCCTATGAAAGGACTGTACTTCTATTCAGTTAGCTTTTTTTTCTCCATGATATTAGGATTAGTAGTCAGAGTCTAGTAGGGTATGGGTTAGTGTCAGGGATTCAGTATTTCAAATGGAAAATAGGAAAATGAATCTAATGTGTATGCAAACATGTGATACACAAAAATCTTCCCTCTCTTATCCAGAACAATGCCTTGACCTAACCATCGCTAAAAGTAAGACACAATTAGAGGAGAGGAGTTAGAAAACCTGTGAATATATATGTGGAATAAAAAATGCTCAGGAGTTCACAACACTGGAGGTGGTAAAAGTGTTTACAAAAGTATGGGAGAGGGTAAACACTCCAGAAACATGGAGCTGTGCTGACCAAAAGACTTATTGAGAAACTTCCTCTGAGGTTAGGCACAAGAAATATATGTATGGCAATATGTAAATCAATGGTTCTGCAACTGATGTGATTCTGCAATCTGTATATGGAGTAAAAATGGGAGCTCATATCCCACTTGAATCAAAGTGTGAAATATCCCACTTGAATCAAAGTGTGAAATATGATATATCAAGAAATATGTAATGTTTTGAACAACCTACAATGAAAATTAATTTAAAAAAGAAAAAGAAATATATGTAATTGTCAGGAGATTTAGCTTCGTTTATAGTGACACCAAAAATCTGGGTCTGCATCTATGTGACCTGGAGGACATGGTTCTTTATTTTGTAATGAACATGAGGCAGCAGGTCTGAATTCTCCCTTTGTAGGTAAACTGTTGCCACTGGGAGCTAAGTGTCTTCCCGTGTGGTCTGTGAAGCCATTTGGTCATCCTCCACTTTTCAGGATGTTTCTTACTGCTGCACTGGGAATTTGGTATTTGCTTCACGAAATACAATATGTTCAACTGGGACACAATGCTGGAGGGAGTTCTGTCATGTGTGGTTGGTCAGGGTCGGAAAGAGAATGTACGAACCAGGCTTTTATCCCACATAGTTTTCCCCTTGACTATAGCAACCTGATTCTGAACATTGCCCTGAAACCTCTACATATAACAAGATGCCTTTACATATAAAGGTCTGCTGCCTGCACCATGTCAGTCGCAAGTTTTGGAAGCCAATGGAAGATCCAGGTGGTCCTACCAAAAATATTTATTTACACACCTACAGTCCACTGCTCTACACCCACTACCCAGCAGGCTCCAACTTACTGGCATTTCTGTTCTACACCATTTTCACGAAACTCAGTCAATCAAGGCACTGTTTGTTATACTCATGATCAGCAACAGGATATCTAAAGGTTATCCAGTGCCACCTGGTCATGGGGATTTCAAAAATTTCATGGTATTTATCTAGTCATTTTTCAAGGATGAAGTTGGAGGCACTGTGGGTTTCATTTAATTCAGGAACCATTAAATGGTGAGGAAGCTCATTTCAATGAAAGCTCTGGAGAACACTCACAGGCAAGCCTTCCCAAAGAGTGGCCAAAAGGACACATGAATCCAGGCCCATTGAGGTATACAATGTGAGGTCCATGTGTGTTTGGACTCTCAACTATGGCTACCAAGTCTTTAAGAATTAAATCATGTGATATCCTGGCTCAGAATCCCTGAGCTCTGTGGAAAGCCATCCTGGGCCTAGATCTCAGTTTCCAAAACCGATTCTCATGCGTGGTCTCCTAAAATCCCAACACTATTCATGGCAATACTTCTCTGAGGTCAGTTCCAGAACTCAGTCTCTAAGGGGAATCACACCAGAGTTCAAGCCCTGGTGGACCCAGTCATCTCTTCCAACTACCACACAAATTACCACAATTAAAACAAGAACCCTCCCATATGGCCCTCATCTTCTTTCATATAGACACTCATCATAATCTGGCTGGAGGTTTCCATGAGGGGCGCAGACCAAGACAGTGTCCCAAATAAGCTCCTTTGCCCCTCATTTGCCTAAAGTCAAGGTGGCCTGGACACCCATCCTGTGAACCAAAAGTGATCAAATAGGCCTGCCATTAATACCGCTCCAATTTGAGGACTACTGTCTGTGGGGTTTAGATTCTTTATGTGAATTTTAGTCATGAGAAAACCCAAGCACAATGGGCTAGCCTCTGCAGGTTTTGTAGAACTCTTTTGACCCAAAGGATCCCATTCTCACTTGATGGAGGTCAGGAACCTTACAGAGGAAGTCGAGAGACTTCATCCCAATAATTGTTCTTTTGGCGAATTTTCTTTTGGATGCACACATGGTAACTTTCTTTATATCCATCAGGTGCTGAGAATCTAAGCCACAGCCACACACAGGGCCAAGGGCCTGATTCAGACACATCCCTTTCCAAAGCAATTAAGGAAAGTGCCACAGGTATGCCCATTCATTTCCATTTGAAAACTGTTTTCTTCAGGCTTCACAAAGGGGTGGCCTGAGGCAAAGACCTTCCTGACATTCAGGGCAACAGAACAATAGGTAAGCAAAAGGCCGGAAGCAGGGTTTCTCCTCTGAGACTTTCCTGGTCACACTGATATCTGAGTATTCTGAGATGCTCGCCATCACCTACAGCTATCCAGTACATGGCCATGTCACAGAGCTTGGAGGTGGTACATATCTTGGACACAAAACCATGGGCCTATTCTTGAGATTGGCCAGAATTCAGGACGAAAATAGAAACTTAGGAAGGTAGCAGGTGTTGCTCATCGATAAGGCAAGCTACAGTCCATTCATAAACGGGGCAATATGAATGCTGAGAAGCTTTCTACTAGACACGACACATCCATTGATGAATTCTCTTTTCTAATGTCTACAACCACGGAAACAGTGGAATACACAGACATAGAAACACTCGCCCTGTGAAAAGACTTACTAGAAACAGTCCACTTCAAATGAAACAAACCGACTGTCCTACCTATTCTCAGAAAATGAGACAAAACCACAAAACCACAACCACACCCAGAAAGGCACCTCCTTCCCCTAAGTAGGTCTGTGAATATCCAGAGTGTCCTCTTACTTGTGGGCCATAATATGTTCCCCCAAAATGGCCTTTCCTGTCTCAGATCTTGTCTCCTTGGCCAACTCTGTGAACTTCTTAGGAGCCAACGGTGAGCAACTACCTGCTTTCTCATGAAAAACCCTGCATCCGAGCTTTCCTGGCATTTGGCCTTCGTCACATCTGTAGGTACCAAAAAATACTGACCCTGTCCTTGGTAAATCCAAACAAGTGAGACCACTGGGACTGGGACTTGGATTGGCTCTGTGTGCCTGGCTTCCTGGATCCCATGTTCAGAGAGTTCCATCACCAAGAAAGTGAGGTGAGGTCACTTCCTTCCTGAACTGAATGAGGGCACTGTCTTGGCAGCCACTTTGTCCTAACTGTTGCTTCCAAGGGTCCCAAGAGATTGAGGCTGCCCCTACTTCCTGTGACATTTTCACAAGTTAGAATGGTATATCAACCAAAGGCACCCAGGAATAGATCTCCACACAGGCCTGGTTTGGTCCATGATCTCTACATTAAAAAAAATCTGATTCAGACACAACCTTTTATCCTGACCGGGTTGTTTGCCATGGAAGATGACTTTTGGTCTCTCAGGTCCTTTATTGCTTCCTACATCTTCTCCAGGGATCATTTCTGCATGGACCTTTGAGGTTCTCAGCAGGTGGAAGTTTTTCTACATTTCTGTATTGTAATATCAACTCCTTCCCTGCTCTTCTGTAAAGTTAGATTGAGGGAACAGTGTCCGGTTATGGTTAAAAACATGATCGATTTGGGTTAGAAATCATTTTGCTGGATGAATGATCGTATTGAGAACTTGCTATGTGTAGAAGAATATATAGGTGAAATATATGTATGAAAAAAGAAATCTAAGTCTGATTTGAAGCCCAGAAGGGCATTGGGCCCTTGATAGGGATACGTGGTGTTGAATTACGTTCTGCAGAGTTGTCTCAGATAAATCGATATACAATGGCATAGCACCTTGTACGTTGCATGAATTAATGTAGAAGGAACATCAAGTCAAAAAGGCATAGTCGGTAGTGAAAGGTTAATAAAATTAATAAAATAGGTACTTGTCACTTCCTGTTTTTCTGTATGCTTAACAAAACACTTTTGAAATCCTGAGAAATGTTTGCTAATCTTGTTCTAGAATGTACTGTTCCCAACAGCCGAACTGCAGAATGTACTCCCTCACTCGGTGTCATGCAAACCGCCCACTCGCCCTTACCCATCACTGAACTTCCCTCTCTTCACTCTCCAAGGAAAGTATATAAGCTCTGCTTAAGCTGTTCTCAGAGGTCTCTGCTCTATTTAATTTAGCTCTGAGCTCCAGCATGCTGGACCACAAATAAACCCTTTGCTGTTGCATGAGACAGTCTCTTGGTAGTATCTTCCTCTGACACTCGCCTGACCTTTACATATTGAGGTTCCACTGAGTTCCAGCAGTGGCGGACGAGAGACCCCAACGGGCTCCTCACGGAGCAAGTAAGGCGCCTCTTTCCGGTTTCAGGTTTCTTGTTAGGGCTTGGCAAAATTGCTGGCGATGAAGAGCCTGGGCTCTCTCCGACGGTGGCTGAGAGACGTGTCACAGAGACAAAGGGCACCTCTCTGGAGGACCCCGCAGAGAACTCGGGAAATCAAGGAACAATAGTCTTCTCGACTCAGTGATATTTTCTTTTAGATTCGTTATTGCCATACCATTGGGTTTTGCCGGCTACTCATTCCTGGTCTCAGTGTTGGACGTTCATTGCCTGTCTTTATGGTCTTGTCTTATCTGTGTCGTGTGTCCTTGCTTTTACTGTTTGTGGAACTTTCATTATGGAACAGAGCACGTCAATGCCTCTGTCCCTGACCCTTGATCACTGGACCAAAGTCCGCTTAAGGGCTCAGAATCTTTCTTTTTTTAGTAAAACGCTGGACCTGGCAGAATCTCTGTGCCTCAGAATGACCCATCTTTGGAGTCGTATGGCCCCTAGAAGGATCTTTCTACTTCCCACTAATTTAAAAAGTCAGAGGTATTGTCTTTCAGCCAGCGCCACATAGCCATCCGGATCAACAGCCATATATCTTAACTTGGCAGGACCTCTGCAAATCTCCTCCTCCATGGGTGAAGCCTTTCCTTGCCCCTACCTCTGCTCCTACTCCTTCCCCCATGATCTCTCAAACCCTCTCAACCTCCTCCTCCTCCACCCTCTGTTCTCCCTGAGTCACAGATTTGACTCTACTGGACTCTTCCCCCCCTCCTTATCCCCTGCCCTCGTCCCCTAACACACAACACACTCTAAGTGATTCCGCTGCTGCTGACTAAGCCTCTCTACCATTGGAGGAAGCTAAGCCGGTAATAGGATCTGACAATGGACCGATGTTCATGGCCCAGGTAAGTCAGGGGTTAGCCAGGAACCTGGGGATTAATTGGAATTTAAATTGTGCTTATAGACCACAGAGTTCAAGACAAGTAGAAAGAATGAATAGAACCATTAAAGAGACCTTAACGAAATTAAGCTTAGAGACCAGCATAGGATTGGACTATGCTCCTGCCTTATGCAATGTTTCATGCAAGAAAAAATCCCTTTGTTTCTTTGAGTAACCTTACCACGTGTGAAATTCTTTATGGTGGCCCTCCTCCAGTAGGGGACATAAGCCAACTGTAAGACCTAAAGATCCTTTCCACACCCCCTTGCTTGACAGACTTAAAGATCTTGAAAGAACTCAGTAATACCTGTGAAAACAGCTGGCCACTGCCTACCCAACTGGGAACCAGGGGATTCCACATCCATATCAAGTAAGAGATTTCATCTATGTAAGATGATATCAGGTGTCATCCCAGGTACCCCGCTGGAAAGGACCATACCAGGTGCTATTATAACACCTACAGTGGTAAACGTAAACAGAATCACTTCCAGGATCCATGCCTCTCATCTCAAGCCTGCTCCCTGTACAGAATCTTTCTGGAAACTGAAAAAGACTGGTAACAGTTTCAAATTGTGTATTCGCAATGTGAATAAGGTTATATACTCTCCCCTTGGCTACAAGTAGTCCTAACCCTCATCAGCCCATTAAGCAGTGATGGCTGATCACAAATCCTACTGGAAAAGAAGTATGGTCTATCTCGCATACAGCCCCCTTAGGGACCTGGTGGCCATCTCTCCACGCAGACATTTGTTAGCTGGCTATAGGTATTTCCTATTGTGATATCACTGATGAAGAGGATCCCACTAAAATACCATTAAATCCCTTCTGTACCATAGATAATGGAAACAAACATTATGGATGTAGGGACACTCAAGCCAGATGCAGGTTGGCTAGTCTAGATTACTAAGTTTGCCTGGCAGACTATCAAAGCCACAAAGAGTAACGGCTGTGTGGGGGAAAAGCCGACTTTTTATGTATGTCATGGGAATGTGTGCATACAGGGGCTGCCTGATGGAACCCCAATTCTTCATCAAATTCAGTACACAGCACTGGCCACATTACCAATTAGACAACCAAAAACTATGGCACCCAGAGGGGTCTCTAGATCCTCAAATTTTGCGTGACCTTTTTGACTTCTGCAAGTGCTCAAAAGAGTGAAAGGAAATTCCCCTATGTGGAAGCCTTTTCCCTCCTTCACTCACATCCTGAACTATGCTTCTCCAATAGATCATTATTCTCAGCCTTCTGCTCCAGACCCTCTGCTGTCACTCCCATCTCAGCAACTTGATTTCTCCCCTCCAATAACTAGATCAGAAACCCAAAGCTCCACCAGTTCTCTGACCATCGCCCCCTTGCTGAGGTAGCGGGTACATAGGTACCGCTCCACCGACTCATTCCTCTCATCTCCTGTCAGTGCCCTCACCGGGTCCCACCAGGTCCTCTTACCAGCTAACCCAATGCTCAAACGAGCTGAGGAGAGCCCTGAGACCCTTATCCAAGATGTAATATAATTGGCCTTTAAAGTTGCTTTGTCATCACTGAAAACAGGTTACTAAAATTTAAAGTCCCTCACAGGATTTTGGGATCCTCACTCCCTTCTTTCACTCTGCTCTACCTGATCTACTGCTCAAGTTTGCTGCTAGGAAATTCCCAATACCCTTTCGCATTATTCTTTTACATCTCTCTTTTCCCTCATTCTCAGATCCTCAGAGGTGCTCTCAGCCCCAACTTCCCCGTCTTTCCCCCTCTGTACCAGGCCCACAGAAAAGTCTTAAATGACCTTCTTCAGAAGTCTTCACCATGGCTGAGTTTTGAACTTTCAGCAAAACAGTCCCAATAAAGACTTTAATGTAGATAAACTTTCTCTTTCGTATTGCCCTGTTCTACTTGGCCACTGGCTAAAAATCTCAGTACTTCTAAGCTAGACAACCCCTAACTAGTTTTCCACAAAATATGTGAACAAGTCCTCTGGCCTTCAGCTGGGGCTTCACAGAGATGGCTACATTTCTAAGATAAAGAAATTACCAACCGGGCTCCATGGTAACAGCTGGCAGGGGGAAAATAAGAAAGGGAAGAAAAAGCTCTCCTCCTCCCAGGTGTCCTTGAAAAGTTAACTTGCCCAGAACAGAAGGAAAAACAGAAACAAATACTGCTTTTTTAAACTTCTGAAGACTGTGAACTTCTGAGCCCCATCCCTTATATGTTGGGTACAAAATTCTGAAACTACCTAAACTTGAGTTTCAGGGGATTAATTGATTACAATAGAAGCAATGCCCTCTGAATCCGGTTGCAACCAAATAGGACTGTTTCCCTCTCTTGAGTGCTATCTTAGGTGCGTTGTTTGTCAGTGCCTACAACAGCATAATTCTATATACTTAAACATCGTTTATGTTTTCATGAAATGATCAAGATATGTGATAAATTGTGTAATGGTGCAGATGTTTCCCAGAGTGCTCTATCATGACGCAGGTTCATTTGAGGATCAAATAGGGGGGGCATACAACCGGTTCCACTGGGAACACATATCCCTCACTTTAGCCATCCTATTAGGAATAGGAGTTGCTGCACGGGTGGGCAGAGGAACCAGTGGCATTGTCCATGGGACACAAAAGATGACCCAATTAGAAGCAGCAATAGAGCAAAAGTAAGATATTAGAAACCTCCTTCAGGGCTTTGCATGAAACTTTAACCTCTCTCTCTGAAGTTGTTTTACAGAACAATTGAGGGTTGGACATCCTCTTCATTAGAGAAGGGGGCCTTTGTGCTGCATTGAGGGAAGAATGTTGTTTTTATGCTGACTATACTGGAGTTGTAATAAAATCTATGAGTAAATTTAAAAGACACCTTGAAGAGCATCAACAAGTGAGAGAGGCCCAAAAAGGGTGGCTTGAGTCTTGGTTCACACAGTCCCCCTGGTTAACTACGTTTTTATCAACCCTGGCCGGTCCAATAATAATCCTCATATTATTGCTAAGTATAAAACCCTGTTTGCTCAACGGTGTAATGTCTTTTCTCCAGGCTCAAATTGGACGAGTTAAATTTATGGTAATACCCCACTAGCAGACATTGAATGTGACACCCTCCAATGATCATTTTTATGATTAAAATTAGCCAGAAGAAGAAGTGGGGAATGAAATATTAATAAAATAGGTACTTGTCACATCTTGTTTTTCTGTATGCTTAACAGAACACTGTTGAAATCTTGAGAAATGTTTGCAAATCTTGTTCCCAGAATGTTCTATCCCCAGCTGCCAAATTGCAGAATGTACTCCCTCTCCCAGTTGCATGCAAACCGCCCACTCGCCCTGACCCATCAATACAATTCCCTCCCTTCCCTCTCCAGGGAAAGTATATAAGCTCTACTTCAGCTATTCTCAGGGCTATCTGCTCTATTCAGGTGAGCTCTGAACCCCAGCATGCTGGACACCCAATAGACCCTTTGATGTTGCATGAGATAGTCTGTTGGTAGTCTCCTCCTCTGAAGCTCGCACCACATTTACTTGGATGATTAAATGTAGAAGAGAACATCCAGTCAAAAAGGGATAGTCTGTAGCATTAGGAAAATAGTCAATAAGTTTTGGAAGAAGGGTGAGTATAAGATTTGGAACAAAAGTTTCTTAGCAATAGGATTTCGATTAGAGAGTGAATGTAAATGTCAGCACAGGTGAAGAGTCAGTCACAATGATGAAGTGGGGAAAATATGTAGGAAAGCATATATCAATATAGACATTACAAAATCAGGCAGAGTATAAAGTGAGTGATAGGATTAGACATTTTGAACAGGGTTGAGTTTAAATATATAATCTTAGGAAGAAACAAATATGTAGTCACAAATAGGATTGACATTTGAGAGCATTGGGCAAATTTCAGGTGGATGAATATTTCTGAGAATAATCTTGTGAATAGTTGATTATAAATCCACATACATGAACATGAATAAATTTAGGGAGTAAATATAAGACACATATATTTCATATTTTGAAAAATCTGGAGAGTGTATATATATATATATATATATATATATATATATATATATATACACATATATATACATATACATAAAACACACACACAGACAAAAAAGTAGCAATATATATGTCAATCAAAATTCATTATAAAATATATACCATCCACAGATCTAAAAATATTCATTTTACTGAACATGGATTTATGTATAATGCTGTTCAACTAGCAAGCTCACCCATAGGTTGAATATTCAGTTCCAACAGGGTTTAGTAGGAGTGATCTCTTCTAACAATTTGTATCTGCCAAGTCAGCCACCTCACAAGAATGTACGTGTGGTACCAGATAGGAATCTATATGTGCATATAAGAATACAGAGAAAGGGAGACAGGAATTCACATATTTGTTAACCTTAAAAATACTAGGACAACTATTTCAACAAACAATTGACTAGATTTATAACTCCAACTCTGTATCATGCAAAAGGCAAGTCCATCTATACACCATGCCTACTCTGAACTGCTTGTATTTCTATTCTTTATGGGTTATTTTTCTCCATCATATTAGGAGTAGTAGTCAGAGTCTGGTAGGGTATGGGTTAGAGTCAGGTATTCAGTATTTTGAATTGAAAATAGGACACTGAATCCAATGTGTATGCAAATATATGCTACGGAAAAATCTTCCCACTCTCCTCCAGAACAATGCCTTGACATTACCTTCGCCCCAAATAAGACACAATTAGAGGAGAAGAGTTAGAAAATCTGTGAATACATATCTAGAATGGAAAATGCTCCAGATTTCACATCTTTGGAGGTGGTAGAGGAGTTTCCAAAAGTAAGAGACAGGGTAAACACTCCACAAACATGGAGCTCTGCTGGCCAAAAGACTTTTTGAGAATCTGCCTCTGAGGTTGGGCACTTGAAATATATGTTGTTGTCAGGAGCTTTAGCTTTATTTGTAGTGAAACCATCAAAGCTGGATCTGCATCTATGTGACCTGGAGGAAATGGTTACTTATTTTCAAATAAAAATGAGGCAGCAGTGATGAATTCTCTTTTTGTAGGTAAACTTTGGCCACTGAGGGCTAAGGGTCTTCCCGTGTGGACTGTGAAACCAATGGTCATCCTCCAATTTTCGTGGTGTTTCTTGCTGCTGCACTGGGAGTTTGGTATTTGCTTCATGAAATACAACGAGTTCAAATGGGACACAGTGCTGAAGGGAGTTCTGTCAGGTGTGGTTGGCAGGGTCTCCAGGAGATTTCACCAACCAGGTTCTATCTCAAGTAGCTTGCCCCCTTGACAATAGCAACATGATACTGAACATTGCTCTGAAACCTCTCCATATAAAAATATGCCTTTACATATATGGGTGTGATGGTTGCACCATGTCAGTCACAGCCATTTGGAAGCCAATGGAAGATCCACATGGCCCCACCACAGATGTTTTATCACACATTTGCATAACACAGCTCTAGGCCCACTACTTACCAGGCCCCAACATACTTGCATCTCTGTTCTACACCATTTTCATGAAACCCAGTCAATCAAGGCCCTGTCTGGTATACTCATGATCATCAACAGGACATCAAAGGTCCTCCAGTGCCAGCTGGTCATCGGAATTTCTAAAATTCCATGGTAATTATCTAGCATTTTTTCTCAGATGCATTTGGAGGCAATGTTGGTTTCAATTCATTCAGGAACCATTAAATGGTGAGGAAGCTAATTTCAGGGAAATCTCTGGAGCACTCTCACAGGCAAGTCTACCCAAAGAGAGGCCAAAAAGTCACATGAAGCCAGGCCCATTGAGGCCTACAAAGCGAGGTCCAAGTGTGTTTTGAATCTCAATTATGCCTGCCAAGTCTTTCAGAATAAAATCATGTAATATCCTGGCTGTGATTCCCAGTGTTCTGTGGAAAGCCACTCTGGGCCTTGATCCCAGGTTCCAATGGCAACTCTCATTCCTGGCCTCCTAAAATCCCAACACAATTCATGTCAATACTTCTCTGAGGTCAGTTCCAGAACTCAGTCTCTAAGGGGAATTACAGCAGAATTCATGCCCAGGTGGACCCAGTCATCTCTTCCAACTGCCACACAAATGACCACAATTATAACCAAAACACTCCTACATGGCCCTCATCTTCTACCATAAAGATACTCATCATAACATCTGGATGGAGGTTTTCATGAGAGGCACATCCCAAGACAGTGTCCAAAATAAGCTCCCTTGCCCCTCATTTGCCGAATGACAGGGTGGCTTGGACACCCTTCCTGTGAACCAGGAGTGATCAAATAGGCCTGCCCTTAATACTGCTTCGCTTCTCCAATTTGAGGCTCTCTGACTGTGGGGTCTAGATTCTTTTTGTGAATTGGAGTCATGAGAAAAGCCAAGCACCTCTGCAGAGATTTGAAGAACTCATTTCACCCAAAGGATCCCTATTCTGACATGATGGATTTCAGAAACCTAACAAAGGAAGGCAATATAATTCATGCACATTGATTGAACGTTTTTCCATTTTGGTTTAGGTGCACATATGGGATCTTTCTTTACATCCATCAGGTGCTGAGAATCTAAGTCACAGCCTAAAACAGGGCAAAGGGCCTGAATCAGACACATCCTTTTCCAATGAAATTAAGCAAAGAGCCAGAGGTGATGGACATTCATTTCCATTTGAAAACTGTTTTCTTCAGGCTTAACAAAGGGGTTGCATGAGACATAGACCTTTCTGATATTCAGGGCAACAGAACAATAGGTAAGCAAAAGGCCCAAAGCAGGGTATCTCCACTGAGACTTTCCTGGTCACACTGATATCTGAGTTTTCTGAGATACGGGCCATTCCTTTCAGGTATCCAGTACATGGCCATGTCAAAGACCTTGGATTTGGTACATATCTTGGACACATAACCATGAGCCTATTCTAGAGAGTGGCCAGAATTCAGGAAGAAAACAGGGACTTAGGAAGATATTAGGTGTTGCCCGTGCATAAGGCAAGCCACACTCCATTCATAAATTGGGCAGGATGAATGCTGGGAAGCTTTATACTAGACATGACACATCCATTGCTGCATTCTCTTTTCTCATGTCTACTACCACAGGCACAGTGGGATACACAGACATGGAAACACTCACCTCTTCAAACGACTTACCGGAAACAGTTCACTCCAAAACAAACAAACCGCCATTCCTACCTATTTTCAGAACATGAGACAAACCACAAACCCACACCCACTCCCAAAAAGGCACCTCCTTCCCCAAGTAGGTGTGTGACTAACCAGAGTGTCCTCTGACTGGTGGCCATACTCTGTTCTTCCGAAATGGCCTGTCCTCTCTCAGATCTGTTTTCCTTGGTGAACTCTGTAAAGTTGTAAGGAAAAAATGGAGAGCTACTACCTGCTTTCTCAGGAAAGTTTCCTCTTCAGAGCTCTCCAGGCATTTGGTAATCCTCACTTCAGTAGGTACCAAGAATGACTGACTCTATCCTTGCTAAATCCAAACAAGTGAGCCCACTGGGACTGGGACTGAAACTGCCTCTGGGTGCCTGGCTCCTTGGATACAAAGTTCAGAGAGTTCCATCACCAAGGAAATGAGGTATGTTACATTCTTTGGAACTGAATGAGGTCACTGCCTTGGCAAATGTATATCTTATGATGTACAAAACCTGAAGAAATAATAATGTACCAGTGTCGAATACAAATGAATGACAAATTACATCTCATGTCCCATAGGAGTCTACTTGCATTGATGTTAGACTGGGTCAGTTACTGTAGAATAATTAGGATTTGTATGCACCATTCACTGAAGTTAGTTTTCAGTACTAGGAAACAAATATGTATTTCAGGTGGATGAATATTTCTGATTATAATCTTGTGAAAAGTGGATTATAAATCCACCTACATGAACATGAATGAATTTAGAGAGTGTATATTAGACACATATATTTCATATTTTGAAAAATTTGGAGAGTATATCTATATCTATATCTACATCTATACACACACACACACACACACACACAACACTCACAGACATTAAAAAGTACCAATATAAATGCCAATAGAAATTCATCAGTAAATATATATCATCCACAAATGCAAAAATATTTATTTTACTGAACATGAGTTAATGTATAATGTTGTTCTACTAGGACGCTCTCCTATAGGTTGAATTTTCATTTCCAACAGCATTAAGGAGGAGTGAACACTTCTCACAATTTGTATCTGCCAAGACAGCCACCTCACAAAAATGTACGTGTGATACCTGGTAGGATTCTATATATGCATATAAATATACATGTGTGAATAGGCTACAGAAAAGGGAAACAAGAATTCACATATTTGTTAAGTTTAAAAACACGTGGAGAATATTTCAATTAAAATTTGACTAGATTTATAACTCCTACCTTATATAATGCATATGTCAAGTCCAACTATACAACATGTCTCCTCTGAAGTGCTTGTATTTCCATTGTGTTGGGTTAATTTTCTTCATTATATTAGGATGAATAGTCTGAGACTACTAGGTATGGGTTAGTGTCAGGGATTCAGTATTACGAATGGAAAATTGGAAAATGAATCCAATGTGTATGTAAATATATGCTGCACAAATATCCTCCCGCTCTCATCCAGAACAATGCCTTGACATTACCTTCACCCCAAGTAAGACACAATTAGAGGAGAAGAGTTACAAAATCAGTGAATACATATCTGGAATGGAAAATGCTCAGGAGTTCACAAGCTTGGAGGTGGTAGAGGAGTTTCCAAAACTAAGGGACAGGGTAAACACTCCACAAACATGGAGCTCTGCTTGCCTAAAAACTTTTTGAGAAACTGCCTCTGAGCTTCCACACTTGAAATATATGTTGTTTTCAGGAGATTTGGATTCCTCTGTAGTGAGACCATCAAAGCTGGGTCTGCATCTATGTGACCTGGAGGACATGGTTTCTTATTTTCCAATGAACAAGATGAAGCAGTGCTGAATCCTCTCTTTGTAGGTAAACTGAGGCCACTGGGGACTAAGTGTCTCCCCGTGTGGACTGTGATGCCATTTGGTCCTCCTCCAATTTGTGGTGTTTTTGCTGCTGCACTGTGAGTTTGGAATTTGTTTCATGAAATACTAGGAGCTAAACTGGGACACAGTGCTGGTGGGAGTTCTGTCACGTGTGGTGGGTCAGGGTCTGCAAGAGAATGCACCAACTAGGCTCCTATCTCTCGCAGCTTGCCCCATTGCCCCCTTGTCCATATCAACCTGATTCTTAATTTTCCTCTGAAAACTCTCCATATAACAAGATGCCTTTACATATAAGGGTCTGCTGGCTGCACCATGTAAGTTACAAGCCATTTGGAATTCAATGGTAGATCCACATGGCCCTACCACGAATGTTTTATCAAAAACCTCCCCACCACTGCTCTAGACCCACTACTCAGCAGGCTCCAACTTACTGGCATCTCTGTTCTACACCATTTTCATGAAACTCAGTAAATCAAGGCACTGTCTGGTATACTCATGATGAGCAACAGGACATCCAATATTTCTCCAGTGCCACGTGGTCATAGGAATTTCAAAAATTTCATGGTATTTATCTAGCCATTTTTCAAGCATGAAGTTGGAGGCACTGTGGGTTTCAGTTCATTCAGCAAACATTAAATGGTGAGGAAGCTCATTTCAATGAAATCTCTGGAGAACTCTCACAGGCCCGGCTTCCCAAAGAGTGGACAAAAGGTCACATTAGGCCAGGCCCATTGAGGTCTACAATGTGAGGTCCATGTGTGTTTTGACTCTCAACTATGGCTGCCATTTCTTTAAGAATAAAATCATGTGATATCCTTGCTGAGATTCCCAGGCCTCTGTGGAAATCCACCGGGGGCCTAGGTCTCAGTTTCCAAGAGCGACTTTCATGTGTGGCCTCTTAAAATCCCAACAAAATTCATGGCAATGCTTCTCTGAGTTCAGTTCCAAAACCCAGTCTCTAAGGGGAATCACACCAGAGTTCAAGCCCACGTGGACCCAGTCATTTTTTCCAATGCAACACAAATGACCAAAATTAAAACCAAAACACTCCCACATGGCCTTCATCTTATTCCATATAGTCAATCATCTTAACCTCTGGCTGGAGGTTTCCATGAGGGGCGCAGCCCAAGACAGTGTCCAAAATCAGCTCGTTTGCCCCTCATTTGCCTAAAGTCAGGGTAGCCTGGACACCGTTTCTGTGAACCAGGAGTGAACAAATAAGCCTGCCGTTAATACTTCTTTGTTTCTCCAATTTGAGGCCTACTGATTTTAGGTATCGATTCTTTAGGTGATTTAGAGTCATGCGAAAACACAAGCACCTCTGCAGGGCTTTGAAGAACTCATTTGACCCAAAGAATCCCTATTGTCATTTGATGGAGTGCAGGAACCTAACAGAGGAAGGCAAGAGACTTCATCCACAATGAATGATATTTTTTGCCATTTTGGTTTTGGAAGCTCACATGGGATCATTCTTAAGATCCATCAGGTGCTGAGAATCTAAGTCACAGCCACACACAGGTCCAAGAGGCTGATAAAGAGCCACAGGTGAGGCCCATTCATTTCCATTTGAAAACTGTTTTCTTCAGGCTTCACAAAGGGGTGGCCTGAGGCAAAGACCTTCCTGACATTCAGTGAAACACAACAATAAGTAAGCAAAAGGCCCAAGGCAGGGTTTCTGCACTGAGACTTTCCTGGTCACACTGATATCTGAGTTTTCTGAGATGCTCGCCATTCTCTTCAGCTATCCAGTACATGGCCATGTCACAGAGCTTGGAGGTGGTACATATTTTGGACACAAATCCATGAGCCTATTCTGGAGAGTGGCCAGAATTCAGGAAGAAAAAAACAACTTAGAAAGATAGCAGGTGTTGCAAATTGATAAGACAAGCTGCAGTCCATTCATATATTGGGCAGGATGAATTATGGGAAGACTTATACTAGACAGGACACATCCATTAATGCATTCTCTTTTCTAATGTCTACAACAACGGACACAGTGGGATACACAGAAAGAGAAACACTCGCCATGTCAAATGACTTACTAGAAACTGTCCACTCCAAACCAAACAAACCGCCTTTCCTATCTATTCTCAGAACATGAGACAAAACAACAAACCCACACCCACTCCCACAAAGGCATTTCCTTCCCCCCAAGTACGTCTGTGACTATCCGGAGTGTCCTCTGACTGGTGGGCCATACTATGTTCCCCCGAAATGGCCTGTCTTCTCTCAGATCTTGTTTCCTTGACCAACTCTGTGAAGATGTCAGAAAAAAGTGGTTAGCCACTACCTGTTTTCTCAGGAAAGGTCCATCTTCAGAGCTCTCCTGGCATTTGGCCATCCTCACATCATTAGGTACCACGAAAACTTACTCTGTCCTTGGTAAATCCAAACAAGTGAGCCCACTGGGACTGGGACTGGGACTGCCTCTGGGTGCCTGGCTTCTTGGATACCAAGTTCAGGGAGTTCCATCACCAAGGAAATGAGGTATGTCACATTCTTTGGAACTGAATGAGGTCACTGCCTTGGCAACCACTTTGTCCTAACAGTTGCTTCCAAGGGTAACATAAGATGGAGGTTGCCCCTACTTCCTGTGACACTTTCATAAGGTAGAATGTATATCACCATTGGCACCCGGGAACAGCTCTCCACTCAGCCCTTGTTTGGTCCATCTTCTGTACAATAAGAAGAGAGAGAGGCAGATTCAGACACATCCCTTCATCCTGACCAGGTTGTTTGCCATGGAAGATGACTTTTGCTCTCTCAGGTGCTTCATACCTGCCTACAAATTCTCCAGGTATCATTTGTGCATGGACATTTGAGGTTCTCATCAGGTGGAAGCTCCCCAACTTTCCTGTATTGTAAGAACCACTCTGTCTCTGCTCTTCTGTAAAATGATTGAGGGAACAGTGTATACTTGGGGTTAAAAACAGGTTTGATTTGGATTACGAGTGATTCTGTGTGATGAATAATGGTATTGGGAACCTGCAATATTTACAAGAATATAGAGGTGAAATATAAGTAGGAAAACAGAAATCTAGGTATGATTTGAAGCCCAGAAGGGTTTTGCCCTTGATTGGGATACTTAGCTTTGAATGATGTTCTGCAAAGATGCCTCAGATAATTCGATATACAATGGCATAGGACCTTGTACATTGGATGATTGAATTTAGAAGAGAACATCCAGTCAAAAAGGGATATTCAGTAGGATTAGGAAGATAGTCGGTAGGTTTAGGAAGAAGAGTGAGTATAGGATTTGAACCAAAAGTTCTTTAGCAATAGACTTTCGGTTGTTGAGTGAATGTAAATGTCAGCACATATGAAGAGTCAGTCATTATGTTGAACTGGGGAAAATATGTAGAAAAGCAGATATCAATAGAAACATTACGAAATCAGGCAAAGTATAAAGTGAGTGATAGAATTAGACATTTTCAACAGGGTTGAGTTTGAATATATAAATTAGGAAAAAAACAAATATGTAGTCACCAATAGGATTGACAATTGACAGCATTAGGCAACCTGGACATGGATGTTTTTAGAAATCCATGTTCACTTTCCATTTAGGCTTTGGTACAATCATAAGTGTGACCTTTCCATTTTTTGTCCAGAATATTACTGTGATAATGAGGTGACATTAGTATTTCTTTCACCATTTCTGGGAGCAATATATTGAAGATGTAAAATGAGAATCGGGGGTACAAAGAGGTGTACCCTGTTTCTAGGAACATAGAGAAAAAGCATGAATAGACCATACTGTGAATAAATAATATAACTTTTTTGAACTTTAAATAATGAATTGAACTGATATCTGAAATATTAAAGGAAATCGTATATTGATATACAATCATTCATTCCAACCAGGTATATATGTAATGGAAAGATTTGTGTTTTGGTTTATCATGAAGAGTGTGTGAGTTTTGCTTCAAAATGATTATGGAAATTCAAAATAATGTGTTTGGAAAGAAGTCTCATGAAAAGACCAGTCAAGAAACCCTGACAATACATGTGTTCTGAAGCAAGAAGTGGTGAAAGTTGAAACAAATGCTTATTAATTTGTGAACTTGTGGATGAAATGTATATCCTGTGATGTGCAAAACTGAAGAAACAATAATGTACCAGTGTCGAATACAAATGAATGACAAATTACATATCATGTCCCATAGGAGTCTACTTGCATTGATGTTAGACTGGGTCAGTTACTGTAGAATAATTAGGATTTGTATGCACCATTCACTGAAGTTAGTTTTCAGTACTAGGAAACAAATATGTATTTCAGGTGGATGAATATTTCTGATTATAATCTTGTGAAAAGTGGATTATAAATCCACATACATGAACATGAATGAATTTAGAGAGTGTATATTAGACACATATATATCATATTTTGAAAAATTTGGAGAGTATATCTATATCTATATCTATATCTATATACACACACACACACACATACACACACACACACACAACTCACAGACATTAAAAAGTACCAATATAAATGCCAATCGAAATTCATCAGTAAATATGTATCATCCACAAATGTAAAAAATATTTATTTTACTGAACATGAATTAATGTATAATGTTGTTCTACTAGGACGCTCTCCTATAAGTTGAATTTTCATTTCCAACAGCATTTAGGAGGAGTGAACTCTTCTCACAATTTGTATCTGCCAAGACAGCCACCTCACAAAAATATACGTGTGATACCTGGTAGGATTCTATATATGCATATAAATATACATGTGTGAATAGACTACAGAAAAAGGAAACAAGAATTCACATATTTGTTAAGTTTAAAACACATGGAGAATATTTCAAATAAATTTGACTAAATTTATAACTCCTACCTTATATAATGCAAATGTCAAGTCCACCTATACAACATGTCTCCTCTGAAGTACTTGTATTTCTAATGTGTTGGGTTAATTTTCTCCATTATATTAGGATGAATAGTTTGAGTCTACTAGGTATGGGTTAGTGTCAGGGATTCAGTATTTCGAATGGAAAATTGGAAAATGAATCCAATGTGTATGTAAATATATGCTGCACAAATATCCTCCCGCTCTCATCCAGAACAATGCCTTGACATTACCTTCACCCCAAGTAAGACACAATTAGAGGAGAAGAGTTACAAAATCAGTGAATACATATCTGGAATGGGAAATGCTCAGGAGTTCACAAGCTTGGAGTTGGTAGAGGAGTTTCCAAAACTAAGGGACATGGTAAACACTCCACAAACATGGAGCTCTGCTGGCCTAAAAACTTTTTGAGAAACTGCCTCTGAGCTTCCACACTTGAAATATATGTTGTTTTCAGGAGACTTGGCTTCCTCTGTAGTGAGACCATCAAAGCTGCGTCTGCATCTATGTGACCTGGAGGACATGGTTTCTTATTTTCCAATGAACAAGATGAAGCAGTGCTGAATCCTCTCTTTGTAGGTAAACTGAGGCCACTGGGGACTAAGTGTCTCCCCGTGTGGACTGTGAAGCCATTTGGTCCTCTTCCACTTTTTGTGGTGTTTTTGCTGCTGCACTGTGAGTTTGGTATTTGTTTCATGAAATACTAGGAGCTAAACTGGGTCACAGTGCTGGAGGGAGTTCTGTCACGTGTGGTGGGTCAGGGTCTGCAAGAGAATGCACCAACTAGGCTCCTATCTCTCACAGCTTGCCCCATTGCCCCCTTGTCCATATCAACCTGATTCTTAATTTTCCTCTGAAAACTCTCCATATAACAAGATGCCTTTACATATAAGGGTCTGTTGGCTGCACCATGTCAGTTACAAGACATTTGGAATCCAATGGTATATCCACATGGCCCTACCACGGATGTTTTATCAAACACCTCCCCACCACTTCGCTAGACCCACTACTCAGCAGGCTCCAAATTTCTGGCATCTCTGTTCTACACCATTTTCATGAAACTCAGTAAATCAAGGCACTGTCTGGTATACTCATGATCAGCAACAGGACATCCAATGTTTCTCCAGTGCCACCTGATCATAGGAATTTCAAAAATTTCATGGTATTTATCTAGCCATTTTTCAAGCATGAAGTTGGAGGCACTGTGGGTTTCAGTTCATTCAGCAAACATTAAATGGTGAGGAAGCTCATTTCAATGAAATCTCTGGAGAACTCTCACAGGCATGGCTTCCCAAAGAGTGGACAAAAGGTCACATTAGGCCAGGCCCATTGAGGTCTACAATGTGAGGTCCATGTGTGTTTTTACTCTCAACTATGGCTGCCAATTCTTTAAGAATAAAATCATGTGATATCCTTGCTGAGATTCCCAGGCCTCTGTGGAAATCCACCCGGGGCCTAGGTCTCAGTTTCCAAGAGCGACTTTCATGCGTGGCCTCTTAAAATCCCAACAAAATTCATGGCAATGCTTCTCTGAGTTCAGTTCCAAAACCCAGTCTCTAAGGGGAATCACACCAGAGTTCAAGCCCACGTGGACCCAGTCATTTTTTCCAATGCCACACAAATGACCAAAATTAAAACCAAAACACTCCCACATGGCCCTCATCTTATTCCATATAGTCAATCATCTTAACCTCTGGCTGGAGGTTTCCATGAGGGGCGCAGCCCAAGACAGTGTCCAAAATCAGCTCGTTTGCCCTTCATTTATCTAAAGTCAGGGTAGCCTGGACACCGTTTTTGTGAACCAGGTGTGAACAAATAAGCCTGCCGTTAATACTTCTGTGTTTCTCCAATTTGAGGCCTACTGATTTTAGGTATCGATTCTTTAGGTGATTTAGAGTCATGCGAAAACACAAGCACCTCTGCAGGGCTTTGAAGAACTCATTTGACCCAAAGAATCCCTATTGTCATTTAATGGAGTGCAGGAACCTAACAGAGGAAGGCAAAAGACTTCATCCACAATGAATAAAATTTTTTGCCATTTTGGTTTTGGAAGCTCACATGGGATCATTCTTAAGATCCATCAGGTGCTGAGAATCTAAGTCACAGCCACACACAGGCCCAAGAGGCTGATAAAGACACATCCCTTTCCAAAGCAATTAAGCAAAGAGCCACAGGTGAGGCCCATTCATTTCCATTTGAAAACTGTTTTCTTCAGGCTTCACAAAGGGGTGGCCTGAGGCAAAGACCTTCCTGACATTCAGTGCAACACAACAATAAGTAAGCAAAAGGCCCAAAGCAGGGTTTCTGCACTGAGACTTTCCTGGTCACACTGATATCTGAGTTTTCTGAGATGCTCGCCATTCTCTTCAGCTATCCAGTACATGGCCATGTCACAGAGCTTGGAGGTGGTACATATTTTGGACACATATCCATGAGCCTATTCTGGAGAGTGGCCAGAATTCAGGAAGAAAACAACAACTTAGAAAGATAGCAGGTGTTGCACATCGATAAGACAAGCTGCAGTCCATTCATATATTGGGCAGGATGAATTATGGGATGATTTATACTAGACAGGACACATCCATTAATGCATTCTCTTTTCTAATGTTTACAACAACGGACACAGTGGGATACACAGAAACAGAAACACTCGCGTGTCAAATGACTTACTAGAAACTGTCCACTCCAAACCAAACAAACCGCCTTTCCTATCTATTCTCAGAACATGAGACAAAACAACAAACCCACACCCACTCCTACAAAGGCACCTCCTTCCCCCAAGTAGGTCTGTGACTATCCGGAGTGTCCTCTGACTGGTGGGCCATACTATGTTCCCCCGAAATGGCCTGTCTTCTCTCAGATCTTGTTTCCTTGACCAACTCTGTGAAGATGTCAGGAAAAAGTGGTTAGCCACTACCTGTTTTCTCAGGAAAGGTCCATCTTCAGAGCTCTCCTGGCATTTGGCCATCCTCACATCATTAGGTACCAAGAAAACTGACTCTATCCTTGGAAAATCCAAACAAGTGAGCCCACTGGGACTGGGACTGGGACTGCCTCTGGGTGCCTGGCTTCTTGGATACCAAGTTCAGAGAGTTCCATCACCAAGGAAATGAGGTATGTCACATTCTTTGGAACTGAATGAGGTCACTGCCTTGGCAACCACTTTGTCCTAACAGTTGCTTCAAAGGGTAACATAAAATGGAGGTTGCCCACGCTTCCTGTGACACTTTCATAAGGTAGAATGTATATCACCATTGGCACCCGGGAACAGCTCTCCACTCAGGCCTGGTTTGGTCCATCTTCTCTACAAAAAGAAGAGAGAGATTCAGATTCAGACACATCCCTTCATCCTGACCAGGTTGTTTGCCATGGAAGATGACTTTTGCTCTCTCAGGTGCTTCATACCTGCCTTCAACTTCTCCAGGTATCATTTGTGCATGGACATTTGAGGTTCTCATCAGGTGGAAGGTCCCCAACTTTCCTGTATTGTAAGAACCACTCTGTCCCTGCTCTTCTGTAAAATGATTGAGGGAACAGTGTATACTTGGGGTTAAAAACAGGTTTGATTTGGGTTACGAGTGATTCTGTGTGATGAATAATGGTATTGGGAACCTGCAATATTTACAAGAATATAGAGGTGAAATATAAGTAGGAAAACAGAAATCTAGGTATGATTTGAAGCCCAGAAGCGTTTTGCCTTTGATTGGGATACTTAGCTTTGAATGATGTTCTGCAAAAATGCCTCAGATAATTCTATATACAATGGCATAGGACCTTGTACATTGGATGATTGAATTTAGAAGAGAACATCCAGTCAAAAAGGGATATTCAGTAGGATTAGGAAGATAGTCGGTAGGTTTAGGAAGAAGAGTGAGTATAGGATTTGGACCAAAAGTTCTTTAGCAATAGACTTTCGGTTGTTGAGTGAATGTAAATGTCAGCACATATGAAGAGTCAGTCACTATGTTGAACTGGGGAAAATATGTAGAAAAGCAGATATCAATAGAAACATTACGAAATCAGGCAAAGTATAAAGTGAGTGATAGAATTAGACATTTTCAACAGGGTTGAGTTTGAATATATAAATTAGGAAAAAAAACAAATATGTAGTCACCAATAGGATTGACAATTGACAGCATTAGGCAACCTGGACATGGATGTTTTTAGAAATCCATGTTCACTTTCCATTTAGGCTTTGGTACAATCATAAGTGTGACCTTTCCATTTTTTGTCCAGAATATTACTGTGATAATGAGGTGACATGAGTATTTCTTTCACCATTTCTGGGAGTAATATATTGAAGATGTAAAATGAGAATCGGGGGTACAAAGAGGTGTACCCTGTTTCTAGGAACATAGAGAAAAAGCATGAATAGACATACTGTGAATAAATAATATAACTTTTTTGAACTTTAAATAATGAATAGAACTGATATCTGAAAAATTAAAGGAAATCGTATATTGATATACAATCATTCATTCCAACCAGGTATATATGTAATGGAAATATTTGTGTTTGGTTCATCATGAAGAGTCTGTGAGTTTTGCTTCAAATGATTATGGAAATTCAAAATAATGTGTTTGGAAAGAAGTCTCTCATGAAAAGACCATTCAAGAAACCCTGACAATACATGTGTTCTGAAGCAAGAATTGGTGAAAGTTGAAACAAATGCTTATTGATTTGTGAACTTGTGGATGAAATGTATATCTTGTGATGTGCAAAAACTGAAGAAACAATAATGTACCAGTATCGAATACAAATGAATGACAAATTACATATCATGTCCCATAGGAGTCTACTTGCATTGATGTTAGACTGGGTCAGTTAGTGTAGAATAATTAGGATTTGTTTGCACCATTCACTGAAGTTAGTTTTCAGTACTAGGAAACAAATATGTATTTCAGGTGGATGAATATTTCTGATTTTAATCTTGTGAAAAGTGGATTATAAATCCACATACATGAACATGAATTAATTTAGAGAGTGTATATTAGACGCATATATTTCATATTTTGAAAAATTTGGAGAGTATATCTATATCTATATCTATATCTATACACACACACACACACACACACACACACACACACAACTCACAGACATTAAAAATACCAATATAAATGCCAATCGAAATTCATCAGTAAATATGTATCATCCAGAAATGCAAAAATATTTATTTTACTGAACATGAGTTAATGTATAATGTTGTTCTACTAGGACGCTCTCCTATAGGTTGAATTTTCATTTCCAACAGCATTTAGGAGGAGTGAACTCTTCTCACAATTTGTATCTGCCAAGACAGCCACCTCACAAAAATGTACGTGTGATACCTGGTAGCATTCTATTTATGCATATAAATATACATGTGTGAATAGGCTACAGAAAAGGGAAACAAGAATTCACATATTTGTTAAGTTTAAAAACACATGGAGAATATTTCAATTAAAATTTGACTAGATTTATAACTCCTACCTTATATAATGCAAATGTCAAGTCCACCTATACAACATGTCTCCTCTGAAGTACTTGTTTTTCTAATGTGTTGGGTTAATTTTCTCCATTATATTAGGATGAATAGTCTGAGTCTACTAGGTATGGGTTAGTGTCAGGGATTCAGTATTTCGAATGGAAAATTGGAAAATGAATCCAATGTGTATGTAAATATATGCTGCACTAATATCCTCCCGCTCTCATCCAGAACAATGCCTTGACATTACCTTCACCCCAAGTAAGACACAATTAGAGGAGAAGAGTTACAAAATCAGTGAATACATATCTCGAATGGAAAATGCTCAGAAGTTCACAACCTTGGAGGTGGTAGAGGAGTTTCCAAAACTAAGGGACAGGGTAAACCCTCCACAAACATGGAGCTCTGCTGGCCTAAAAACTTTTTGAGAAACTGCCTCTGAGCTTCCACACTTGAAATATATGTTGTTTTCAGGAGATTTGGCTTCCTCTGTAGTGAGACCATCAAAGCTGGGTCTGCATCTATGTGACCTGGAGGACATGTTTTCTTATTTTCCAATGAACAAGATGAAGCAGTGCTGAATCCTCTGTTTGTAGGTAAACTGAGGCCACTGGGGACTAAGTGTCTCCCCGTGTGGACTGTGAAGCCATTTGGTCCTCCTCCACTTTTTGTGGTGTTTTTGCTGCTGCACTGTGAGTTTGGTATTTGTTTCACGAAATACTAGGAGCTAACCTGGGACACAGTGCTGGAGGGAGTTCTGTCACATGTGGTGGGTCAGGGTCTGCAAGAGAATGCACCAACTAGGCTCCTATCTCTCACAGCTTGCCCCATTGCCCCCTTGTCCATATCAACCTGATTCTTAATTTTCCTCTGAAAACTCTCCATATAACAAGATGCCTTTACATATAAGGGTCTGCTGGCTGCACCATGTCAGTTACAAGACATTTGGAATCCAATGGTAGATCCACATGGCCCTACCACGGATGTTTTATCAAACACCTCCCCACCACTGCTCTAGACCCACTACTCAGCAGGCTCTAACTTACTGGCATCTCTTTTCTACACCATTTTCATGAAACTCAGTAAATCAAGGCACTGTCTGGTATACTCATGATCAGCAACAGGACATCCAATGTTTCTCCAGTGCCACCTGGTCATAGGAATTTCAAAAATTTCATGGTATTTATCTAGCCATTTTTCAAGCATGAAGTTGGAGGCACTGTGGGTTTCAGTTCATTCAGCAAACATTAAATGGTGAGGAAGCTCATTTCAATGAAATCTCTGGAGAACTCTCACAGGCACGGCTTCCCAAAGAGTGGACAAAAGGTTACATTAGGCCAGGCCCATTGAGGTCTACAATGTGAGGTCCATGTGTGTTTTGACTCTCAACTATGGCTGCCATTTCTTTAAGAATAAAATCATGTGATATCCTTGCTGAGATTCCCAGGCATCTGTCGAAATCCACCCGGGGCCTAGGTCTCAGTTTCCAAGAGCGACTTTCATGCGTGGCCTCTTAAAATCCCAACAAAATTCATGCCAATGCTTCTCTGAGTTCAGTTCCAAAAACCCAGTCTCTAAGGGGAATCACACCAGAGTTCAAGCCCAAGTGGACCCAGTCATTTTTTCCAATGCCACACAAATGACCAAAATTAAAACCAAAACACTCCCACATGGCCCTCATCTTATTCCATATAGTCAATCATCTTAACCTCTGGCTGGAGGTTTCCATGAGGGGCGCAGCCCAAGACAGTGTCCAAAATCAGCTCGTTTGCCCCTCATTTGCCTAAAGTCAGGGTAGCCTGGACACCGTTTCTGTGAACCAGGAGTGAACAAATAAGCCTGCCGTTAATACTTCTGTGTTTCTCCAATTTGAGGCCTACTGATTTTAGGTATCGATTCTTTAGGTGATTTAGAGTCATGCGAAAACACAAGCACCTCTGCAGGGCTTTGAAGAACTCATTTGACCCAAAGAATCCCTATTCTCATTTGATGGAGTGCAGGAACCTAACAGAGGAAGGCAAGAGACTTCATCCACAATGAATGAAATTTTTTGCCATTTTGGTTTTGGAAGCTCACATGGGATCATTCTTAAGATCCATCAGGTGCTGAGAATCGAAGTCACAGCCACACACAGGCCCAAGAGGCTGATAAAGACACATCCTTTTCCAAAGCAATTAAGCAAAGAGCCACAGGTGAGGCCCATTCATTTCCATTTGAAAACTGTTTTCTTCAGGCTTCACAAAGGGGTGGCCTGAGGCAAAGACCTTCCTGACATTCAGTGCAACACAACAATAAGTAAGCAAAAGGCCCAAAGCAGGGTTTCTGCACTGAGACTTTCCTGGTCACACTGATATCTGAGTTTTCTGAGATGCTCGCCATTCTCTTCAGCTATCCAGTACATGGCCATGTCACAGAGCTTGGAGGTGGTACATATTTTGGACACAAATCCATGAGCCTATTCTGGAGAGTGGCCAGAATTCAGGAAGAAAACAACAACTTAGAAAGATAGCAGGTGTTGCACATCGATAAGACAAGCTGCAGTCCATTCATATATTGGGCAGGATGAATTATGGGATGATTTATTCTAGACAGGACACATCCATTAATGCATTCTCTTTTCTAATGTCTACAACAACGGACACAGTGGGATACACAGAAAGAGAAACACTCGCGTGTCAAATGACTTACTAGAAACTGTCCACTCCAAACCAAACAAACCGCCTTTCCTATCTATTCTCAGAACATGAGACAAAACAACAAACCCACACCCACTCCCACAAAGGCACGTCCTTCCCCCAAGTAGGTCTGTGACTATCCGAAGTGTCCTCTGACTGGTGGGGCATACTATGTACCCCGAAATGGCCTGTCTTCTCTCAGATCTTGTTTCCTTGACCAACTCTGTGAAGATGTCAGGAAAAAGTGGTTAGCCACTACCTGTTTTCTCAGGAAAGGTCCATCTTCAGAGCTCTCCTGGCATTTGGCCATCCTCACATCATTAGGTACCAAGAAAACTGACTCTGTCCTTGGTAAATCCAAACAAGTGAGCCCACTGGGACTGGGACTGGACTGCCTCTGGGTGCCTGGCTTCTTGGATACCAAGTTCAGAGAGTTCCATCACCAAGGAAATGAGGTATGTCACATTCTTTGGAACTGAATGAGGTCACTGCCTTGGCAACCACTTTGTCCTAACAGTTGCTTCCAAGGGTAACATAAGATGGAGGTTGCCCCTACTTCCTGTGACACTTTCATAAGGTAGAATGTATATCAACCATTGGCACCCGGGAACAGCTCTCCACTCAGGCCTGGTTTGGTCCATCTTCTCTACAATAAGAAGAGAGAGATTCAGATTCAGACACATCCCTTCATCCTGACCAGGTTGTGTGCCATGGAAGATGACTCTTGCTCTCTCAGGTGCTTCATACCTGCCTACAACTTCTCCAGGTATCATTTGTGCATGGACATTTGAGGTTCTCATCAGGTGGAAGCTCCCCAACTTTCCTGTATTGTAAGAACCACTCTGTCCCTGCTCTTCTGTAAAATGATTGAGGGAACAGTGTATACTTGGGGTTAAAAACAGGTTTGATTTGGATTACGAGTGATTCTGTGTGATGAATAATGGTATTGGGAACCTGCAATATTTACAAGAATATAGAGGTGAAATATAAGAAGGAAAACAGAAATCTAGGTATGATTTGAAGCCCAGAAGGGTTTTGCCCTTGATTGGGATACTTAGCTTTGAATGATGTTCTGCAAAGATGCCTCAGATAATTCGATATACAATGGCATAGGACCTTGTACATTGGATGATTGAATTTAGAAGAGAACATCCAGTCAAAAAGGGATATTCAGTAGGATTAGGAAGATAGTCGGAAGGTTTAGGAAGAAGAGTGAGTATAGGATTTGGACCAAAAGTTCTTTAGCAATAGACTTTCGGTTGTAGAGTGAATGTAAATGTCAGCACATATGAAGAGTCAGTCACTATGTTGAACTGGGGAAAATATGTAGAAAAGAAGATAGCAATAGAAACATTACAAAATCAGGCAAAGTATAAAGTGAGTGATAGAATTAGACATTTTCAACAGGGTTGAGTTTGAATATATAAATTAGGAAGAAAACAAATATGTAGTCACCAATAGGATTGACAATTGACAGCATTAGGCAACCTGGACATGGATGTTTTTAGAAATCCATGTTCACTTTCCATTTAGGCTTTGGTACAATCATAAGTGTGACCTTTCCATTTTTTGTCCAGAATATTACTGTGATAATGAGGTGACATGAGTATTTCTTTCACCATTTCTGGGAGCAATATATTGAAGATGTAAAATGAGAATCGGGGGTACAAAGAGGTGTACCCTGTTTCTAGGAACATAGAGAAAAAGCATGAATAGACCATACTGTGAATAAATAATATAACTTTTTTGAACTTTAAATAATGAATTAACTGATATCTGAAAAATTAAAGGAAATCATATATTGATATACAATCATTCATTCCAACCAGGTATATATCTAATGGAAATATTAGTGTTTTGGTTTATTATGAAGAGTGTGTGAGTTTTGCTTCAAAATGATTATGGAAATTCAAAATAATGTGTTTGGAAAGAAGTCTCATGAAAAGACCAGTCAAGAAACCCTGACAATTCATGTGTTCTGAAGCAAGATGATTAAAGTTGAAACAAATGCTTATTAATTTGTGAACTTGTGGATGAAATGTATATCCTGTGATGTGCAAAAACTGAAGAAACAATAATGTACCAGTGTCGAATACAAATGAATGACAAATTACATATCATGTCCCATAGGAGTCTACTTGCATTGATGTTAGACTGGGTCAGTTACTGTAGAATAATTAGGATTTGTATGCACCATTCACTGAAGTTAGTTTTCAGTACTAGGAAACAAATATGTATTTCAGGTGGATGAATATTTCTGATTATAATCTTGTGAAAAGTTGATTATAAATCCACATACATGAACATGAATGAATTTAGAGTGTGTATATTAGACACATATATTTCATATTTTGAAAAATTTGGAGAGTATATCTATATCTATATCTATATCTATATATATACACACACACACACACACACACACACACACACACACAACACTCACAGACATTAAAAAGTACCAATATAAATGCCAATCGAAATTCATCAGTAAATATGTATCATCCACAAATGCAAAAATATTTATTTTACTGAACATGAGTTAATGTATAATGTTGTTCTACTAAGACTCTCTCCTATAGGTTGAATTTTCATTTCCAACAGCATTTAGGAGGAGTGAACTCTTCTCACAATTTGTATCTGCCAAGACAGCCATCTCACAAAAATGTACGTGTGATACCTGGTAGGATTCTATATATGCATATAAATATACATGTGTGAATAGGCTACAGAAAAGGGAAACAAGAATTCACATATTTGTTAAGTTTAAAAACACATGGAGAATATTTCAATTAAAATTTGACTAGATTTATAACTCCTACCTTATATAATGCAAATGTCAAGTCCAACTATACAACATGTCTCTGTAGAACCTTTGGATGTCCTGTTGTTTATCATGAGTATACTAGACAGTGCCTTGATTGACTGTGTTTCATGAAAATGATCTAGAACAGACATGCCAGTAAGTTGGTGCCTGCTGAGTAGTGTGCCTAGAGCAGTGGTGTGTATGTGTGTCATAATACATCTCTGATGTGGCCATATGGATTTGCCATTGGCTTCCAAATGGCTTGTGACAGACATGGTGAGGCCAGCAGACACTAATATGTAAGGGCGTCTTGTTATATTGAGAGGTTTCATGGCAATGTTAAGAATCAGGTTGCAATAGACAAGGGAAAAAGCTATGTGGGATAGAAGCCTGGTTGGTGCATTCTCCTGCAGACCCTGACCCACCACATGTGGCAGAACTCCATCCAGCACTGTGTCCCTTTTGAACTCCTTGTATTTCGTGAAGCAAATACCAAACTCCCAATGCAGGAGAAAGAAAAACCATGAAAAAGTGGAGGATGACCAAATGGCTTCACAGCCCACATGGGGAGAGACTTAGCACGCACTGGTCACATTTTACTTAAAAGAGAGAATTCACGACTGCTGCCTCATGTTCATTAGAAAATAAAAACCATGTCCTCCAGGTCACATAGAATCAGACCCAGCTTTGATGGTCTCACGACAAAGGAAGCTAAAGCTCCTGAAAACAACATATATTTCAAGTGTCCAACCTCAGAGGCAGTTTATCAAGAAGTCCTTTAGGCCAGCAGAGCTCCATGTTTGTGGAGTTTTTAACCTGTCCCTTACTTATGGAAACTTCTCTACCACATCCAAGGTTGTGAACTCATGAGCATTTTCCATTCCAGTTATATATTCACAGATTTTATAACTCTTCTCCACTAATTGTGTCTTACTTGGGGCGAAGGTAATGTCAAGGCATTGTTCTGGATGAGAGAGGGAAAATATTTTGTGTAGCACATATTTGATAGACATTGGATTCTTTTTCCTATTTTCCATTCAAAATACTGAATCCCTGACACTAACACATACCCTACTAGACTCTGACTACTAATCCTAATATGATGGAGAAAAATAACCCAAATAGAACAGAAATACAAGCAGGTCAGAGGAGGCATGGTGTATTTTTGAACTTTTCTTTTGCATAATAAATGGTAGGTGTTATAAATCTAGTGAATTTTTATTTGGAATAGTTTTTCATGTGTTTTTAAAATTAACAAATATGTGAATCCCTGCCTCCCTTTCTCTGTAGCCTATACAGCACATGTATTTTTATATGTACATATAGAATCCTACCTGGTATCACACGTACATTTTTGTGAGGTTTCTGACTCGGCAGATATAAATTGTGTGAAGAGACTACCCCTCTTAAACGCTGTTGGAACTAAAAATTCAACCTATGGGTGAGCTTCCTAGTACAACAACATTATACATAATTCCATGTTCAGTAAAGTATATATTTTTGCATCAGTAGATGTTATATATTTCATTATAAATTTCATTTGGCATATATTGCTACTTTTTTATGTTTCTCTGTGTGTTTTTTTGGTATATATATATATATATATATATATATATATATATATATATATATACTCTCCTGATTTATCAAAACATGAAATATATGTGTCTTATATACACTCTCTACATTCATACATTCATTCATGTTCATGCATGAGGAAATATAATCAACTTTTCTCAAGATTATTATTGGAAATATTCATCCATCTGAAATACATATTTGTTTCCTTGTACTGACAACTCACTTCTGTGAATGGTGCATACAAATCCTAATAATTCTACAGTATCTGACCCAGTTTAACATCAATGCAAGTAGATTCCTATGGGACATGATGTGTATTTTGACATTCATTTATATTCAACACTGCTACATTAATATTTCTGCAGTTTTTGCACATCATAGGATATATATTTCATCCACAAGTTCCCAACTTTATAGGTATTTTTTCACTTTTAATCATTTCCTGCTTCAGAACACATGTATTCCTCCCGGTTTCTTGACTGGTCTTTTCATGAGACTTCTCTGCAAACACATTTTTTTTTAATTTCATAATCAGTTTTGAAGCAAAACTCACACACTTTTCATGATAAACCATAAATCTAATATCACCATTAGAAGCATAACTGTTTGGAATGGATGATTGTATATCAATATTAGGTTTCCTGTATATTTTCAGAAATCAATTCAATCCATTATTTAAAGTTCGAATCAGTTATATTATTTATTCACAGTATGGTCTATTCATGCATTATCTCTATATTCATAGGCACAAGGTACACCTATTTGTACCCCCAATTAATTTATATGTCTTCAAAATATTGCTTTCCTACATATTTTACCCAGTTCATCATTGTGACTGACTCTTCACATGTGCTGACATTTACATTCACTCTCTACCTGAAACCCTATTGCTAAAGAACTTTTGGTCCAAATCCTATACTCACTCTTTTATCTAAACCTACCGACTATTTTCCTAATCCTACCGAATATCCCTTTTTGACTGGATGTTCTCTTCCACATTCAATCATCCAAATTAGAAGGTCCTATGCCATAGTATATTGATTTAACTGAGACAACTGTGCAGGACATAAATCAATGCTAAGTATCCCAATCAAGGGCCCAATGCCCTTCTGGGCTTCAAAACTTACCTAGATTTCTGTTTTCATACTTATATTTCACCTATATATTCTTATAAATATCGCAGGTTCCTAATACAAATATTCATTCCAGAGAATGATTCCTAACCTAAATTGAACATGTTATTAACCCTAACCATACACTTTTCCCTCAATCTAATTTTACAGAAGAGCAGGGACAGAGTTGGTCTTACAATTCAGGAATATAGGCGATCTTCCAGCTGCTGAAAACCTAAAAGGTCCATGCTGAAATGATCCTTGGAGAAGATGTAGGCAGATATGAAGGACATGAGAGAGCAAAAGTCATCTTCCATGGCAAACAACCTGGTCAGGTTGATGGGATGTGTCTGAATTAGCCTCTCTCTTCCTAATGTAGAGAAGATGGACCAGACCATGCCTGTGTGGAGAGCTGTTCCCCGGTGCCTATGGTTGATATACCATTCTAACATATGAATGAGTCACAGCAAGTAGAGGCAGCCTCCATCTTTTGGGAACCATGTAAGCAACTGTTAAAACTAAGTGGTTTCCAAGGGAGTGACTTCATTCAGATCTTGAAGAAAGTGACATCACCTTACAGTTTTGGTAATGAAAGTGTGATCTTGGGATCCAGGAAACCAGGCACACAGAGTCAAACCCACTCCATGTCCCAGTGGGCTAACTTGTTTGGATTTAACAAGACAAAGTCACTCTTTCTTTGTACCTACTGATGTGAGGACAGCCAAATGCCTGGAAACTATGAAGACTGGCCTTTCCAGAGAAAGCAGGTAGTTTCTCACCATGGGCTCCTGACAACTTCACAGAGTTGGCCAAAGAGACCAGATTGGAGACAGGACAGCCATTTTGGGGGAACATAGTATGGCCCACAAGTCAGAGGACACTCCGGATAGTCACAGACCTACTTGGGGAAAGGAGGTGACTTTTTGGGTGTGAGTGTGAGTTTGTGGTTTTGTCTCATGTTCTGAGAATAGTTAGGAAAGCTGGTTTGTTTGTTTTGGAGTGGACTGTGTCTAGTAAGTCCTTTGACAAGGTGAGTGTTTCTGTGTCTATATATCATACTGTGTCCGTGATTGTAGACATTAGAAAAGAGAATGCATCAATGGATGTGTCCTGTCTACGAGAAAGCTTCAAAGCATTCATCCTGTGCAATTTATGAATGGACTGCAGGTTGACGTATGGATTGGCAACTCCTGCCATCTTTCTAAATTCCTGTTTTCTTCCTGAATTCTGGACACTCTCCAGAATACGCTCATGATTTTGTGTCCAAGATATGTACCACCTCCATCTCTGTGACATGGCCATGTACTGGATAGCTGATGGGAATGGCGAGTATCTCAGAAAACTCAGATATCAGTATGCCCAAGAAAGTCTCAGTGGAGAAACCCTGCTTTGGGCCTTTTCTTACCTATTCTGTTGCCCTGAATGTCAGGAAGGTCTTTGCCTCAGGCCACACTTTGTGAAGCCTGCAGAAAATAGTTTTCAAATGGAAAAGAATGGTCATTTCCTGTGCCTCTTTGCTTAATTGCTTTGGAAATGGATGTTTCTGAATCAGCCTCTCAGCCCTATGTGAGGCTATGGCTTAGATTCACAGCACATGATGGGTCTAAAGAAAAATCCCATGTGTGCATCCCAAACCAAAATGGACAAAAGAGCTGTCAGAGTAGTTCTTACAATACAGGAAAGTTGGGGACCTTCCACCTGATGAGAACCTCAAATGTCCATGCACAAATGATACCTGGAGAAGTTGTAGGCAGGTATGAAGCACCTGAGAGAGCAAAAGTCATCTTCCATGGCAAACAACCTGGTCAGGATGAAGGGATGTGTCTGAATCTGAATCTCTCTCTTCTTATTGTAGAGAAGATGGACCAAACCAGGCCTGAGTGGAGAGCTGTTCCTGGGTGCCAATGGTTGATATACATTCTACCTTATGAAAGTGTCACAGGAAGTAGGGGCAACCTCCATCTTATGTTACCCTTGGAAGCAACTGTTAGGACAAAGTGGTTGCCAAGGCAGTGACCTCATTCAGTTCCAAAGAATGTGACATACCTCATTTCCTTGGTGATGGAACTCTCTGAACTTGTTATCCAAGAAGCCAGGCACCCAGAGGCAGTCCCAGTCCCAGGCCCAGTGGGCTCACTTGTTTGGATTTACCAAGGACAGAGTCAGTTTTCTTGGTACCTAATGATGTGAGGATGGCCAAATGCCAGGAGAGCTCTGAAGATGGACCTTTCCTGAGAAAACAGGTAGTGGCTAACCACTTTTTCCTGACATCTTCACAGAGTTGGTCAAGGAAAGAAGGTCTGAGAGAAGACAGGCCATTTCGGGGGAACATAGTATGGCCCACCAGTCAGAGGACACTCCGGATAGTCACAGACCTACTTGGGGGAAGGAGGTGCCTTTGTGGGAGTGGGTGTGGGTTTGTTGTTTTGTCTCATGTTCTGAGAATAGATAGGAAAGGCGGTTTGTTTGGTTTGGAGTGGACAGTTTCTAGTAAGTCATTTGACACGGCGAGTGTTTCTGTTTCTGTGTATCCCACTGTGTCTGTTGTTGTAGACATTAGAAAAGAGAATGCATTAATGGATGTGTCCTGTCTAGTATAAATCTTCCCATAATTCATCCTGCCCAATATATGAATGGACTGCAGCTGGTCTTATCGATGTGCAACACCTGCTATTTTTCTAAGTTGTTGTTTTCTTCCTGAATTCTGGCCACTCTCCAGAATAGGCTCATGGATTTGTGTCCAAAATATGTACCACCTCCAAGCTCTGTGACATGGCCATGTACTGGATAGCTGAAGAGAATGGCGAGCATCTCAGAAAACTCAGATATCAGTGTGACCAGAAAAATCTCAGTGCAGAAACCCTGCTTTGGGCCTTTTGCTTACTTATTGTTGTGTTGCACTGAATGTCAGGAAGGTCTTTGCCTCAGGCCACCCCTTTGTGAAGCCTGAAGAAAACAGTTTTCAAATGGAAATGAATGGGCCTCACCTGTGGCTCTTTGCTTAATTGCTTTGGAAAGAGATGTGTCTTTATCAGCCTTTGGACCTGTGTGTGGCTGTGACTTAGATTCTCAGCACCTGATGGATCTTAAGAATGATCCCATTTGAGCTTCCAAAACCAAAATGGCAAAAAATATCATTCATTGTGGATGAAGTCTCTTGCCTTCCTCTGTTAGGTTCCTGCACTCCATCAAATGAGAATAGGGATTCTTTGGGTCAAATGAGTTCTTCAAAGCCCTGCAGAGGTGCTTGTGTTTTCGCATGACTCTAAATCACCTAAAGAATTGATACCTAAAATCAGTAGGCCTGAAATTGGAGAAACAAAGAAATATTAAAGGCAGGCTTATTTGTTCACTCCTGGTTCACAGAAACGGTGTCCAGGCTACCCTGACTTTAGGCAAATGAGGGGCAAAGGAGCTGATTTTGGACACTGTCTTGGGCTGCGCCCCTCATGGAAACCTCCAGCCAGAGGTTAAGATGATTGACTATATGGAATAAGATGAGGGCCATGTGGGAGTGTTTTGGTTTTGATTTTGGTCATTTGTGTGGCATTGGAAAAAATGACTGGGTACACGTAGGGTTGAACTCTGGTGTGATTCCCCTTAGAGACTGGGTTTTGGAAATGAACTCAGAGAAGCATTGCCATGAATTTTGTTGGGATTTTAAGAGGCCACGCATGAAAGTCGCTCTTGGAAACTGAGACCTAGACCCCGGGTGGATTTCAACAGAGGACTGGAAATCTCAGCAAGGATATCACATGATTTTATTCTTAAAGAAATGGCAGCCATAGTTGAGAGTCAAAACACACATGGACCTCACATTGTAGACCTCAATGGGCCTGGCCTAATGTGACCATTTGTCCACTCTTTGGGAAGCCGTGCCTGTGAGAGTTCTCCAGAGATTTCATTGAAATGAGCTTCCTCACCATTTAATGTTTGCTGAATGAACTGAAACCCACAGTGCCTCCAACTTCATGCTTGAAAAATGGCTAGATAAATACCATGAAATTTTTGAAATTCCTATGACCAGGTGGCACTGGGGAAACATTGGATGTCCTGTTGCTGATCATGATTATACCAGACAGTGCCTTGACTTACTGAGTTTCATGAAAATGGTGTAGAACAGAGATGCCAGTAAGTTGGAGCCTGCTGAGTAGTGGGTCTAGAGCAGTGGTGGGGAGGTGTTTGATAAAACATCCGTGGTAGGGCCATGTGGATATACCATTGGATTCCAAATGGCTTGTAACTGACATGGTGCAGCCAACAGACCCTTATATGTAAAGGCATCTTGTTATATGGAGAGTTTTCAGAGGAAAATTAAGAATCAGGTTGATATGGACAAGGGGGCAATGGGGCAAGCTGTGAGAGATAGGAGCCTAGTTGGTGCATTCTCTTGCAGACCCTGACCCACCACATGTGACAGAACTCCCTCCAGTACTGTGTCCCAGGTTAGCTCCTAGTATTTCGTGAAACAAATACCAAACTCACAGTGCAGCAGCAAAAACACCACAAAAAGTGGAGGAGGACCAAATGGCTTCACAGTCCACACGGGGAGACACTTAGTCCACAGTGGCCTCAGTTTACCTACAAAGAGAGGATTCAGCACTGCTTCATCTAGTTCATTGGAAATAAGAAACCATGTCCTCCAGGTCACATAGATGCAGACCCAGCTTTGATGGTCTCACTACAAAGGAAGCCATATCTCCTGAAAACAACATATATTTCAAGTGCAAAACTCAGTGGCAGTTTCTCAAAAAGTTTTTAGGCCAGCAGAGCTCCATGTTTGTGGAGTGTTTACCCTGTCCCTTAGTTTTGGAAACTGCTCTACCACCTCCAAGGTTGTGAACTCCTGAGCATTTTCCATTCCAGATATGTATTCACTGATTTTGTAACTCTTCTCCTCTAATTGTGTCTTACTTGGGGTGAAGGTAATCTCAAGACATTGTTCTGGATGAGAGCAGGAGGATATTTGTGCAGCATATATTTACATACACATTGGATTCATTTTCCAATTTTCCATTCGAAATACTGAATCCCTGACACTAACCCATTCCTAGTAGACTCAGACTATTCATCCTAATATAAGGGAGAAAATTAACCCAACACATTAGAAATACAAGCACTTCAGAGGAGACATGTTGTATTGTTGGACTTGACATTTGCATTATATAAGGTAGGAGTTATAAATCTAGTCAAATTTTAATTGAAATATTCTCCATGTGTTTTTAAACTTAACAAATATGTGAATTCTTGTTTCCCTTTTCTGTAGCCTATTCACACATGTATATTTATATGCATATATAGAATCCTACCAGGTATCACACGTACATTTTTCTGAGGTAGCTGCCTTGGCAGATACAAATTGTGAGAAGAGTTCACTCCTCCTAAATGCTGTTGGAAATGAAAATTCAACCTATAGGAGAGCGTCCTAGTAGAACAACATTATACATTAACTCATGTTCAGTAAAATAAATATTTTTGCATTTGTGGATGATATATATTTACTGATGAATTCGATTGGCATTTATATTGGTACTTTTTAATGTCTGTGAGTGTTGTGTGTGTGTGTTTGTGTGTGTGTGTGTATATATATATATATATATATATATATATATAGATATAGATATAGATATAGATATAGATATAGATATAGATATAGATATAGATATAGATATACTCTCCAAATTTTTCAAAATATGAAATATATGTGTCTAATATACACTCTCTAAATTCATTCATGTTCATGTATGTGGATTTATAATCAACTTTTCACAAGATTATAATCAGAAATATTCATCCACCTGAAATACATATTTGTTTCCTAGTACTGAAAACTAACTTCAGTGAATGGTGCATACAAATCCTAATTATTCTACAGTAACTGACCCAGTCTAACATCAATGCAAGTAGACTCCTATGGGACATGATATGTAATTTGTCATTCATTTGTATTCGACACTGGTACATTATTATTTCTTCAGTTTTTGAACATTATAAGATATACATTTGCCAAGGCAGTGACCTCATTCAGTTCCAAAGAATGTAACATACCTCATTTCCTTGGTGATGGAACTCTCTGAACTTTGTATCCAAGGAGCCAGCCACCCAGAGGCAGTCCCAGTCCCAGTCCCAGTGGGCTCACTTGTTTGGATTTACCAAAGATAGAGTCAGTCATTCTTGGTACCTACTGAAGTGAGGATTACCAAATGCCTGGAGAGCTCTGAATAGGGAGCTTTCCTGAGAAAGCAGGTAGTGGCTCTCCACTTTTTCCTTACAACTTTACAGTGTTGGCCAAGGAAAACAGATCTGAGAGAGGACAGGCCATTTCGGAAGAACAGAGTATGGCCACCAGTCAGAGGACACTCTGGTTAGTCATACACCTATGGGGAAGGAGGTGCCTTTTTGGGAGTGGGTGTGGGTTTGTGGTTTGTCTCATGTTCTGAAAATAGGTAGGAATGGCGGTTTGTTTGTTTTGGAGTGAACTGTTTCCGGTAAGTCGTTTGAAGAGGTGAGTGTTTCCATGTCTGTGTATCCCACTGTGCCTGTGGTAGTAGACATGAGAAAAGAGAATGCAGCAATGGATGTGTCATGTCTAGTATAAAGCTTCCCAGCATTCATCCTGCCCAATTTATGAATGGAGTGTGGCTTGCCTTATGCACGGGCAACACCTAATACCTTCCTAAGTCCCTGTTTTCTTCCTGAATTCTGGCCACTCTCTAGAATAGGCTCATGGTTATGTGTCCAAGATATGTACCAAATCCAAGGTCTTTGACATGGCCATGTACTGGATACCTGAATGGAATGGCCAGCATCTCAGAAAACTCAGATATCAGTGTGACCAGGAAAGTCTCAGTGGATATACCCTGCTTTGGGCCTTTTGCTTACCTATTGTTCTGTTGCCCTGAATATCAGGAAGGTCTTTGTCTCATGAAACCCCTTTGTTAAGCCTGAAGAAAACAGTTGTCAAATGGAAATGAATGTGCATCACCTCTGGCTCTTTGCTTAATTTCATTGGAAAAGGATGTGTCTGATTCAGGCCCTTTGCCCTGTTTTAGGCTGTGACTTAGATTCTCAGCACCTGATGGATGTAAAGAAAGATTCCATATGTGCATCTAAACCAAAATGGAAAAACGTTCAATCAATGTGCATGAATTATATTGCCTTCCTTTGTTAGGTTTCTGAAATCCATCATGTCAGAATAGGGATTCTTTGGGTGAAATGAGTTCTTCAAATCTCTGCAGAGGTGCTTGGCTTTTCTCATGACTCCAATTCACAAAAAGAATCTAGACCCCACAGTCAGAGAGCCTCAAATTGGAGAAGCGAAGCAGTATTAAGGGCAGGCCTATTTGATCACTCCTGGTTCACAGGAAGGGTGTCCAAGCCACCCTGACATTCGGCACATGAGGGGCAAGGGAGCTTACTTTGGACACTGTCTTGGGATGTGCCTCTCATGAAAACCTCCATCCAGATGTTATGATGAGTATCTTTATGGTAGAAGATGAGGGCCATGTAGGAGTGTTTTGGTTATAATTGTGGTCATTTGTGTGGCAGTTGGAAGAAATGACTGGGTAAACCTGGGCTTGAATTCTGCTGTGATTCCCCTTAGAGACTGAGTTCTGGAACTGACCTCAGAAAAGTATTGACATGAATTGTGTTGGGATTTTAGGAGGCCAGGAATGAGAGTTGCCATTGGAACCTGGGATCAAGGCCCAGAGTGGCTTTCCACAGAACACTGGGAATCACAGCCAGGATATTACATGATTTTATTCTGAAAGACTTGGCAGGCATAATTGAGATTCAAAACACACTTGGACCTCGCTTTGTAGGCCTCAATGGGCCTGGCTTCATGTGACTTTTTGGCCTCTCTTTGGGTAGACTTGCCTGTGAGAGTGCTCCAGAGATTTCCCTGAAATTAGCTTCCTCACCATTTAATGGTTCCTGAATGAATTGAAACCAACATTGCCTCCAAATGCATCTGTGAAAAAATGCTAGAAAATTACCATGAAATTTTAGAAATTCCGATGACCAGCTGGCACTGGAGGACCTTTGATGTCCTGTTGATGATCATGAGTATACCAGACAGGGCCTTGATTGACTGGGTTTCATGAAAATGGTGTATAACAGAGATGCCAGTAAGTTGGGGCCTGGTAAGTAGTGGGCCTAGAGCTGTGTTATGCAAATGTGTGATAAAACATCTGTGGTGGGGCCATGTGGATCTTCCATTGGCTTCCAAATGGCTGTGACTGACATGGTGCAACCATCACACCCATATATGTAAAGGCATATTTTTATATGGAGAGGTTTCAGAGCAATGTTCAGTATCATGTTGCTATTGTCAAGGGGGCAAGCTACTTGAGATAGAACCCTGGTTGGTGCATTCTCCTGGAGACCCTGCCAACCACACCTGACAGAACTCCCTTCAGCACTGTGTCCCATTTGAACTCGTTGTATTTCATGAAACAAATACCAAACTCCCAGTGCAGCAGCAAGAAACACCACGAAAATTGGAGGATGACCATTGGTTTCACAGTCCACACGGGAAGACCCTTAGCCCTCAGTGGCCAATGTTTACCTACAAAAAGAGAATTCATCACTGCTGCCTCATTTTTATTTGAAAATAAGTAACCATTTCCTCCAGGTCACATAGATGCAGATCCAGCTTTGATGGTTTCACTACAAATAAAGCTAAAGCTCCTGACAACAACATATATTTCAAGTGCCCAACCTCAGAGGCAGATTCTCAAAAAGTCTTTTGGCCAGCAGAGCTCTATGTTTGTGGAGTGTTTACCCTGTCTCTTACTTTTGGAAACTCCTCTACCACCTCCAAAGATGTGAAATCTGGAGCATTTTCCAGTCTAGATATGTATTCACAGATTTTCTAACTCTTCTCCTCTAATTGTGTCTTACTTGGGGCGAAGGTAATGTCAAGGCATTGTTCTGGAGGAGAGTGGGAAGATTTTTCCGTAGCATATATTTGCATACACATTGGATTCAGTGTCCTATTTTCAATTCAAAATACTGAATACCTGACTCTAACCCATACCCTACCAGACTCTGACTACTACTCCTAATATGATGGAGAAAAATAACCCATAAAGAATAGAAATACAAGCAGTTCAGAGTAGGCATGGTGTATAGATGGACTTGCCTTTTGCATGATACAGAGTTGGAGTTATAAATCTAGTCAATTGTTTGTTGAAATAGTTGTCCTTGTATTTTTAAGGTTAACAAATATGTGAATTCCTGTCTCCCTTTCTCTGTATTCTTATATGCACATATAGATTCCTATCTGGTACCACACGTACATTCTTGTGAGGTGGCTGACTTGGCAGATACAAATTGTTAGAAGAGATCACTCCTACTAAACCCTGTTGGAACTGAATATTCAACCTATGGGTGAGCTTGCTAGTTGAACAGCATTATACATAAATCCATGTTCAGTAAAATGAATATTTTTAGATCTGTGGATGGTATATATTTTATAATGAATTTTGATTGACATATATATTGCTACTTTTTTGTCTGTGTGTTTGTTTTATGTATATGTATATATATATATGTATATATATATATATATACATATATATATATATATATATATATATACACTCTCCAGATTTTTCAAAATATGAAATATATGTGTCTTATAATCACTCCCTAAATTCATTCATGTTCATGTATATGGATTTATAATCAACTATTCACAAGATTATTCTCAAAAATATTCATCCACCTGAAATTTGCCCAATGCTCTCAAATGTCAATCCTATTTGTGACTACATATTTTTTCTTCCTAAGATTATATATTTAAACTCAACCCTGTTCAAAATGTCTAATCCTATCACACACTTTATACTTTGCCTGATTTTGTAATGTCTCTATTGATATATGCTTTCCTACATATTTTCCCCACTTCATCATTGTGACTGACTCTTCACTTGTGCTGACATTTACATTCACTCTCTAATCGAAATCCTATTGCTAAGAAACTTTTGTTCCAAATCTTATACTCACCCTTCTTCCTAAACTTACTGACAATCTTCCTAATGCTACAGACTATCCCTTTTTGACTGGATGTTCTCTTCTACATTCAATCATCCAAGTAAACGTGGTGCGAGCTTCAGAGGAGGAGACTACCAACAGGCTATCTCATACAACATCAAAGGGTTTATTGGGTGTCCAGAATGCTGGGGTTCAGAGCTCACCTGAATAGAGCAGATAGCCCTGAGAATAGCTGAAGTAGAGCTTATATACTTTCCCTGGAGAGTGAAGGGTGGGAATTGTATTGATGGGTCAGGGCGAGTGGGCGGTTTGCATGCAACTGGGAGAGGCAGTACATTCTGCAATTTGGCAGCTGGGGATAGAACATTCTCGGAACAAGTTTTGCAAACATTTCTCAAGATTTCAACAGTGTTCTGTTAAGCATACAGAAAAACAAGATGTGACAAGTACCTATTTTATTAATATTTCATTCCCCACTTCTTCTTCTGGCTAATTTTAATCATAAAAATGATCATTGGAGGGTGTCACATTCAATGTCTGCTGGTGGGGTATTACCATAAGTTTAACTCCTCCAATTTGAGCCTGGAGAAAAGATATTACACGGTTGAGCAAACAGGTTTTTATAGTTAGCAATAATATGAGGATTATTATTGGACCGGCCAGGGTTGATAAAAACGTAGTTAACCAGGGGGACTGTGTGAACCAAGACTCAAGCCACCCTTTTTGGGCCCTCTCTCATTTGTTGATGCTCTTCAAGGTGTCTTTTAAATTTACTCATAGATTTTATTACGGCTCCACTATAGTCAGCATAAAAACAACATTCTTCCCTCAATGCAGCACAAAGGCCCCCTTCTCTAATGAAGAGGAGGTCCAACCCTCAACTGTTCTGTAAAACAACTTCAGAGAGAGAGGTTAATGTTTCATGCAAAGCCCTGAAGGAGGTTTCTAATATCTTACTTTTGCTCTATTGCTGCTTCTAATTGGGTCATCTTTTGTGTCCCATGGACAATGCCACTGGTTCCTCTGCCCACCCGTGCAGCAACTCCTATTCCTAATAGGATGGCTAAAGTGAGGGATATGTGTTCCCAGTGGAACCGGTTGTATGCCCCCCCTATTTGATCTTCAAATGAACCTGCGTCATGATAGAGCACTCTGGGAAACATCTGCACCATTACACAATTTATCACATATCCTGATCATTTCATGAAAACATAAACGATGTTTAAGTATATAGAATTATGCTGTTGTAGGCACTGACAAACAACGCACCTAAGATAGCACTCAAGAGAGGGAAACAGTCCTATTTGGTTGCAACCGGATTCAGAGGGCATTGCTTCTATTGTAATCAATTAATCCCCTGAAACTCAAGTTTAGGTAGTTTCAGAATTTTGTACCCAACATATAAGGGATGGGGCTCAGAAGTTCACAGTCTTCAGAAGTTTAAAAAAGCAGTATTTGTTTCTGTTTTTCCTTCTGTTCTGGGCAAGTTAACTTTTCAAGGACACCTGGGAGGAGGAGAGCTTTTTCTTCCCTTTCTTATTTTCCCCCTGCCAGCTGTTACCATGGAGCCCGGTTGGTAATTTCTTTATCTTAGAAATGTAGCCATCTCTGTGAAGCCCCAGCTGAAGGCCAGAGGACTTGTTCACATATTTTGTGAAAAACTAGTTAGGGGTTGTCTAGCTTAGAAGTACTGAGATTTTTAGCCAGTGGCCAAGTAGAACAGGGCAATACGAAAGAGAAAGTTTATCTACATTAAAGTCTTTATTGGGACTGTTTTGCTGAAAGTTCAAAACTCAGCCATGGTGAAGACTTCTGAAGAAGGTCATTTAAGACTTTTCTGTGGGCCTGGTACAGAGGGGGAAAGACGGGGAAGGTGGGGCTGAGAGCACCTCCGAGGATCTGAGAATGAGGGAAAAGAGAGATGTAAAAGAATAATGCGAAAGGGTATTGGGAATTTCCTAGCAGCAAACTTGAGCAGTAGATCAGGTAGAGCAGAGTGAAAGACGGGAGTGAGGATCCCAAAATCCTGTGAGGGACTTTAAATTTTAGTAACCTGTTTTCAGTGATGACAAAGCAACTTTAAAGGCCAATTATATTACATCTTGGATAAGGGTCTCAGGGCTCTCCTCAGCTCGTTTGAGCATTGGGTTAGCTGGTAAGAGGACCTGGTGGGACCCGGTGAGGGCACTGATAGGAGATGAGAGGAATGAGTCGGTGGAGCGGTACCTATGTACCCGCTACCTCAGCAAGGGGGCGATGGTCTGAGAACTGGTGGAGCTTTGGGTTTCTGATCTAGTTATTGGAGGGGAGAAATCAAGTTGCTGAGATGGGAGTGACATCAGAGGGTCTGGAGCAGAAGGCTGAGGATAATGATCTATTGGAGAAGCATAGTTCAGGATGTGAGTGAGGGAGGGAAAAGGCTTCCACATAGGGGAATTTCCTTTCACTCTTTTGAGCACTTGCAGAAGTTAAAAATATCACGCAAAATTTGAGGATCTAGAGACCCCTCTGTGTGCCATAGTTTTTGGTTGTCTAATTGGTAATGTGGCCAATGCTGTGTACTGAATTTGATGAAGAATTGGGGTTCCATCAGGCAGCCCCTGTATGCACACATTCCCATGACATACAGAAAAAGTCGGCTTTTCCCCCACACAGCCGTTACTCTTTGTGGCTTTGATAGTCTGCCAGGCAAACTTAGTAATCTAGACTAGCCAACCTGCATCTGTTTCGCGTGTCCCTACATCCATAATGTTTGTTTCCATTATCTATGGTACAGAAGGGATTTAATGGTATTTTAGTGGGATCCTCTTCATCAGGGATATCACAAAAGGAAATACCTATAGCCAGCTAACAAATGTCTGGGTGGAGAGATGGCCACCAGGTCCCTAAGGGGGCTGTATGCGAGATAGACCATACTTCTTTTCCAGTAGGATTTGTGATCAGCCATCACTGCTTAATGGGCTGATGAGGGTTAGGACTACTTGTAGCCAAGGGGAGAGTATATAACCTTATTCACATTGCGAATACACAATTTGAAACTGTTACCAGTCTTTTTCAGTTTCCAGAAAGATTCTGTACAGGGAGCAGGCTTGAGATGAGAGGTATGGATCCAGGAAGTGATTCTGTTTACGTTTACCACTGTAGGTGTTATAATAGCAACTGGTATGGTCCTTTTCAGCGGGGTACCAGGGATGACACCTGATATCATCTTACATAGATGAAATCTCTTACTTGATATGGATGTGGAATCCCCTGGTTCCCAGTTGGGTAGGCAGTGGCCAGCTGTTTTCACAGGTATTACTGAGTTCTTTCAAGATCTTTAAGTCTGTCAAGCAAGGGGGTGTGGAAAGGATCTTTAGGTCTTACAGTTGGGCTTAGGTCCCCTACTGGAGGAGGGCCACCGTAAAGAATTTCACACGTGGTAAGATTACTCAAAGAAACAAAGGGATTTTTTCTTGCATGAAACATTGCATAAGGCAGGAGCATAGTCCAATCCTATGCTGGTCTCTAAGCTTAATTTCGTTAAGGTCTCTTTAATGGTTCTATTCATTCTTTCTACTTGTCTTGAACTCTGTGGTCTATAAGCACAATTTAAATTCCAATTAATCCCCAGGTTCCTGGCTAACCCCTGACTTACCTGGGCCATGAACATCGGTCCATTGTCAGATCCTATTACCGGCTTAGCTTCCTCCAATGGTAGAGAGGCTTAGTCAGCAGCAGCGGAATCACTTAGAGTGTGTTGTGTGTTAGGGGACGAGGGCAGGGGATGAGGAGGGGGAGAAGAGTCCAGTAGAGTCAAATCTGTGACTCAGGGAGAACAGAGGGTGGAGGAGGAGGAGGTTGAGAGGGTTTGAGAGATCATGGGGGAAGGAGTAGGAGCAGAGGTAGGGGCAAGGAAAGGCTTCACCCATGGAGGAGGAGATTTGCAGAGGTCCTGCCAAGTTAAGATATATGGCTGTTGATCCGGATGGCTATGTGGCGCTGGCTGAAAGACAATACCTCTGACTTTTTAAATTAGTGGGAAGTAGAAAGATCCTTCTAGGGGCCATACGACTCCAAAGATGGGCCATTCTGAGGCACAGAGATTCTGCCAGGTCCAGCGATTTACTAAAAAAAGAAAGATTCTGAGCCCTTAAGCGGACTTTGGTCCAGTGATCAAGGGTCAGGGACAGAGGCATTGACGTGCTCTGTTCCATAATGAAAGTTCCACAAACAGTAAAAGCAAGGACACACGACACAGATAAGACAAGACCATAAAGACAGGCAATGAACGTCCAACACTGAGACCAGGAATGAGTAGCCGGCAAAACCCAATGGTATGGCAATAACGAATCTAAAAGAAAATATCACTGAGTCGAGAAGACTATTGTTCCTTGATTTCCCGAGTTCTCTGCGGGGTCCTCCAGAGAGGTGCCCTTTCTCTCTGTGACACGTCTCTCAGCCACCGTCGGAGAGAGCCCAGGCTCTTCATCGCCAGCAATTTTGCCAAGCCCTAACAAGAAACCTGAAACCGGAAAGAGGCGCCTTACTTGCTCCGAGAGGAGCCCGTTGGGGTCTCTCGTCCGCCACTGCTGGAACTCAGTGGAACCTCAATATGTAAAGGTCAGGCGAGTGTCAGAGGAAGATACTACCAAGAGACTGTCTCATGCAACAGCAAAGGGTTTATTTGTGGTCCAGCATGCTGGAGCTCAGAGCTAAATTAAATAGAGCAGAGACCTCTGAGAACAGCTTAAGCAGAGCTTATATACTTTCCTTGGAGAGTGAAGAGAGGGAAGTTCAGTGATGGGTAAGGGCGAGTGGGCGGTTTGCATGACACCGAGTGAGGGAGTACATTCTGCAGTTCGGCTGTTGGGAACAGTACATTCTAGAACAAGATTAGCAAACATTTCTCAAGATTTCAACAGTGCTTTGTTAAGCATACAGAAAAACAGGAAGTGACAAGTACCTATTTTATTAATTTTATTAACCTTTCACTACCGACTATGCCTTTTTGACTTGATGTTCCTTCTACATTAATTCATGCAACGTACAAGGTGCTATGCCATTGTATATCGATTTATCTGAGACAACTCTGCAGAACGTAATTCAACACCACGTATCCCTATCAAGGGCCCAATGCCCTTCTGGGCTTCAAATCAGACTTAAATTTCTTTTTTCATACATATATTTCACCTATATATTCTTCTACACATAGCAAGTTCCCAATACGATCATTCATCCAGCAAAATGATTTCTAACCCAAATCGAGCATGTTTTTAAACATAACCGGACACTGTTCCCTCAATCTAACTTTACAGAAGAGCAGGGAAGGAGTTGATATTACAATACAGAAATGTAGAAAAACTTCCACCTGCTGAGAACCTCAAAGGTCCATGCAGAAATGATCCCTGGAGAAGATGTAGGAAGCAATAAAGGACCTGAGAGACCAAAAGTCATCTTCCATGACAAACAACCCAGTCAGGATAAAAGGTTGTGTCTGAATCAGATTTTTTTTTAATGTAGAGATCATGGACCAAACCAGGCCTGTGTGGAGATCTATTCCTGGGTGCCTTTGGTTGATATACCATTCTAACTTGTGAAAATGTCACAGGAAGTAGGGGCAGCCTCAATCTCTTGGGACCCTTGGAAGCAACAGTTAGGACAAAGTGTCTGCCAAGACAGTGCCCTCATTCAGTTCAGGAAGGAAGTGACCTCACCTCACTTTCTTGGTGATGGAACTCTCTGAACGTGGGATCCAGGAAGCCAGGCACACAGAGCCAGTCCCAGTCCCAGTCCCAGTGGTCTCACTTGTTTGGATTTAAAAAGGACAGGGTCAGTATTTTTTGGTACCTACAGATGTGAGGAAGGCCAAATGCCAGGAAAGCTCGCATGCAGGGCTTTTCATGAGAAAGCAGGTAGTAGCTCACCGTTGGCTCCTAAGAAGTTCACAGAGTTGGCCAAGGAGACAAGATCTGAGACAGGAAAGGCCATTTTGGGGGAACATATTATGGCCCACAAGTCAGAGGACACTCTGGATAGTCACAAACCTACTTAGGGGAAGGAGGTGCCTTTGTGGGTGTGGTTGTGGGTTTGTGGTTTTGTCTCATTTTCTGAGAATAGGTAGGACAGTCGGTTTGTTTCATTTGAAGTGGACTGTTTCTAGTAAGTCTTTTCACAGGGCGAGTGTTTCTATGTCTGTGTATTCCACTGTTTCCGTGGTTGTAGACATTAGAAAGAGAATCCATCAATGGATGTGTCATGTCTAGTAGAAATCGTCTCAGCATTCATATTGCCCCGTTTATGAATGGACTGTAGCTTGCCTTATCGATGAGCAACACCTGCTACCTTCCTAAGTTTCTATTTTCGTCCTGAATTCCGGCCAATCTCAAGAATAGGCCCATGGTTTTGTGTCCAAGATATGTACCACCTCCAAGCTCTGTGACATGGCCATGTACTGGATAGCTGTAGGGGATGGCGAGCATCTCAGAAAACTCAGATATCAGTGTGACCAGGAAAGTCTCAGAGGAGAAACCCTGCTTCCGGCCTTTTGCTTACCTATTGTTCTGTTGCCCTGAATTTCAGGAAGGTCTTTGCCTCAGGCCACCCCTTTGTGAAGCCTGAAGAAAACAGTTTTCAAATGGAAATGAATGGGCATACCTGTGGCACTTTCCTTAATTGCTTTGGAAAGGGATGTGTCTGAATCAGGCCCTTGGCCCTGTGTGTGGCTGTGGCTTAGATTCTCAGCACCTGAATGATCTAAAGAAAGTTACCATGTGTGCATCCAAAAGAAAATTCGCCAAAAGAGCAATTATTGGGATGAAGTCTCTCGACTTCCTCTGTAAGGTTCCTGAGTTCCATCAAGTGAGAATGGGATCCTTTGGGTCAAAAGAGTTCTACAAAACCTGCAGAGGCTAGCCCATTGTGCTTGGGTTTTCTCATGACTAAAATTCACATAAAGAATCTAAACCCCACAGACAGTAGTCCTCAAATTGGAGCGGTATTAACGGCAGGCCTATTTGATCACTTTTGGTTCACAGGATGGGTGTCCAGGCCACCTTGACATTAGGCAAATGAGGGGCAAAGGAGCTTATTTGGGACACTGTCTTGGTCTGCACCCCTCATGGAAACCTCCAGCCAGATTATGATGAGTGTCTATATGAAAGAAGATGAGGGCCATATGGGAGGGTTCTTGTTTTAATTGTGGTAATTTGTGTGGTAGTTGGAAGAGATGACTGGGTCCACAGGGCTTGAACTCTGGTGTGATTCCCCTTAGAGACTGAGTTCTGGAACTGACCTCAGAGAAGTATTGCCATGAATAGTGTTGGGATTTTAGGAGACCACGCATGAGAATCGGTTTTGGAAACTGAGATCTAGGCCCAGGATGGCTTTCCACAGAGCTCAGGGATTCTGAGCCAGGATATAACATGATTTAATTCTTAAAGACTTGGTAGCCATAGTTGAGAGTCCAAACACACATGGACCTCACATTGTATACCTCAATGGGCCTGGATTCATGTGTCCTTTTGGCCACTCTTTGGGAAGGCTTGCCTGTGAGTGTTCTCCAGAGCTTTCATTGAAATGAGCTTCCTCACCATTTAATGGTTCCTGAATTAAATGAAACCCACAGTGCCTCCAACTTCATCCTTGAAAAATGACTAGATTAATACCATGAAATTTTTGAAATCCCCATGACCAGGTGGCACTGGATAACCTTAAGATATCCTGTTGCTGATCATGAGTATAACAAACAGTGCCTTGATTGAGTTTCGTGAAAATGGTGTAGAACAGAGATGCCAGTAAGTTGGAGCCTGCTGGGTAGTGGGCGTAGAGCAGTGGACTATAGGTGTGTAAATAAATATTTTTGGTAGGACCACCTGGATCTTCCTTTGGCTTCCAAATCTTGCGACTGACATGGTGCAGGCAGCAGACCTTTATATGTAAAGGCATCTTGTTATATGTAGAGGTTTCAGGGCAATGTTCAGAATCAGGTTGCTATAGTCAAGGGGAAAGCTATGTGGGATAGAAGCCTGGTTCGTACATTCTCTTGCCGACCCTGACCAACCACACATGACAGAACTCCCTCCAGCATTGTGTCCCAGTTGAACATATTCTATTTCATGAAGCAAATACCAAATTCCCAGTGCAGCAGTAAGAAACACCCTGAAAAGTGGAGGATGACCAAATGGCTTCACAGACCACACGGGAAGACACTTAGCTCCCAGTAGCAACAGTTTACCTACAAAGGGAGATTTCAGACCTGCTGCCTCATGTTCATTACAAAATAAAGAACCATTTCCTCCAGGTCACATAGATGCAGACCCAGATTTTTGGTGTCACTACAAACGAAGCTAAATCTCCTGACAATTACATATATTTCTTTTTCTTTTTTTAATTAATTTTTATTGTAGGTTGTTCAAAACAGTACATACTTCTTGATATATCAAATTTCACACTTTGATTCAAGTGGGATATGAGCTCCCATTTTTACTCCATATACAGATTGCAGAATCACATCAGTTGCAGAACCATTGATTTAAATATTGCCATACATATATTTCTTGTGCCTAACCTCAGAGGAAGTTTCTCAATAAGTCTTTAGGTCAGCACAGCTCCATGTTTCTGGAGTGTTTACCCTCTCCCATACTTTTGTAAACTGTTTTACCACCTCCAGTGTTGTGAACTCCTGAGCATTTTTCATTCCACATATGTATTCACAGGTTTTCTAACTCCTCTCCTCTAATTGTGTCTTACTTTTAGCGATGGTTATGTCAAGGTATTGTTCTGGATAAGAGAGGGAAGATTTTTGTGTATCACATGTTTGCATACACATTAGATTCATTTTCCTATTTTCCATTTGAAATACTGAATCCCTGACACTAACCCATACCCTACTAGACTCTGACTACTAATCCTAATATCATGGAGAAAAAAAAAAACCTAACTGAATAGAAGTACAGTCCTTTTATAGGAAGCATGGTGTATATTTGTATTTGTTTTCCTCTTTATCAAGAGTATGTGTTTTAAATTTAGTAAACTTTTCATTTTAATATTTCTCCATGATTTTTTAAAGTTATCACATATGTAAATTCCTGTCTCCCTTTCTCTGTATCCTATTCAGCACATGTAATTTTTTTATGCATATACAATATCCTACCTGGTATCACACGTACATTCTTGTAAGATCACTGACTTTGGAATATAAAAATTGTGAGAAGAGATGACTCTCCCTAAATAATGATGGAACTGAAAATTCCACCTATGGGTGAGCTTCCTAGTGAAAAACACTATACATAAATCCATGTTCAGTAAAATGAATATTTTTGGATTTGTGAATGAATTATATTTCATGATGAATATCGATTGGCATATATATTGCTAAATATTAATGTGTGTGTGTGTGTGCATGTGTGTGTGTGTGTGCATGTGTGTGTGTGTATATTCTACGGATTTTAAAAAAATATGAAAAATATGTGTCTTATTATACACTCCCTAAATTCATTCATATTCATTTATGTTCATTTAAATTCAAATTTTCACAAGATTATTCTCAGTAATATTCATACACCTGAAATATACTTTGGTTTCCTACTACTGAAAACTAAGTTCAGTGGATGGTGCTTTAAAATCCTAATATTTCTACAGTAACTGACCCAGTTTAACATCAATGCAAGTAGATTGCTATGGGACATGATGTGTAATTTGAAGTTCATTTTTACTCAACACTGGTACATTACTATTTCTTCAGTTTATGGACATCATAGGATGTATTTTTTCATCCACAACTTCACAAATTTTTTTGGCATTTGGTTCACTTTCAATTACTTACTACTTCAGAACACATGTATTCCTCCATGTTTCTATACTGGTCTTTTCACTAGACTTCTTTCTAAACACATTATTTTCGATTCCATAATCATTTTTGAAGCAAAACTCACTCTTCACGATAAACCGTAACCCTAATAATACCATTGCATATATAACTCGTTGGAATGATGGTATATATATCAATATAAGATTTCCAATATATTTTCAGATGCAAACTCAATCCATTATTTAATGTTGGATCCAGTTACATACTTTATTCACAATATGGTCTATTCATGCATCATCTCAATAATCATCAACACAAGGTACACCTATTTGTATCCCCAGTACTAATTTATAAGTTTCCAGAATATTACTCCCCTTTATGGTGGAAGAAATACTTATGTCACCTGATCTACATATACATTTTACCACAGTAGTATTCTGGACACAAAATGCAAAGGTCACACATATGATTGTACCAAAGCCTAAATGGAAAGTGACCATGGATTACTAAAAGCATCTATGTCCAGGGTGCCTTCTGCTCTCAAATGTCAATCCTATTGGTTACTACATATTTGTTTCTTCCTAAGATTACATATTTAACCTCAAGCCTGTTGAAAATATCTAATCCTATCACTCACTTTATACTTTTCCTGATTTCCTAATGCCCCTATTGATATCTGCTTTCCTACATATTTTTTCCAGTTCATCATTGTGACTGTCTCTTCACATGTGCTGACATTACATTCACCCTCTAGCTGAAAACCAATTGCTAAAGAACTTTTGGTCCAACTCCGAGACTCACTCTTCTTCCTAAACCTACTGACTATCTTCCTAAACCTACAGACTATCCCTTTTTGACTGGATGTTCTCTTCTACTTTCAATCATCCGAGGTATAGGGTCCTATGCCATTGTATATCGATTTATCTGAGACCTCGGTGCAGAACATAATTCAATCTAAGTATACCAATCAAGGGCCCAATGCCTTTCTGGGCTTCAAATCTTTCCTAGATCTCTGATCTCATACATATATTTCACATTTATATTCTTATAAATATCACAGGTTCCCAATACCATAATTCATCCAGCAGAATGACTCCTAACCCAAATCGAACATGCTATTAACACTAACCATACACTGCTCTCTCAATCTCACTTTACAGAAGAGCAGGGACAGAGTTGGTCTTAAAATCCAGGAAGGTAGGGTATCATCCACCAGCTGAGAACCTCAAAAGTCCCTGCAGAAATAATCCCTTTAGTAGGTGTAGGCAGGTATGAAGGATCTGAGAGAGCAAAAGTCATCTTCCATGGCAAACAACCTGGTCAGGTTGAAGGGATGTGTCTGAATTAGCCTCTCTCTTCCTAATGTAGAGAAGATGGACCAAACCATGGCTGTGTGGAGAGCTGTTCCCCGGTGCCTATGGTTGATATACCATTCTAACTTATGAATGAGTCACAGCAAGTAGAGGCAGACTCCATCTTTTGGGAACCTTGGAAGCAACTGTTAAAACAAAGTGGTTTCCAAGGCAGTGACTTCATTCAGTTCTTGAAGGAAGTGACCTCACCTTACATTATTGGTGATGAAAGTCTGTGATCTTGGGATCCAGGAAACCAGGCACACAGAGTCAAACCCACTCCATGTCCCAGTGGGCTCACTTGTTTGGATTTAACAAGACAGAGTCACTCTTTCTTGGTACCTACTGATGTGAGGACAGCCAAATGCCTGGAAAATATGAAGACTGGCCTTTCCAGAGAAAGCAGGTAGTTTCTCACCACGGGCTCCTGACAACTTCACAGAGTTTGCTAAAGAGACCAGATCGGAGACAGGACACGCCATTTTTGGGGAACATAGTATGGCCCACAAGTCAGAGGACACTCCGGATAGACACAGACCTACTTGGGGGAAAGAGGTGCCTTTTTGGGTGTGAGTGTGAGTTTGTGGTTTTGTCTCATGTTCTGAGAATAGTTAGGAAAGCTGGTTTGTTTGTTTTGCAGTGGACTGTTTCTAGTAAGTCCTTTGACAACATGAGTGTTTCTGTGTCTATATATCATACTGTGTCCGTGATTGTAGACAGTAGAAAAGAGAATGCATCAATGGATGTGTCCTTTCTACGAGAAAGCTTCAAAGCATTCATCCTGTGCAATTAATGAATGGACTGCAGCTTGCCGTATGGATGGGCAACTCCTGCTATCTTTCTAAATTCCTGTTTTCTTCCTGAATTCTGGACACTCTCCAGAATACGCTCATGATTTTGTGTCCAAGATATGTACCACCTCAATCTCTGTGACATGGCCATGTACTGGATAGCTGATGGGAATGGTGAGTATCTCAGAAAACTCAGATATCAGTATGCCCAAGAAAGTCTCAGTGGAGAAACCCTGCTTTGGGCCTTTTGCTTACCTATTCTGTTGCCCTGAATGTCAGGAAGGTCTTTGCCTCAGGCCACACTTTGTGAAGCCTGAAGAAAATAGTTTTCAAATGGAATTGAATGGTCATTACCTGTGCCTCTTCGGTTAATTGCTTTGGAAATGGATGTGTCTGAATCAGCCTCTTGGCCCTATGTGAGGCTGTGGCTTAGATTCACAGCACATGATGGGTCTAAAGATAAATCCCATGTGTGCATCCAAAACCAAAATGGACAAAAGAACTGTCATGGTGGATAGAGTCTCTCGCCTTCCTCTGTAAGGTTCCTGACCTCCATTAAGTGAGAATAGGGATCATTTGGGTCAAGTGAATTCTTTAAAGCCCTGCAGAGGCTATCTCATAGGTTCGTGGGTTTTCTCATGACTCCAATTCACATCTATGTTTACAGAAGAGCAGGGACAGTGTTGGTCTTACAATACAGGAATGCAGTGGATCTTCCATCTGTTGAGAACCTCAAAGCTCCATGCAGAAATGATCTCTGGAGAAGATGTAGGCAGCTATGTAAGACCTGAGAGAGCAAAAATCATCTTCCATGGCAAACAACCTGGTCATTATTAAGGGTTGAGTCAGAATGAGCCTATCTCTTCTTAATGTAGAGAAGATGGACCAAACCCGGCCTGTGTGGAGAGCTGTTCCCTTTTGCCTACGGGTGATATACCATTCTAACTTGTGAAAGTGTCACAGGAAGTAGGGGCAGCCCTCATCTCATGGGACCGTTGGAAGCAATTGTTATGACAAAGTGGTTGCCAAGCCAGTGATCTCATTCAGTTCCTGAAGGACGTGATCTCATCTCACTTCCATGGTGATGGAACTCTCTGAACTTGGGATACAGAAAGCCAGGCACCCAGAGCCAGTCTCAGTTCTAGTCCCAGTGGACTCACTTTTTTGGATTTACAAAGGACAGAGTCAGTCTTTCTTGATATCTACTGATGTGAGGATGGCCAAATGCCAGGAAAGCTCGGAAGAGGGGCTCTTCCTGAGAAAGCAGATAGTGGCTCACTCCTGGCTTCTAACAACTTCACATTGTTGGCCAAGAAGACCAGATCTGAGACAGGTCAGGCCATTTCGGAGGATCATAGTATGGCCCATCAGTCAGAGCACACTCCGGAGAGTCACAGACCTATTTGGGGGAAGGAGGTGCCATTGCGGGTGTGGGTTTGTGGTTTTGTCTCATGTTCTGAGAATAGTTAGAAAAGGCGGTTTGTTTGGTTTGGAGTGAACTGTTTCTAGTAAGTCGTTTGACAATGCAAGTGTTTCTATGTCTGTGTATCCCACTGTGTCCGTGCTTGTAGACATTAGAAAAGAGAATGCCTCAATGGATGTGTCCTGTCTCATAGAAAGCTTCCCAGCATTCATCCAGCACAATTTATGAATTGAATGCGGCTTGCCTTATTGATGGGCGATACCTGCTACCTTCCTAAGTTGCTGTTTTCTTCCTGAATTATGGCCAATCTCCAGAATAGGCTCATGGTTTTGTGTCCAAGATATGTACTACCTCCAAGCTCTGTGACATGGCCATGTACTGGATAGCTGAATGGAATGGCGAGCATCTCAGAAAACTCAGATATGAGTGTAACCAGTAAAGTCTCAGTGGAGAATCCCTGCTTTGGGCCATTTGCTTACCTATGGTTCTGTTGCCCTGAGAGTCAGGAAGGTCTTTGTCTCAGGCCAACCCTTTGTGAATCCTGAAGGAAAGATTTTTCAAATGGAAATGAATATGCTTTACCTTTGGCTCTTTCCTTAATTGATTTGGAAAGAGATGTGTGTGAATCAGCCTCTTGGCCCAGTGTGATTCTTTGACTTAGATTCTCAGTACCTGATGGATCTAAAGAAAGATCCCATGGGTGCATAAAATCCAAAATGGCAAAAAGAGCAGTCATTGTTGATGAAGTATTTTGCCTTCCTCTGTAAGGTTCCTGAATTCCATCAAGTGAGAATAGGGATCTTTTGGGTCAAATGAGTTCTTCAAATCTATTCAGAGGCTATCCAATAGGTGCTTGAGTTTTCTCATCTTTCCAATTCACATAAAAAATCTGTACCCGACACTCAGTAGGACTCAAATTGGAGAAGCAGAGCAGTATTAAGGGCAGGCCTATTTGATCACTCCTGGTACACAGGAAGGGTGTACAGGCCACTGGGAATTTAGGCAAATGAGGGGCAACAGAGCTTATTTTGGACACTGTCTTGGGCTACGTTAATACTATCAAATGTCAATCCTATTGTTGACTTCATATTTGTTTTATCCTAAGCTCATATATTCATCCTCAACCCCTTGAAAATATCTAATCCCATCACTCACTTTATTCTTTTTCTGATTTCCTAATGTCTCTATTGATATCTGCTTTCCTACATATTTTGCCCTGTGCATCATTGTGACTGACTCTTCACTTGTGTTGACGTTTACATTGACTCTCTAACCAAAACCCTATTGCTAAAGAACTTTTGTTCCAAATCCTATACTCACTTTTCTTCCTAAACTTACCGACTATCTTTCTAATCCAACTGACTATAACTTATTGAATGGATGTTCTCTTCTACATTCAATGATCCAAGTACAGTTCAGGTTTCTATTCAACCGGGTGAGGGAGTAGATTCTGCAGTTTGGCAATTGGGGACAGCACATTCTGGCAACAAGATTAGCAAAGAGTTCTCAAGATTTCAACAGTGTTTCGTTAAGTGTACAGAAAAACAGGAAGTGACAAGACCATATTTTATTAACCTTTCATTCCCCACTTCTTTTTCTGGCTACTTTTAATCATAAAAGTGATCTTTGTGGGGTGTCACATTCTATGTCTGCTAGTGGGGTATTACCATAATTTTAATTTGTCCAATTTGAGCTTGGAGAAAAGAAATTACATGGTTGAGGAAACAGGGTTTTATAGTTAGTAATAATATGAGGATTATTATTGGACCGGACAGGGTTGATAAAAACGTAATTAACCAGGGGGACTGTGTAAAAAAAGACTCAAACTACCCTTTTTGTGCCTCTCTCTCTCGTTGTTGCTCTTCAAGGCATCTTTTTAATTTACTCATAGATTTTTTTACAACTCCAGTATTGTCGACATAAAAACAACATTCTTCCCTCAATGAAGCACAAAGGCCCCCCTCTGTCATGAAAAGGAGGTCCAACCCTCCACTGTTCTGTAAAACAACTTCAGAGAGAGAGGTTAAAGATTCCTGCAAAGCTGTGATGGAGGTTTCTAAAATCTTTAAGTTTTGATCTATTGCTGCTTCTAATTGGGTCACTTGTTGTGTCCCATGGACCAGAGCAGTGGTTCTTGTGCCCAACCCTGCAGCAACTCCTATTCGTAATAGAATGGCTAAGGTGAGGGACATATGTTCCCAGCGGAACCGGGTTGTATGTCCCCCTCTTTGATCTTCAGATGAACCTGCGTCATGATAGAGCACTCTGGGAAACATCTGCACAATTTCACAATTAATCACATCTGTTGACCATTTCATGAAAACATAAACAATGTTTAAGTATATAGAATTATACTGTTATAGGGACGGACAAGGCAAGGCACCTAAGATAGCACCAAAGACACGGAAACAGTCTTTTTTGGTTTCAACCAGATTCAGAGGGCATTGCTTCTGTTGTAATCAATTAATCCCCTGAAACCCAAGTTACGTAGTTTCAGAATTTTGTACCCAACACGTAAGGGAAGGGGCTCAGAAGTTCACAGTCTGCAGAAGTTCACAAAAAGCAGTTTTTGTTTCTGTTTTTTCCTCAGTTTGGGCAAGTTAACTTTTCAAGGACACCTGGGTGGGGGTGTCTTCCCTTTCTTTTTTTCCCCCTTCCAGCTGTTTCCATACAGCCCAGTTTGTAACTTCTTTATCTTAGAAATGTAGCCATCTCTGTGAAGCCCCAGCTCAAGGCCAGAGGCCTTTTTTTCAAATATTTTGTGAAAAACTAGTAAGGGTGTGTCTAGATCAGGACTGCTGAATTTTTTAGCCAGTTGCCAAGGAGACCAGGGCAACACAAAAATAGGAAGTTTATCTACAGTGAACTCTTTTATCGGGACTCTTTTGCTGAAAGTCCTAAATCAGCCATGGTGAAGACTTCTGGAGAAGGTCAGTTAAGACTTTTCTGTGGGCCTGGTACAGAGGGGGACAATTTGGAAGGCAGGGATAAGAGCAGCTCTGTGGATCTGAGAATGAGGAAGGAGAGATGTAAAAGAATATTGGGAGAGGGCTTTGGGATCTTAATAGCAACAAAAACTTGAGCAGTAGAACAGATAGAAAAGAGGGGGAGACGGGAGTGAGATTCCAAAAAGCCTGTGAGGGACTTTAAATTCTTAGTAACCTGTTTTTAGTGATGACAAAGCAACATTAAAGGCCATTTTCATTACATCTTGTATTAGGGTCTGAGGATTCTTCTCAGCGGGTTTGAGCTTTGCATTAGGTGGTAAGAGGACTGGGTGGGACCCGGTGCGGGCACTGACAGGAGAGGAGAGGAGTGAGTGAATGGAGTGGTACCTCAGTACCTGCAACCTCAGCAAGGGAGCAATGGTCTGAGAACCAGTCGAGATTTGGGTTTTTGATCTAGATATTGGAGGGGAGAAATCAAGTTGCTGAGGTGGGAGTGACAGCAGAGAGTCTGGAGCACAAGGCTGAGGTGAGCATCTATTGGAGAAGCATAGTTCAGGATGTGAGCAAAGGAGAGAGAAGGCCTCCACATAGCGGAATCTCCTTTCACCCTTTTGAGCACTTGCAGAAGTTAAAAAGGTCACACAGAATTTGAGGATCTAGAGACCCCTCTGGGGGCCATCGGTTTTGGTTATCTAATTCGTAATATGGCCAATGCTGTGTACAGAATTTGATGAGGAGTTTGGGTTCCATCTGACAGTCCCTGTATGCTCACATCCCCATGACTTACAATAGAAGTCTGCTCTCCCCCCCCACAGCCGTGACTGTTTGTGGCTTTGATAGTCTGCCGGGCAAACATAGTAATCTAGGCTAGCCAACCTGCATCTGGCTCACGTGTCCCTGCATCTATAATGTTTGTTTCCATTATCTATGGTACGGAAGGGATTTAATGGAATTTTAGTGGGATCCTGTTAATCAGGGATATCCCAATAGGAAAGACCTATAGCCAGCTGACAAATGACTGGGTGGAGAGATGGCCACCAGGTTCGTAAGGGGGCTGTATTCGAGATAGGCCATACTTCGTGTCCAGTAGGATTTGTGATCAGCCATCGCAGCTTAAGGGGCTGATTAGGGTTAAGATACTGGTCGTCAAGGGGAGAATAGATATCTTCCAGGATCTTCTTTACAACCATTTACAATGTTTCTTTTTTCTTCTTTTTTATTTCTTTTTTTGTGTGTGTGTGTGGGGAAGGCTTCAACACATCCTGAAAATGTATGTTCAAAGACTAGGAGTTATTTAAGTCCATACCTTACTGGCTTAATTTCAGTAAAGTCCACTTCCCAGAATTGTCCTCGTGTGGTTCCTCATAGGTGCTTTCCTGCAGGAAGATTGGAAGTGTAAGCTTTAACCAATTAATGGACCTGACAGGCTTTTGTTACCCATTCAGTTATTTCCTTTTGCTGTGAGTAGGTTAGTGGAAAACTGTGTTCTTGATCCTTCACGAATTAATGCAGTTTCTTTGAACAAAGGTGAGTGAGTTGATGAACATTTGCTACTGACATAGTTAGAGCCATGATTATAGGAGTAGTTACTGAAGGATTAAAAAATTCCACTTGGGGGCCTTCAGGGTTAAAAGTTATTTTGGCCCAGAGCTTGGTGAGCAGAACTCTGCCCATCAATGGGGCCAGGCATTCTGGGATTACTAGGAAGGAGTGATGGATTTTTCCTTTTCCCTGGTCCATGGTCCTCGTAGTTGTCAAAGCCCGATATTTACTTCTGTTAGACTCTTGAATTAGAGACCTTTTATTCGGTAGAGGGCCCAATGGGCCTTACGGGCTGAGTATATTCCCCCTGCATCTACTTCAAAGTTTATTGTGTTCCCCTCCACTTCAAAAGTTACCTTGAGGTCAGGAGAGGATCTGAGCCCGGACTTTCTTAGTATTCCTCCAGAGTCAGAATATCTGGCTGGCATGGCTGTGTCTTTCTAGGGCACTCTTTGGCCCAGTGTCCTTTTTCTTTAGAGTAGGCACATTGATCTGAGGCCAGGGGTGGCCTCTAGTGTGTGCCCAGGTATCCCTTCCTGTCTCTCTGTTTCTTAATTTCTGGCCTATTTGTTGTTGTGACCAGGACCTTAGTCAATGCCTTAGTCTGTCTTTTGTTTCTTTTATCCTCACTCAGCTCCCTTCTCTTCCTCAGTTTCTCTCTTAAAGTATACCTTCTCGGGTTCTCTGACTAAATCCCTCAAAGTCATATCTTGTAATCCATCTAAGCATTGTAACTTTCTTTTAATATCCAGGGCAGCTTTCCCAATAAAGGCCATTGTGACAGATGCCTTTTGATCCTCTGCCTGAGGATCGAAAGGAGTATGTCTCTTATATGCCTACATAATTATCTCTAGGAACATACAGGGAGATTCATCAGGCCCTTAAATAATCTCTCTTACCTTGGCCAAATTAGTTGGTCACCTAGCGGCCACTAAGATACCCACTATTAGAGCCCGGCGATAAGTGGACAGATGCTCCCTACCTTCAAAGGTGTTGGGGTCCCAGTTGGGTCGTTTCAAGAGAAAGCCGGCTTTGAATATATTGGGAAGTTTTGTCGGTCACGCATTTGGTCCGAGGATACTTTTTTCTAGCATCCAGGAGGATTCTCTTGTTCCTCTGTCATGAAGAGAGTCCCTAGGAGTTGTTGGCAGTCATCTCAAGTAGGTTGGTGTGAAAACATCAATGACTTCACCAGACCTGAGAGCCAGGTTGGGTCCTCGGTAAAAGGGGGATTGTTATTTTTCCATTTATATAGGTCTGAAGAGGAGAAGGCCAATACTGGTAGGCTTGCATTTTTTCCCTATGGCCATCATCAATCATTGGTCCTTAGGGATGGAGGGAAGCAACACGGGAGTTCCAGGGTTTTCAATCATTTGCCACCAGCGAGTTCCTTTAGCAACTCCAGCTTCCTCCAGGGGAGGAGGGGCTGTGTGTGACCCAGGGGAGTTATCTGGAGGGCCCTGGGCTGGCTTAGCTTCCTCCAATTGCGGAGAGGCTGAGTCAGCAGCTGGAGAATCACTTAGAGGGTGTTGGGGGTTGTGGGACAAGGGTAGAAGATAAGGAGGGGGACGAGAGTCCAGTAGAGTCAAATCTTGTGACTCAGGGAGAACAGAGGGTGGAGGAGGAGGAGGAGCAGAGGGGTTGAGAGATCGTGGGGGAAGGAGTAGGAACGGGGACACAGCAAGGAAAGGCTTCACCCACAGAGGAGGAGATTTGCAGAGGTCCTGCCAAGTTAAGGTATATTCCTGTTTATCAGTATGGCTATGTGGCCCTGGCTGTAAGACAATATCTCTGTCTTTTTAAATTAGTGGGAAGTAGAAAGATCCTTCTAGGGGCCATCCGAATCCAAAGGTGGGCCATTCTGTGGCACACAGAGTCTGCCAGGTCCAGCGTTTTACTGAAAAAGAAACATTCTGAGCCCTTAAGCGGACTTTGGTCCATAGATCAAGGGTCAGGGACAGAGGCATTGAAGTGATCTGTCCCATAATGAAAGATACACAAACAGTAAAAGCAACGACACAGGACACAGACAAGAGAAAACAATAAAGACAGGCAATGGACGTCCAACACTGAGACCAAGACTGAGCAGGTGGCAAAACCCGATGGGCTGGCAATACCGAATCTGAAACAAAGTATCACTGAGTCGAGGAGACTATTATTCCTCGATTCCCAAGTCCTCTGTGGCGTCCCCCAGGGACTTGGCTTGTGGCTCTGTGACACGTCTGCCAGCCACCATCAAAGAGAGCTCACACACTTCATCGACAGCCATTTTGCCAAGCCCTAACCTGAAACCTGAAACCAGAAAGAGGTGCCTTACTTACCCTGAGAGTAGCCCATTGGGGTCTCTCGTTCACCACTGCTGGATTTCGGTGGAACCTCCATATATAAATATCGGAAGAGCATTGGGGGAAGAGACCACCAAGAGACTCTCTCATGCAAAAACAAAGGGTTTATTGGGGGTCCAGCATGCTGGGGCTCAGAGCTCATTTGAATAGAGCAGAGAACCCTGAGAACAGCTTAAGCAGAGCTTATATACTTTCCTTGAAGAGGGCAGGGAGGAAAGTTTATTGATGGGCCTGGGCGGGTGAGCAGTTTGCGTGCAACTGGGTGAGGGAGTACATTCTGAAGTTTGGCAGTTGGGGACAGCACATTCTGGGAAAAAGATTAGAAATCACTTCTCAAGATTTCAACAGTGTTTTATTAAGCATACAGAAAAACAGGAAGTGACAAGAATCTATTTTATTAACATTTCACTACCGACTATACTTTGAGAGATTTCCTAAAGTCTCTATTGATATCTGCATTCCTACATATTTTCCCCAGTTCATCATTGTGATTAATTCTTCACATGTGCTGACATTTACATTCACTCAATACCCGAAACCCTATAGCTAAAGAACTTTTGGTCCAAATCCTATACTCACTCTCCTTTATAAACATACCGACTATCTTCCTAATACTACTGACTATCCATTTTGACTGGAAGTTCTCTTTGAAAATCAATCATCCAAGTTACAAGGTCCTATGCTTAATACCCAATCAAAAGCCCAATGCCCTTCTGGGCTTCAAATCTTACCTAGATTTTTGTTTTCAGATTCATATATTTTACCTATATATTCTTGAAAATATAGCAGGTTCCCAATACCATTATTCATCCAGCAGAATGATTTCTATTCCAAATCAAACCTGTTATTAACCCTAACCATACACTGTTCCCTCAATCTAACTTTAGAGAAGAGCAAGGACAGAGTTGGTCTTAAAATACAGGAATTTAGGGGATCTTCCAACTGCTGAGAAACTCAAAGGTCTATGCGCAAATGATCCCTAGAGAAGTTGTAGACACCTATGAAGGAACTGAGAGAGCAAAAGTCATCTTTCATTGCAAACAACCTGGTCAGCATGAAGGGATGTGTCTGAATCAGCCTCTCTCTTCTTTATGTAGAGAAGAAGGACCAAACGAGGCCTCTGTGGAGAGCTGTTCCCGGTTACCAATGTTTGATATACCATTCTAACTTGTGAAAGTGTCAAAGGAATTAGGGACAGCCTCCATTTCATGGGACCTTTGGAAGCAAATGTTAGGACAACGTGCTTGCCAAGGCAATGACCTCATTCAGTTCCTGAAGGAAGTGACCTCACCTCACATTCTTGGTGATGGAACTCTCTGAACTTGGGATCCAGGCATCCAGGCACACAAATCTAGTCCCAGGCCCAGTCCCAGTGGTCTCACTTCTTTTGATTTACCAAAGACAGAGTCAGTCTTTCTTGGTATCTACTGATGTGAGGATGGCCAAATGCCAGGAAAGCTCTGAAGAGTGGCCTTTCCTGAGTAAGCAGGAAGTGGCTCACCGTTGTCTCCTGACAACTTCACAGAGTTGGCCAAGGAAGCCAGATCTGAGACAGAACAGGCCATTTGATGGGAACATAGTACGGCCCACCAGTCAGAGGTCACACCCGATAGTCAGAGACCTACTTTGGGAAAGGAGGTGAATTTGTGGGTGTGAGTGTGTGTTTGTGATTTTGTCTCATGTTCTGAGAATAGGTAGGAAAGGCAGTTTGTTTGGTTCTGAGTGGACGATTTCTAACAAGTGATTTGACAAGGCGAGTGTTTTTATGTCTGTGTATCCCACTGTGTCCATGGTTGTAGACATTAGAAAAGAGAATGCATCAAAGGATGTGTCCAGGCTAGTAGAAAGCTTACCAGAATTCTTTCTGCCCAATGTATGAAAGGAATGCGGCTTGCCTTATGGATGGGTAACACCTGCTATCTTCCTAAGTTCCTGTTTTCTTCCTGAATTCTGGCCACTCTCCAGAATAGTCTCATGATTTTGTGACCAAGTTATGTACCTCCCAGCTCTGTGACATGGCCATGTACTGGATAGCTGAAGGGAATGGCGAGCGTCTCAGAAAATTCAGATATCAGTGTGACCAGGAAAGTCTCAGTGGAGAAACACTGCTTTGGGCCGTTTGCTAACCTAATGTTCTGTTGCCCTGAATGTCAGGAAGGTCTTTGCCTCATGCCACCCCTTTGTGAAGCCTGAAGAAAACAGTTTTCAAATGGAAATGAATATGGATCACCTGTGGCTCTTTGCTTAATTGCTTTGAAAAGGGATGTGTCTGAATCAGCCTCTTGGCCCTGTGTGAGGTTCTGGCTTAGATACTCAGCACGTGGTGGATGTAAAGAGAGATCCCATGTGTGCATCCAAAACCAAAATGGCCAAAAAGCAGTCCTTGTGGATGAAGTCTGTCACCTTCCTCTTTAAAGTTCTTGAACTCCATCAAGTGAGAATAGGGATCCTTTTGGTCAAATGGGTTCTTCAAAGACCTGCAGAGGAGCTTGTGTTTTCTCATGACTGCAAATCACATAAAAATATATACCTGACACTCAGTTTTCCACAAATTGGAGAAGCATAGAAGTATTAACGTCTAGCATATTTGATCACTCCTGTTTCACATGAAGGGTGTCCAGACCACCCTGAATTTACGCCAATGAGGGGCAAGGGAGTTATTTTGGACACTCTCTTGGACTCCGCCACTCATGGAAACCTTCAGCCAGAGGTTGTGATTAGTGTCTATATGGAAGAAGATGAGGGCCATATGGGAGGGTTTTGGTTTTAATTTTGGTCATTTGTGTCCGGTTGGAAGACATGACTGGGACCACCTGGGCTTGAACTCGGGTGTGATTCCCCTTAGAGACTGAATTCAGAGAAGTATTGCCATGAATTTTGTTGGGATTTTAGGAGTCCACCCATGAGAATCACCCTTGGAAACTGAGATCTAGGCCCAGGGTGGCTTTCCACAGAGCCCTGGGTATCTCAGCCAGAAGATCACAAGATTTAATTCTGAAAGACTTGTCAGCCATTGTTGAGAGTCACAACACCCATGGACGTCACATTGTAGACCTCAATAGGCCTGGCTTCATGTGACATTTTGGCCACTCTTTGGGAAGCCTTGCCTGTGAGAGTTCTACAGAGCATTCATTGAAATGAGCTTCCTCACCATTTAAAGGTTCCTGAATGAATTGAAACCCACAGTGCCTGCAATGTCATCCTTGAAAAATGCCTAGATAAATACCATGAAATTTTTGAAATTCCCATGACCAGGTGGCACTGGAGAAACTTTGGATGTCCTGTTGCTGATCGTAAATATGCAAGACAGTGGCTTGATTGAGTGGGTTTCATGAAAATGGTGTAGAACAGAGATGCCAATATGTTGGAACCTGCTGAGTAGTGGGCCTAGAGCAGTGGTAGGCAGGTGTGTGATAAAAAATTTGTGGTGGGGCCATGTGGATCTGCCATTGGATCCCAAATGGCTTGTGACTTACATGGTGCAGCCAGCAAACCCTTCCATGTAAAGGCTTCTGGTTATATGGAGATGTTTCCGGGCAATGTTTAGAATCAGGTTACTACGGACATGGGGCCAAGCTATGTGGGATAGAAGCCTGGTTGGTGCATTCTCCTGCAGACCCTGACCAACCACACATGAAAGAATTGCCTCCAGAACTGTGTCCCAGTTGAACTTCTTTTATTTCATGAAGCAAATGCCAAAGTCCCAGTGTAGCAGCAAGAAACACCATGAAAAGTGGAGGATGACCAAATGGCTTCCCAGTCCACATGGGAATACCCTTAGCCCCCAGTGGCCACAGTTTACTTACAAAGAGAGAATTCAGCACTGCTGCCTCATGTTCATTGGAAAATAAGAAACCATGTCCTCCAGGTCACATAGATGCAGACACAGCTTTGATAGTCTCACTAAAAAGAAGTTAAAGCTCCTGACAACAACATATATTTCAAGTGCCCAAACTCAGAGGCAGTTTCTCAAGAAGTATTTAGGCCAGCAGAGCTCCATGTTTATGGAGTGTTTACCCTGTCCCATACTAGGGAAACTCCTCTACCACTTCCAAGGTTGTAAACTCCTGAGCATATTATTCACAGATTTTATTACTCTTCTCCTCTAATTGTGTCTTACTTTGGGCGAAAAAAATATCAAGGAATTGTTCTGGATGAGAGTGGGAAGATTTTGTTTAGCACATATTTGCATACACATTGGATTCATTTTTCTATTTTACATTTGAAATACTGAATCCCTGACACTAACACATGCCCTGCTAGATTCTGAATACTAATCCTAATATGATGGAGAAAAATAACGGAAACAGAATAGAAATACAAGCAGTTCAGAGGAGGCATGTTGTATACTTGGACTTGCCTTTTGCATTATATAGGGTAGGAGTTATAAATCTAGTCAATTTTTTGTTGAAATAGTTTTCCATGTGCTTTTAAAGTTAACAAATATGTGAATTCCTGTCTCCCTTTCTCTGTATTCTATTGAGCACATGTATTTTTATATGCACATATAGAATCCTACCTGGTATCACACGTACATTCTTGTGAGTTACATGACTTGGCAGATACAAAGTGTGTGAAGAGATCACTCCTCTTAAACGCTGTTTGACCTGAAAATTCAACCTATGGGTGAGCTTCCTAGTTGAAAAAAGTTATACATAAATCCATATCCAGTAAAATGAATATTTTTGGATCTGTGGATGATACATATTTCACGGTGTAATTCGATTGGCATATATATTGCTAATTTTTAAAATCTGTGTGTGGATATATATATATATATATATATATATATATATATATATATATATATATATATTCTCTCCAGATATTTCAAAATATTTAATATATGTGTCTTATTATACACTCCCTAAATTCATTCATGATTATGTATGTGGATTTATAATCAACTTTTCACAAGATTATTCTCAGAAATATTCATTCACCTGATATACTTATTTTTTTTCCTAGTATTGAAAACTCACTTCAGTGAATGGTGCATATAAATCCTAATATTTCTACAGTAACTGATCCATTTTCACATCAATGCAAGTAGATTCCTATGGGACATGATAAGTATTTTGAAGTTCATTTTTATTCAATACTAGTACATTACTATTTCTTCAGTTTATGCACATTATTGGATATATATTTCATCCACAAGTTCACAAATTTATAGGCATTTATTTCACTTTCAATCACTTTCTGCTTCAGAAAACACGTGTTCCGCCATGTTTCAAACTGGTCTTTTCATGAGACTTCTTTCCAAACACATTATTTTTGATTTCCATAATCACTTTTGAAGCAAAACTCACACACTCTTCATGATAAACCATAACCCTAGGATTACAATTAGACGTATAACTAGTTGTTATGAATGATTATATATCAATATATGATTTCTTATGTATTTTCAGATATCTATTCAATACATTATTTAAAGTGGAACCAGTTATATTATTTATTAACTGTATGGTCTATTCATGCATTATCTCTATATTCATAGTCACAGGGTACACCTATTTTTACCCTCAATACTAATTTATACGTTTTCAAAATATTCCTCAAAAAATGGTGGAAGAAATACTCATGTCACCTGATCTATATATACATTTTATCACAGTAATATTCTGGGCAAAAAAATCAAAGGTCACCCTTAAGGTTGTACCAAAGCCTAAATGGAAAGTGAGCATGGATTACTAAAACCTTCCATGTCCAGGTGGCCTAATGCTCTCAAATGTCAATCTTATTGGTGACTACATTTTTGTTTCTTCCTAAGATTATATATTCAACCTCAAGCCTGTTGAAAATGTCTAATCCTATCACTCACTTTATACTTTGCCTGATTTAGTAATGTCTCTATTTATATCTATTTTCCTACATATTTTCCCCTGTTCATCATTGTGACTGACTCTTCACTTGTGCTGACATTTACATTCACTGTCTACCTGAAATGTATTGCTTAAGAACTTTTGGTCTAAATCCTATTCTCACTCTTCTTTGTAAACCTACTGACTATCTTTCTAATCCTACCGACAATCCCTTTTTGAGTGGGTGTTCTATTCGACATTCAATCATCCAAGGTACAAGCTCCTATGCCATTGTATATAGATTTATCTGAGACATTTTTGCAGAAAATAATTCAAAGCTAAGTGTACCAATTAAGGGCCCAATGCCCTTCTGGACTTCATATCTTCCCTAGATTTCTGTTTTTATACTTATATTTCACCTATATATTCTTGTAAATATCATAGTTTCCCAATACCATTATTCGTCATGCAGAAGGATTCCTAACCCCAAATTGAACATGTTACTAACCCAAACCATACACTGTTCTCTCAATCGAACTTTACAGAACAGCAGGGACAGGGTTGCTCTTAAAATACAGGAATGTAGGGCATGTTCCACCTGTTGAGAACATCAAAGGTCCATGCAGAAATGATCCCTTGAGAAGATGTAGGCAGCTACGAAAGACCTGAGAGAGAAAAGTCATCTTCTATGGCAAACAACCTTGTCAGCATGAAGGGATGTGTATGAATCAGCCTCTCTCTTCTTAATGTAGAGAAGATGGACCAAACCAGTCCTAGGTGGAGAGCTGTTCCCGGGTGCCCATGGTTTATATACCATTCTAACTTGTGAAAGTGTCACAGGAAGTAGGGGCAGCCTCCATCTCATGGGACTCTTGAAAGCAACTGTTAGGACAAAGTGGTTGTCAAGGCAATGACCTCATTCAGTTCCTGAAGAAGTGATCTACCTCACTACCTTGGTGATGGAACTCTCTTTACTTGGGATCCAGGAAGCCAGGCACCCGGAGCCAGTCCAGTCCCAGACCCAGTAGGCTCACTTGTTTGAATTTACCAAGGAGAGTGTCAGTCTTTCTTGGTACCAACATATGTGAGGATGGCCAAATACCAGGAGAGCTCTGAATAGGGGCCTTTCCTGAGAAAGTAGGTAGTGGTTCACCGCAGGCTCCTGACAACTTCACAGAGTTGGCCAAGGAGACCAGATCTGAGATAGGACAGGCCATTTTGGGGGAACATAGTATGGCCCACGACTCAGAGGAAACTCCGGATAGTCACAGAGTTACATGGGGGAAGGAGGTGTCTTTGTGGGGTGGGTGTGATTTTGTGGTTTTGTCTCATGATCTGAGAATAGGTAGGAAAGACGGTATGTTTGATTTGGAGTGGTCTTCTTCTAGTAAGTCGTTGGACAAGGCAAGTGTTTCTATTTCTGTGTATCCCACTGTGTCCGTGGTTGTAGACATTAGAAAATAGAATGCAACAATTGATATGTCCTGTATAGTAGAAAGATTCCCGGCATTCATCCTGCCCAATTTATGAATGGACTGCAGCTTGCCTTATCCTTGGGCAACACCTGCTACCTTCCTAAGTTCCTGTTTCTTCCAGAATTCTCACCACTCTCCAGAATAGTCTCATGGTTTTGTGTCCAAAATATGTACCACCTCCAAGCTCTGTGACATTGCCATGTCCTGGATAGCTGAAGGGAATGGCGAGCATCTCAGAAAACTCAGATATCAGTGTGACCAAGAAAGTCTCAGTGGAGAAACCATGCTTTCGGCCTTTTGCTTATCAATTGTTCTGTTTCCCTGAATGTCAGGAAGGTCTTTGCCTCAGGCCACCCCTTTGTGAAGCCTGAAGAAAACAGTTTTCAAATGGAAATGAATGGGCATCACCTGTGGCTCTTTGCTTAATTGCTTTGAAAAGGGATGTGTCTGAATCAGCCTCTTGGCCCTGTGTGAGGTTGTGGCTTAGATTCTCAGCACCTGATGGATGTAAAGAGAGATCCCATGTGTGCATCCAAAACCAAAATGGCCAAAAGAGCAATTATTGTGAATGAAGTCTCTCGCATTCATTTGTAAGGTTCCTGACCACCATCAAGTGAGAATCCGGATCCTTTGGTTCAAATGAGTTATGCACAGCCCTGCAGAGGATAACCCATAGGTTTTTGGGTTTTCTCATGGCTCCAAATCATATAGAGAATCTATACCTGACAGTCAGTAGGCCTCAAACTGGAGATGCAGAGCAGTATTAACAGCTGGCCTATCTGATCACTCCTGGTTCACCAGATGGGTGTCCAGGCCACCTTGACTTTAGGCAAATGAGGGGCAAGGGAGCTTATTTTTGACACTGTCTTGGGCTGCACCCCTCATGAAAAACTCCAGCCAGAGGTTATGATAAGTGTCTATATGGAAGAAGATGAGGGCCATGTGGGAGTGTTTGGTTTTAATTGTGGTCATTTGTTTGGCGGTTGGAAGAGATAACTGGATCCACCTGGGCTTGAATTCTGGCATGATTCCTCTTAGAGACTGAGTTCTGGAATTTACCTCAAAGAAGTATTGCCATGAAATGTGTTGGGATTTTAGGAGGCCACGCATGAGATGCACCCTTGAAAACTGAGATCGAGGGCCAGGGTGTCTTTCCACAGTGCAGTGAGAATCTCAGCCAGGATATCACATGATTTTATTTTGAAAGACTTGGCAGCCATAATTGAGAGTCTAAACACAAATGGAACTCATATTGTAGACCTCAATGATCCTGGCTTCATGTGACCTTTTGGCCACTTTTTGGGAAGCCTTGCCTGTGAGATTTCTCCAGAGATTTCATTTAAATGAGCTTCCTCACCACATAATGGTTCCTGCATTAATTGAAACGCACAGTGACTCCAACTTCATCCTTCAAAAATGGTTAAATAAATACTATCAAATTTCTGAAATTCCCATTACCAGGTGGCACTGGAGAACCTTTGGATATCCTGTTGCTGAACATGAGTGAAATAATTCCCCACGCAATGACACTTCACCGGGAGAATTCCAATTTTATTGCTAAAAGCTGTGTGCATATATAGAACTAAGGGGGAGATGGTATGGCTTAGATAAATGGCAGCAACCCGTTTATTGACAAGTTCTTTCAAATATCAGCTCCAGAGCCCAGGAATTAGTTCTCATTGGGGCTAAGGTTCCCCACAAGCGAGATTTGAAATTGGCGCTGGCGGGACAGTTCACAAGGGCGGGAACTATTTGCGCCACTGCAGAAATGAAGAAGGTGGGAAGAAGATGTCCTTAGGCGCCATGTTGGGGTTTTTCTCTGGGGTATGGCTGCCATTTATTCTTTTCCCAACATTCCACCCTTTTTGTTTTCTTAGGAAGTGGGGTGTCGTTTGTCAGATCTGGCTGCTTCCTGCTGTGTGGGGGTGGTGTGGGGCCTAGAAAGAGAAGTGGAGGAATGCTCAGGGGGCAGGTATGGGGATATCATGGCAGCCAGAAATAAAACCCAGTGGCTATAGACAGCTATTTTTATAGGGGTGAAGTCAATGAATGTTCCCTGAAGCCAAAGATGTTGATGGCATGGAACCAGTCCTGGATGGAAGAGATTGTTGGTATCAGCCACTGGTCCTGTAACAGAGACTCAAGGAAATACTGGAAGCGTTGCCTGGACATGGTGTTGCCAGCACCTGAAGAAGATCAGAGCGAATAAAAACAGAATGAAGATAAAAATTAAAGCAAATGTCAATTTTTGGCAGAAGTTCCATGTGGGGGGACTGACATAGAAGAGGCCAAGGGCCATGAGAAAGCTTAGAAGGTGGTAAAGACTATGAATCCAGGATGGCAGATTAAGAGGTTCTCCGAGCTCGTTGTCTCCCGCTGTCTAATACCCGTTGCATTCCATCGTGCCTGGTAGTGAGCTTCATCACTGAGTGAACTGTTCTCTTGGAGATGTTGGGGATTCATCGGTCATCAGAGGCTGGTAGTGACTAAGCAAAAGCTGGTTGAAAGTTTGATTAGGAATTTTATGCAGTTGGGTTTGAAGGCACTTCATTATGCAGGGCAAGAGAGCACAAAAAAGGAGCATCCAAATAAGGGGACCCAAGATATGTAGTAAGTACATGGCAAGATAGGATTGGAAGAACCCCGTTATGGGATTGGAGGAGGTAGGTTTGAGCAATTGGGTCGATAATTCCTGCAATTTAACAACATTTTTTTTATTAGCCCAGATTCATTAACATAATAGCAAAATTCCTCTCTGAGGAATAGGCATGTAACCCCTTTTTCTGCAGTGAGAAGATCAATTGCCCTTTGGTTCTGTAAAGCCACTTGTGCCAATGAAGTAACCTGCCGCTGCAAGGAACCCAGAGACTCAGCCATGGTATTGAGTGTTTCCTGCAGTTTTTGTTGAAGGTCATTGGATCCCATAGAGCATGACCTATACCTCCACCAGAGAGTCCGAGACCCGTCACTGAGGTTGTTAAAATGAGGCCTACCAGAACCGGAAGAAAGACTACCCTACGGGTGCGGGAAGGTAGGGCCAACTGTCAGAATTCGGTGGGAGTATACAAAGATAGCTGAGGAACTACAGTAACCAAGAAACAGGCGCCAGAGACATTGATGGTTGAGGTACTTAAAGAACCATTACACCAGAGGAAATGTCCAGGTTGCATAAACACAGGGCTCTATGGGGTGCTGTAGCTCAAGGAACAAATGGGTAAAGGATTCATTATTGGCAGGTGGAAACATATGAAAGGAAATAAAGTATTGGTGGAATAACTTTCCCACAGTGGGATACGTGTCACATGTAGGGGTTGTCCTTTTTAGAGAAATTGTAGGGTTTTGCTGGAATATTTCCTGCCGCTAATGGGACTGCTGCTAGAAGTGGACGACTAAGTGAAGCACAGAGAAAGCACTGAGAAGTAGGCACAGAAAGAGGGGTGGAGTTTAATAATCAAAAAGTTTGGTGTAGCAAATTGAGCCATGTGGGAGGGGGACCTGAGGGGGTTGAAGGCTCTGAATCCTCTTTGGATGAGCTATGGATATGATCTCGAAGTTTTGATTCTGAGTCCTTAATGTGTTCGACTACCTGGATGGTTTCCTTAGGTTGCGTAATCAGGGTGCGGCCAATAGTCATCCACCCTGTGGGTCTGACTGAAGTTGTCCGAGCATAGACAGCAAACTCAACATAGCCCCATCGTTTGGCCTTGGGGTCAGGTTTATCTAAAGTATACCATCCATTGTTACTGGATGAAGAGCCTTTATGCCACTTTATGTAACTAGAAGTCCACCCTTCAGGGTAACCAAATGAGTGGTAAGAATAGCTACCACGTTCATCATGGAACATGCATGACCAATAGGGGCACCCATTATATATCTCAGGCCACCAATGACAATAGTCTTTTGTTTGATCAAAAAGGAAGCAAATGAAAGGCCAGTTCCAGCTACCAGGGATGAAGGTCCTTGAAGGTGACAATTTTAGGGAAATAGAGGTGCAGTTGTGGATGAAGCAAGTAGTTGCATCCACTGCACAGACCTTCTGCATGCCATGTTCTGAGTATCGTTCCCGAAAAGTGAATAAATGCATGGTAGGTGAGGAGGGTAAAGACCAGTCCTGACAGAGCACAGAAAATAAGCAGAGCACAAAAAACAAGCAGTTAGAGAAGACTAGGGTGTTGGGAGAGCTCATTGTGCCTTCTTTAAGAGGAATTGGGCTGCAAGGAAAACCGTGTGAGCCACAACTAAAATGGGTGAGATGGGTGTGGAGAGCAGGAGTAAAGGGGAGGTTCAGTAGGTGATTCTTGGAGTTCCTCTCGGGTGGCCCTGTCTTCAGCAGGTGGGGCCTCCTGGTGATGTGGCTTCAACCTAGACATGTGAATCCAGGGAGTGAGACAGTTGTCTGGTAAGGAGAGTTTGGCGGCGGTAAGGGTAAAGAGAATGACAGGATAGGGGCCTTCCCATTTTGCGGCAAGAGTCCCTTTCTCTTCTGGGATATTATAATAGACTAAACTAACAGGTGTTAAGGGAGGAGTGTTTGGAGAGGAGACTGGGTCCGGAAGAAGCCAGTCCTGATATTTCCAGAGTTCCGAGCGGAGATGGAGCAAGAGAGGCAAAGACAAATCTCGGGTGAGAGGTCCTTGTGAAATGACCAACCCAGGGGTTATAAGAGGTCTTCCATACATTATCTCAAAAGGAGACAGTAAAGGATGGTTTCTTAGGGAGAGCTCTGATTCGAAGCAAAGCCAAGGGAAGGAGTTTGAACCAGTCTATGTTTAATTCCATTGTCAATTTGGTAAGGACTTCCTTTAGAGTACGATTTACCCTTTCCACTTTCCCTGAAGCCTGGGGGAAATATGGACAGTTGAAATGCCACTTGAAGGAGAGGGCTTGAGACACCTTTTGTGTGATCCTAGAAGTAAACTCAGGGCCATTGTCATATTGTAGGGAAGTGGGCATACCAAACCTGGGGATGATGTCTGTCAGTAAGATTGAAGCTACAGTGGAAGCCTTTTTATTGGAAGTGGGAAATGCCTCAACCCAACCAGAGAAAGTGTCCACAAAGACAAGGAGGTATTTAGTGCGCCATACTGTGGGCATGTTGGTGAAGTCTACCTGCCAGTCAGCAGCGGGAATGTGTCCCCGGGCTTGGTGGAAAGGGAAAGGTTTGGGCCTTAAAGGAGTATGAGGGTTGGTCCGCTGACAGATCTGACAATTAGAGGCTATATTCTGTAGCATGGCTTGTCAGAGGGGGTGAGGGAAAAGAAACTCTGTAAAAAGAGGGTCAAAGACTGAGAATTGGAAAGGAATAGAGTATGAAGGAACTTGAAAAGATGCTTGTTCTTACTGAATGACGTAGGGGCTTCAGATGAGCTGTCTAAAGTGGCCATTATATGTCCCCTATGGAGGCCATAATTGAAAGTGGTAGCAGCCATTCGTGCCGCCTGGTCAGCTTTGGCATTGCCCTCAGTGATAAGAAAGCCGTCCTTCTGATGGGACCTACAATGGACAACTCCCAACTGGGTGGGTAAGTGGCCTCTATTAGATTGGTTATAAAAGCTGAATTAGTGATCGCATTACCTTTGGTGGTAAGTAGGCCTCGCTACTTTCAAATATCAGCATGGGATAATAAGATATGGAAGACATATTTTGAATCAGTTTAGAGGGGAGGGATTTGCCTTGTGCTAGAAGGCAGGCACAAGTGGATGCTATAAGTTCAGCCTACTTGTCTGTAGTTCCTGAAGGCAAAACTTTGGCCTCCATAATCTCAGTGGCTGAAAATACAGCGTATCCAGAGTAATGAGTTCCGTTCTCCCCAAAGGAACTGCTGTCAGTAAACCAGATAAGGTCAGGCTTGCTGAGTGGTCTCTCAGAAATGGAAGAATGACAGGGGAGGAAATCATCTAAGGTTTCCAAGCAATTATGAGTTGGTATGTGACACATGGGAGTCATTGGGAGCAGTGAGGCAGGGTTCAGTGCAGAGCAGGGGAGGAAAATAATATTAGGGTTTTCCAGAAAGGAAGTGAGGGGCGACAGAAATCTGGATGTAGGGAGAGTTTGAAGGCCCTTTTAAGCTAAAAGATCCTTCAAGTGATGTGGGGAGTGGATAGTTCAAGGGGTACCAAAAGTCAGCTTAGAGGCTTCTTTGTGTAAAATTTGTCCAGTAGCCAGAGCTCTTAAGCAAGGGGCCCACCCACGGATGGTAGGGTCTAGTTGCTTGGACAAATATGACACAGGTGCAAATGTACGCCCATAGTTTTGACCTAAGACCCCAAGTGCTTGCCCCCCTTTTTCATGGACATATAGATGAAATGTTCTTGAAAGATCTGGAAGGTGAAGGGCAGGTGCCTTTAAGAGGAGTTGCTGAAGCCTGCGGAAGTGGTAGATGGGAAAGGAGGCAAGAGATTCACTAGGGGGTCCCTTAGCTAGGTCATACAGGGGTTTGGAGAGAAGAGAATAATTTGGGATCCAGGCCCTAAAATAACCTGCTAATCCTAGGAATGATAGTATTTTGGCTTTCGTATAGGGCACTGAAAGATCACAGAGGAGTTGCCTCCTATCCAGTGTTATTTCCTTTTTCCCGGGTGTAAGGCAAAAACCAAGATAGGTGACCGAAGACTGGGAAACCTGGGCCTTGTGGGGAGACTCCCTATATCCCTTGTCTTCTAGGAATTTATGAAGCTGAGCGGTGTGGGATTGAGAGTGTTCCCAGAAAGACTACATAGAAGAAGGTCATAGACATATTGAAGTAGAGTAGAGTCAGGACAGGTCAGGTGAAAGGATGTGAGGTCCTGGGCAAGAAATTGGCCAAATAGATGGGGGCTATCCCTGAATCCCTGTGGGAGGACAGTCCAGGTAAGCTGATGAGAATGGCGGGTGTGAGAGTCAGTCCATGAAAAAGCAAAGATATCCTGAGATTCTGAGAACAAGGGAATAGAAAAGAATGCATCTTTTAAATCTAGGACTGAGAAGTGAGTAGTAGTGGCATGGATCTGAGAGAGGAGGGTGTAAGGGTTGGGCACTAGCGGGTGGATGGGGTCCACAGAGGAGTTGACAAGGCGAAGTTCTTGAACCAGCCTGTAGGACACGTTAGGTTTCTTAACTGCCAGAATGGGTGTGTTGAAAGGAGAGTGTGTAGGCCTAAGATACCCCTTTCATAATAAATCCTGGATGATGGGTTCTAATCCAAGGAGGAATGTGGTTGTGAGTGGATATTGTGGTTGACTAACATATCTTGAAGGGTCCCGTAAGACAATATGAATAGGACTGCATTTAGCCATAAAGGGTGTAATTGTGTCCCAAACCTCAGGGTTAAATGGCTTAGATAGTCGTGGGAGAGTGCATGAAGGAGGTGTATCTGCCCCTAGGAATATCATGAGGAAATGAGAGGTAGGAGAGGTGTGGGGTGATAAGTGAATGGTGACTTTTAATAGTGAGAGTATGTCCCTTCCCAGAAAGGGAATGGGGCAATGGCTCATAACAAGAAAGGAGTGAGTGAAGGACAAAAGGGATCGCTGCATATAACATGATTGGGCGGGGGTTTGAGGAAAAATCTTTTTACCTCCTACCCTGACAATAGGAGTTTTTGAGGGTGTGGTAGGACCCTAATACTCCCTCAAAATCGAAAAAGTGGCACCAGTATCCAAGAGGAAGTTAATGAAGCGTCCATCCACCAGGAAGGTGATCCTAGGCTCTTGATTCTTGATGGTAATAGTCTGGAGGGAAGGCCCAGGACTCCATCAATCCTCCTCTGCCAAGCCCAGGTGAGGCTGGGGTTGCTGGGCAGCAGACCAACCTCCCTTCTGGGTTGTTGGGCAGTCTGCCCCCCAGTGTCCACTTTGATGGCATTTTGCGCAGGGGTTGTAGGGTGTCCTCGGCGAAGAACAATTCCTGGTCCAATGTCCCTCCTTACCTCATTTGAAGCAAGCTCCAGGGGGGGTCATATTGGGACGGCATGGTGATGGCCTTCTCTGAATGAGCTGGGCCAACATTTGGAATTTGGCATTTTCAGCCCTCTGCCTACGGAATTCACTTTCATCCTCTCTACCATGAAAAACCTTGAAAGTGACAGCGAGGATTTTGGTCTGAGGAGTAGCAGGGCCCTGTTCAAACTTTTTAAGCTTGGCTTTAATGTAAGGGTAGCTTTGGGCCAGAATATATGTCATTAAGACATGACGGCCATCAGGGGTTTCTGGGTCGAGGTTTGTGTACTGCTGAAGGGACTTGGTTAGTCTATCCAGGAATTCTGAAGGTGTTTCCTCCTTCCTTTGAATGACCTCCTGCATCTTTTGAAAGTTAACAGCCTTGCGGGTGGCCTTTTTCAGTCCCGCCAAGAGGCAGGATGTAAAAAAGTCACTAGACTGTAAGCCCATAGGGGATCCTGCTCTGGGACAGCATGAGGGCCTGTGGGTGGTTATGATTGGTCCTATGATTTTCATCAGCATGGGCTTGGGCTAGCTCCCAGAACCATTGCCTTTCCTTGGGGAGAAGTTTATTGGCCAAGAGCATGTAGATGTCATGATTAGTGAGGCTATATGCTTGCAGTACCCATTGAAACTCCCGAATGTAAGTGGTGGGGTCAGTGGTGAAAGAGCCTAACTTCCTCTCTAGCTGAGTAATGTCCGACATGGAGAAGGGCACGTGGACTCTGATGACACCCTTGGGACCAGCTACCTCACGAAGGGGTGCGATTATCTTGGGGGTGGGAAGGAGTCCCTTAGACCTGGTAACAGGAGGACTGAAAGAGGCAGGCGGTGGACAGGAAGGAGAGGGAGGGGAATGGAATGTCTCTGTGGAAGAGGAGGAGGTGGAGCAGGCAGAAGAGTGGGGAAGGGAGGGGGATGAAATGGAAGGTTGAGGATCCGTGGAATCAGGCAGAGGAAGAGGAGGATTTTGCGGGAGAGAAGGGTCAGTTGGGGCTGGGGGATAAGGTGGGGGTTGATCTGCTGGGTCGAATGAGGAAGAATCTGCGAAGTCAGGAGTAGAACTAGGGGAAGAGAGGGGTTTGCAAGCAAGAAGGACCTGAGAGGGAGGGCAGGAGGAGCAGAGACAGGGTGCTGTGCGAGAAGGCTAAAACATTCAATACAGGGAATCTCACTCCACTTTTTCAGATGCTGGCAGTAATTAAAAAGGTCCAAGAGGAGGTTTGGATCTAAGGAGCCTTCTGGAGGCCAATGATTGCCATTATCCAGTGGATATGTAGGCCAATCTTGGGTACAGAATTTGATTAGAAGTTTGGGCTTGATGTCTGGTGTGAGGGAGAGTGTGGCCAGATTTTTTATTAAACTTTTGAGAGGTGAGGTTTCAGGTACAGATAAAGAGGTGCCCACAGTCACAGGGAGAGATGGAAGAGAGAGAGAGAGAGAGAGAGAGAGAGAGAGAGAGAGAGAGAGAGAGAGAGAGAGAGAATAAGTGTAAGCAAGAGAGACAAAGAGAAAACCCGGCCTGGAACGGACTCCGGGAAGCGCTCAGGGCGAATGGGGGTCAGGTGGGCATCCCCAAAATGACCAGCCATCATGAGGAAATACAGAGGGCACTACCTGATCGTCACCAGTGAAGTGCGATCGGTGAGACCCAATGGGTTCGGAGCCATGGGCAACCTGACATCAGGAAAGTTTTCGAACGCAGCAGAAGAAGTAAGTAATGAAAACAGAACTCCGGCTCCAGCAGAATGCAGTTCCAGGATGGGAGTTCAGTTTTCCCAGAGCAGAGAGGCAGCTTCAGCCAGACACAGCAGGCCCGCAGGAAACAGCAACTCTAGCCGGCAGCGGCAGCAGCAGCAGAGGAGGAAAAACCACAGAGCCTCTCATGTAAACTCAGAAGCCTCACACCCCAAATGGAAACGGATCACCAGAGGGTCCACTGCAACCAGTAAAGGTCTTAGTGGGAGGAATTCCCTCCCCCCTACCAGGCGTCTAGAGTGTCACAGACGATCATGGTCACAAAGCCAGCGGTAGCCCGAAGGGAGTTGGCGAGCCGGGGTCAGGGGAGGCTTACATACAACAAATCAGTGGTGAGTGCAGGAAGCCTGCGTCTGAAAAGAGCAGACCAGGGCAGAGTGCCACGGTGGAGCAGTGGACGGGGCTCTTGTTGGAAAGAGCTCACCCATATCCTCACACGGGGCACCAGAATGAAAGAACTCCCCACGCAAAGGCACTTCACCGGGAGAATTCCAATTTTATTGCAAAAAGCTGTGTGCTTATATAGAACTAAGGAGGAGATGGGAGGGCTTAGATAAATGGCAGGCAATCCGTTTATTGGCAAGTTCTTTCAGATATCAGCTCCGGAGCCCAGGAATTAGTTCTTATTGGGGCTAAGATTCCCGGCCAGCAAGATTTGAAATTGGCGCCAGCAGAAGAGTTCACACGGGCGGGAACATTTCGCACCACTGCAGAAATGAAGAATGTAGGAAGAAGAAGTGCTTAGGCGCCATGTTGGGTTTTTTTTTTTCTGGGGTATGGCTGCCGTTTATACTTTTCCCAACAATGAGTATACCAGACAGTGCCTTGATTGACTGGTTTTTATGAAAATGGTGTTTAACAGAGATGCCAGAAAGTTGGATCCTGCTGATTAGTGGGCCAAGAGCAAAGGTGGGCATGTGTGTGATAAAACATCAGTGGTGGAACCATGTGGATCTGCCATTGGTTTCCAAATGGCTTGTGACTGACATGGTGAAGCCAGCAGACCCTTATATGTAAAGGCATCTTGTTACATGGAGAGGATTCAGGACATTGTTCAGAATCAGGTTGCTATGTTCAAGAGGGCAAGCTATGTGGAATAGAAGCCTGGTTCTTGTATTCTCCTACAGACCCTGACCCACCACATGTGACAGAAATCCCTCACGCACTGTGTCCCTGTTGAACTCCTTGTATTTCATGAAGCAAATACCAAACTTCCAGTGCAGCACCAAGAAACACCACGAAAATAGAGGATGACCATATGGCTTCATAGTCCACACTAGAGACATTTAGCCCCAAGGGGCCACAGTTTACCTTCAAAGGGAGAATTCAGCACTGGTGTCTCATGTTCATTGGAAAATAAGAAACCATGTCCTCCAGGTCACATAGATGCAGACCCAGGTTGATGGTTTCACTAGAAAGGAAGCTAAAGCACGTGACAACAACATATATTTCAAGTGCCCAACCTCACAGGCAGTATCTCAAGAAGTCTCTAGGACAACAGACCTCCATGTTTTTGAAGTGTTTACCCTGTCCCTTACTTTTGGAAACTCCTCTAACACTTCCAAGGTTGTGAACTCCTGATCGCATTCCATTCCAGATATGTATTCATGGATTTTCTAACTCTTCTCCTCTAATTGTGTCTTACATGGGGTGAAGGTGTTGTCAAGGTATTGTTCTGGATGAGAGTGGGAAGATTTTTGTGTAGCACATATTTACATACACATTGGATTCATTTTCCAATTTTCCATTCGAAATACTGAATCCCTATCAGTAACCCATACCCTAATAGACTCTGACTACTAATCCTAATATGATGGAGACAAATAACCCAAACATAATATTAATACAAGCAGTTCAGAGGAGGCATGGTGTATAGTTGGTCTTGCCTTTTGCATGATATAGTGTAGGAGTTATAAATCTTGTCAATTGTTTGTTGAAATAGTACTCCATGTGTTTTTAAAGTTAACACATATGTGAATTTCTGTCTCCTTTTTTCTGTAGCCAATTCAGCACATGTATTTTTATATGCACATAAAAAATCCTACCTGGTATCACACGTACATTTTTGTGAGGTGGCTAACTTGGCAGAAACAAAGTATGAGAAGAGATCACCCCTCCTAAACGCTTTTGGAACTGAAAATTCAAACTATGAGTGAGATTTTTAGTTGAACAACATTATACATAAATCCATGTTCAGTAAAATTAATATTTTTGGATTGGTGGATGTTATATATTTCATGATGAATTTTGATTGGCATATATATTGCTACTTTCTAATGTTTCTCTGTGATATATATATATATATATATATATATATATATATATATATATATATATATATATATTCTCTAGATTTTTCCAAATATAAAATATATGTGTCCTATTATAGACTCCCTAAATAATTCACTCATGCTCATGTATGTGGTTTTATAATCAAATTTTCATACGATTATTTTCAGAAATATTCATCCACCTGAAATACATATTTGTTTTCTAGTACTGAAAACTCACTTCACTGAATGGTGCAAACAAATCCTTATATTTCTACTGTAACTGACCCAATTTAACATCAATGCAAGTAGATTCCAAAGGGACATGATGTGTATTTTGACGTTCATTTTTATTTAACACTGGTACATTACTATTTCTTCAGTTTTTGTACATCATAGTATATACATTTCATCCACAAGTTCACAAATTTAAAGACATTTGAAACACATTCAATCACTTCCTGCTTCAGTACACATGTATTCCTCCTTGCTTTTGACTGGTTATTTATTGAGACTTCTTTCCAAACACATTATTTTCGATTTCCATAATCAATTTTGAAGCAAAACTCACACACACTTTATGATAAACCACAACCCTAATATTACCATTAGATGTATAACTGGTTGGAATGAATGTATGTATGTCAATATAACATTTCCTGTGTATTTTCAGATATCAATTTATTCCAATTTCTAAAGTTGGAATCAGTTATATTATATATTCACACATGGTACACCTATTTGTGCCCCCAATACTAATTTATATCTCTTCTAAGTATTGCTCCCAGAAATGGTGCAAGAAAGACTCATGTCACCTGATCTACATATATATTCTGTCAACAAAATGCAAAGTCACACTTACAATTGTACCAAAGCCTAAATGGAATGTGAGTATGGATTATGAAAATCACCCATGTCCAGGTTGCCTAATGCTCTCAAATATCAATCCTATTGGTGACTACATATTTGTTTCTTCCAAAGATTATGTATTCAACCTCAAGCCTGTTGAAAATGTCTAATCCTATCAATCAATTCATCATTTGCCTGATTTCCTAATGTCTCTAATGATATCTGCTTTCCTACATATTTTCCCCAGTTCATCATCGTGACTGACTCTTCACATGTGCTGACATTTACATTTTCTGTCTACCTGAAACCCTATTGCTAAAGAACTTTTTGTCCAAATCCTATACTCACTCTTTTTTTCTAATCCTACCAACTATCTTCCTAATCCTACCAAGTATCCTTTTTTGACTGGATGTTCTCTTCGACATTCAATTATCCAAGGTACAAGGTCCTATGCCATTATGTATAGATTTATCTGAGACACATGTGCACAACATAATTCCGAGTGAAGTATCCCAATCAAGGATCCAATGCCCTTTTGGGCTTCAAATCTTACCTAGATTTGTGTTTTCATACATATATTTCACCTCTATATATACTTATAAATATTGCAGGTTCCCAATACCATTATTCATGCAGCAGAATGATTCCTAACCCAAATCAAACATGTTATTAACCCTAACCATACTTTGTTTCCTCAATCTAACTTTACAGAAAAGCAAGGACAGAGTTGGTCTTATATAGAAATGTAAGAGATCTTCCACCTGCTGAGAACCTCAAAGGTCCATGCAGAAGTGAACCCTGGGGAAGATATAGAAAGCTATGAAGGACCTGAGAGAGCAAAAGTCATCTTTCATGACAAAAAAAAAAAAACAGGTCAGGATAAAGGGGTGTGTCTGAAGCAGTCTATCTCTTCTTAATGTAGAGAAGATGGACCAAACCAGGCCTGTGTGGAGAGCTGTTCACGGGTGCCTATGTTTGATATACCATTCTTACTTGTGAAAGTGTCACAGGAAGTAGGGGCAGCCTCCATCTATTGGGACACTTGGAAGCAACTGTTAGGACAAAGAGGTTGCCAAGGCAGTGACCTCATTCAGTTCCTGAAGGAAGTGACCTATATCATTTTCTTGGTGATGGAACTCTCTGAACTTGGGATCCAGGATGCCAGGCACCCAGAGGCATTCCCAGTCACAGTCCCAGTGGCCACACATGTTTGGATTTACCAAGGACAGAATCGGTCTTTCTTGGTAACTACTGATGTGAGGATGGCCAAATTCCAGGAGAGCTCTGAAGAGGGGTCTTTCCTGAGAAAGCAGGTAGTGTCTCACTACTGAACTGAAACCCACAGTGCCTCCAACTTCATCCATGAAAAATGGCTAGATAAATACAATAAAATTTTTTAAATTCCCTTAACCAGGTGGCACTGGAGAACCTTTGGATGTCTTTTTCCTGGTCATGAGTGTACAAGAGAATGCCATGATTGACGGTATTTCATGAAAATGGTGTAGAACAAAGATGCCAGTAAGTTGGACCCTGCTGAGTAGTGGGCCTTTTGCAGTGGTGGGCAGGTGTGTGATAATACAGCTGTGGTGTGGCCAGGAGGATTTTCTATTGCCTTCAAAATGGCTTGTGACTGATATGGTGCAGCCAGCAGACCCTTCTTGTTATATGGAGAGGTTTCTGGGCAAAGTTCAGAGTCAGATTTCTATGGACAAAGGGGCAAGCTTTGTGAGATAGAAGCCTGGTTGTTGCATTCTCCTGCAGACCCTGACCCACCACAAGTGACAGAACTCCCTCTAATACTGGGTCCCAGTTGAACTCATTGTATTTCATGAAGCAAATACCAAACTCCCAGTGCAGCAGCAAGAAACACCACGAAAAGTGGAGGATTACCAAATGGCTTCACAGTTCACACGGGGAGACACTTAGCACCAAGTGGCCACAGTTTACCTACAAATAGAATATTCAGCACTGCTGCCTCATGTTCATTAGAATACAAGAAACCATGTCCTCCAGGTCACGTAGATGCAGACCCAGCTTTTATGGTGTCACTAGAAAGGAAGCTAAATCTCCTTGCAACAACATATATTTCAAGTGCCCAAACTCAGAGGAAGTTTCTCAAGAAGTCTTTAGGCCGGCAGAGCTCCATGTTTTTGGAGTGTTTACCTGTTAGACCAGGACGCTAGAAAAGACCACTGACTCAAATTAAAATCAAATAAAATTAAGCTTATTATTTCCACCGGCCATGCTGCCTCTCCCTCCCAAAACGAAGGGAACAAGACAGCAACCCCAGCTTTCCTACAGCCCAGCTTTATAGCCCAGAAAGATACACAAAAGGGGGGTTACAGATAACAGAACTCTGATAAACATCACACTAAAGGTAGTTTACAATTTTTTTGCTGTCCCTACATGAGAATTCATGAGGACCATTAGAGCCTCAGAGAGGGTTGTTGTCTTGCCAGAGAAGGCAAATATTTATGATGTGTCACTAAAGTTTCAGAGAGGGCTGCTATCTGGTCAGAGAGCCAGGCATGTGTGAGTTCAAGGCGCGGGCAGGCATTCCACGCAGGTTCAGAATTTGAAGTAATTAATGGTAAAGCCAAAATTATCTTTTCATGGCTTTGTGGCATGATGGCTCCCAATTTTAATAAAAGATCAGGTTGGGTCTACAATTCCCCCCTTTTCTCTGTGTCCCTTTCAAATCTTTGATAGATTATGGGAAGAGCACTGAGGAAATTTTAATCCCTCAGGTAAGAGTATCCAAATTTTTAGAACTCACCCAAAACCGATCTCGCTGATTTTACCCTTCTTAATTACTTATATTGATAGTCTATTTATCTTTCTCTCCATTGTTGTAAGAAGAGTGGCATCACTAATTTTTTCTTCTTCTGTCCTGAGACAGGGTGACGTGAGTGGGCTCGGTTTGAGGGACATGAGTTGCCTATTAGAAGTCAGTTGAGAGACATGAGTTGCCTTTTAGAAGTCAGTTCGGTTTGAAGTCAGGTTGGGGAAGAACAGGTTGTAAAGTCATCTGTGAATGGGTTCTTCTATGAGTGAAACAAAAACCATGAGTACTGGATAAATGTTGCACAGCTAGAACATGTCACTGTATAGAAATTCCCTCACCAGTCTTTAATATCCCCAGTTATCAGGACTGTCAACTTAATATTTAACTTTAAGTGTTACAGTTGGCCCTCCCAATAAGACACAGTTTAATAATTTAATGTCATCTGATCTTGTAAAATCCTTTTACTAGTATGACCTCTGCGTCTAATAGAGAAACCTTTAATTCTGTTACTCAGGGCTGGATAATCGTACTAGCAAACACGAAGCCTACCTTTGTAGGTTAGGAATATCTGTAGGTCTTAAACTGAAAACTTCTGCCTGTGGCAGCTCTTCTTGATAATCTCTTTTTATAAGTATTAGGCATTCCTGTGTGAGAATCCTTCTTTGTAGCCTCCAGTCTTACTTGTTTTGGGAGGATAAGATAAAGTGCATACCTTAAAATTTTATTATTATTATTATTATTATTATTATTATTATTATTATTATTTAATATGCCCAGGAGTGGCTGTATTTTGGTCTTAACTGTCTTTGCTAAGTGTTTAAGATGAAGCAGTCAAACTGACTTTTGTTTCTATCTATTGTTAACAGTCAGCTGAGCTTTTGTGGGAATCAATTCTGGGGAAACTTGAGAAGAGATTCTCAGTTCTGCTAGTGCCATTTGCGCTAGGTGGGTCCAGGTCTTGCTTGACCATTTGGCTTCCCTCAGAAGCATCAGGGATGTCTCCTTTCTCTGATGACTCCTCTTTGTAACAAATGCACTGATTGGCTTTGTGTTCTCCAGTGGTCTCATTAATCTCCCTGATCAGGAGGTTATGTGGCTCAGAGTTGCAAAGCTCTTTAGAGAAGTCCCCTGTTCCCTGGATTCAGACTGACTCAGAGGGCAAGAGCCAAATATTGGTTTTCTTGGCCCTTTTCATTTAACATTAATTTTAAATCCTAATCTTAAACATCCAGCAAATAAATTTCAACAGCCTTATATTAAGAGTACTGGGCTTTAATGTCTATAACTTTATAATTACCTTTTTATTAATTGGGATCTGTATTATTCTGTCTGTATTGTAGTTGATGACTTATTATCTTGAATAAACCCATGTTGTGTTCTTAAAGCAACGCATTTGTAAAACACTAACAGGGAATCTTTAGATCACTTATAAGAAAATTTCAAACTAAAATTAACAAAAGTAAAAATACTTAGTTCGTGTAATATCTTCCCTGAATTTTTTGGCTGAGTTATACATTATATCCCCTGTTTGAGATCCTAGTAATATTGACAATAAAAAAAAAAACTTTTTAACATAACTTTAAAGAAATATTATCTGACCTACATGTTTCATAGTCATTCTCACATGTAGTAAGATGGGACACGCAGCCTTATCTCAGGTAAGGCAGGGCTCTTTATAAATCTTAAGTATTTTAATTCTAAAGCTGATCTTTATTTTTAAATATCTTTTGACAAAGTTTACATAAATTGTTTGAGGTCACATGAACATTAGCTAACACCATATGATATCACATTTAAAACATGAATTAAAGAAATGCTGAAAGTTTTTAACCTTTACAAAGATTAGGCTCTAATTAACTTAAAAATACATTTAAATTGTTCCCCAATGTAAAAAGTAACATAAAAATTTACATATCTTATTGATAACAGGTAAATAAATCCACAATATATTTTTTACCACACAACTTCAGAGCACCAGCTTGATATAATGCTCTTTTAAGGTTTCTACCTTACAGACTTGAATACCTGTAAGATATGAAAACATTAATAGCATAACAATTACATTTATGTTTCTACATTAATCAAGTTTGGCTTTTAAAGAAATGGCAGTACAGTGCTCTAAAATAACAGTTCTTATTTAATCAGTTGTTTAATTTTTATGGTTGCTTGCTCTAGAAAACATAAATCTTAATAAACTCAATGTTATGGGTAAACTTATGTTTTAAGAATTTTTTGCCTCATTAACACATGACTGATTTTTACAATCTTATACAGAGTTTACTAAAAAAATACAGATCTTAGTAAATCAATCAGATATCTAACTAAAGTACTCATGAATGAGTAATCCCATATCAAATTTACTTTACTTATTTATCAAAAAGTTAGAGAAACGTATTGAACAGTGTAAACCATTTTTATGTTGAAGGAAAGGTACTAGAGCCAAGGCATATTAGACATTTTGTAGATGTTAATATTTTGTTAGATGTTTGAACACCTAGAAAACTTTGTAAGCTTAAATTTAAAGACATTTGTTTTTATCTCTTTATCCAATTTAAATTGAAACATTTAAATCACGTGAATTAAAGATCTTTGGATCCACTTTTTAAAATTTGTTTTTATGAGCGCTTTTTTTTATGAGCGCTCCTTATATATGTTAATTTATGTATCATATATATGATATACGGACATATGTATATATAGACATACAACACATAACAAAATTGTGCACACATAATAATAGTAAAGGCCTCGTAGCATTTCGCAGGTGAAATCTTTATTGCAATGTTTCAAGAAGTCCACAGTTGGTCAAAGATAGAACTGATCAGAAAAACATTAACCTAGGTCTGTATGCTCAAAATCATGAGGTCAAAAAACATAAAGTATCTAAGAAAAAAATAAGAGTCCTAGAAAAAATGACTTGCCAGTAATTAGAAAATACCATACAATTTACCTTTTTTTCCCTTAGATCTCAAATCAGTCTCCTACAAAGCTTGCAGGCTTCTTTCATTTGCATTTCAACATAAGTCATGGCTGAGGTCTGGAAGGAGCAGGAAAAAAACTGCTATTCTGAACAGACATCTCAGGACTAAGGCATTTTAACCATAATTTTCAGGTTCGGATGTTGAAAATTATGATACAAGTTTAAGATACAATTCACAAAATTTTATATCTTTACATCTTGTTTGGTCAACAGACACCATACTATGATTTACTATCCATGTCCAAATTAATGCACTGGTACACACAGTGACATTTTCCCAGGCTACCCAATTCAAAATTGGTGAAAAAAAAAGACTGTATGATTGGGAAGTTTCTTCCCAACTTGGAAGTAGAGTTCTTCAGTTATCCATTGTAAGTATTTAAGTTCTCTGGCATGAATTATCTGAAATCATAAACTAAACAATTACCTAAACCCGACTTTTAACTGCAAGATTGTGCAATGCTTCAAAAACCCATTCAGATACCAGATTGTTAAAATAAAACATCATCATTTCGACACACATTCAGCTAAGATCATTCCCAAAAAACAATTTATAATATCAACACATTATTGCACATGCCTTAAAAGGCCAGAAACAAAGACACAATACAGACCAAAAGGAGGTCCAGACTATGGCTGTCAGAGAGAACCCTTTAAACCAGAGCAGATAAGAGAAAAATCTCCTACAGCAGTGGCACCATAGATGTCCCCACAAGGGGACCAGATGTTTTCACAGAGGGGCAACCTGAAATGTAAAATAAAGTGTCTCCATGGTGATTTTACTGCATTTAGTGTCCCCTTTTTCTTTTTCTCTTTTTTTAACAAGACAGAGGTGGCATAATCCTTACAGTGCAGGGAAGGAAGGAGGTAATTCCCTGAATCAACAGGGCTTTGGCAGCTGCTGGGAGTCCCTCAGTTTCTCCTTTTACATACAGGATTAGCTCCTCTGATTCAGTTCCACACCAAGCATGCTCTATCTCCTAACATTTCAGTAGATAGGTCTCACAAAGTTCCGGGGCAGAGGGGGGGTACAAGATTTGTAACTTAAAGTTTGGTTCCTGACCTTGAAGCCAATTAATACCAATTTAATAATGAGGACTGGGTTTTGAGAAAAAGAAAAGAGGAGGTTTATTGCTTGGCTAACAAAGGAGAAACACAGGGGACTCTGCCAAAGTTGTGACTCTCTTTATCTGGAGGGACAAGGGGTTTTAAAGGAGTTTCACTTGTTAACCTGGGAGATACTCTGTTCTTAGGTCCCCAGCAGGCATTTCCCTCTGCAATGGGTGTGCTCCAGGCAGCCAGCTAGGGGCTTCTATCATCCTGCTTCGCAAAGGGGGATAAAGTTCATTGCAGTTCCTTAAAACACAGTCCAAAGGGGTGTCAGGCTTACTCTCTTTATTTCTGATTTTCATGTCCAATATACTTAAGTTTTTACCACCAAAATCACACAACAAAACGAACAAAAACAAACAAACAAAAAAACAAAAAATAGAACACAGAACACAAATAAACAGAAACCCGGTGGCTAAACACAGAAACAGGGGAACAGTGCAACATCTTGCTAAAGCTCCAGGGTAGGAGCGCGTGCATGCTCATCGGCACCTCTCTACAGTTCCAGAGGAATTCCCTACAGAACAGAACAGAGGACAGAATGATTCTCTTTACTGTTCTGCACAGAAGTATATGTGAGCCTCCCCGTGCCACATCTCTGTCATCAGAAGAGATCTCCCTTAACTGGATATCAGATGTTATAAAGGAGCCACTTACCTATGGAGGCCTCCTCCATCAGGTGCTTGCTAATAGTTTTAGTGCAGAGGTTCACTGTAGTGCTCCCTGGACTAAAGGCTCTTTTCCAAATATAAAGAAGATGGACCAAATCAGGTCTTTGTGGAGAGCGGTTCCTTGGTGCCTATGGTTGATATACCATTCTAATTTGTGAAAGTGCCACAGAAAATTGGGTAAGCCTCCTTCTCATGGTACGCTTGAAAGCAAATGTTTGGATAAAGTGGTTGCCAAGGCAGAGACCTAATTCAGTTCCTGAACGATGAGACCTCACCTCAATCCCTTGGTAATGGAACTCTCTGAACTTGGGATCCAGGAAGCCAGGCACACAGAGTCAGTCTCAGTCCCAGTCCCAGTGTCTCACTTGCTTCAATTTAGCAAGGACAGAGTCAGTCTTTCTTGGTACCTACTGATGTGAGGATGGCCAAATGCCAGGAGTTCTCTGAAGAGGGGCCTTTCCTGAAAAGGCAGGTAGTGGCTCACAGCTGGCTCCTGAACACTTCACAAAGTTGGACAAGGAGACCAGATCTGAGACAGGACACGCCATATTGGGGGAACATAGTATGGCCCAGCAGTCAGAGGATACTCTGGAGAGTGAGAGACCTACTTGGGGAAGGAGGTGCCTTTGTGGGTGTAGATGTGTGTTTGTGGTTTTGTCTCATGTTCTGAGAATAGGCAGGAAAGTCGATTTGTTTGGTTTGGAGTGAACTGTTTCTAGTATGTTGTTTCACAAGGCGAGTGTTTCTATGTCTGTGTATCCCACAGTGTCCGTGCTTGTAGACATTAGAAAAGAGAATGCATCAATGGATGTTTCCTGTCAAGTAGAAAGCTTCCCAGCATTCATCCTGCCCAATTTATGAATGCACTAGGGCTTGCCTTATCGATGGGCAACACCTGCTATTTTCCTAAGTTCCTGTTTTCTTCCTGAAATCTAGCCACTCTCCAGAATAGGTTCATGCATTTGCATCCAGGATATGTACCACCTCCAACCACTGTGACATGGACATGTACTGGATAGCTGAAGAGAATGGCAAGCATCTCAGAAAAGTCAGATATCAGTGTGACCCGGAAAGTCTCAGTAGAGAAACACTGCAAAGGGCCTTTTGATTACCTATTGTTCTGTTGCCCTGAATGTCAGGAAGTTCTTTGCCTCAGCCCACGCTTTTGTGAAGCCTGAAGAAAAAAGTTTTCAAATGGAAATGAATGGGCATCACCTGTGGCTCTTTGCTTAAGTGCGTTGTAAAGGGATGTGTCTGAATCAGCCTCTTGGCCCTGTGTGAGCCTGTGGCTTAGATTATCAGCACCTGATTGGTCTAAAGAAAGATCCCATGTGTGGATCCATAATCAAAATGGCCAAAAAATCAGTCATTGTTGATGAAGTCTCTCACATTCCTCTGTAAGGTTCCTGACCTCCATCAAGTGAGAAAAGGGATCCATTGGGTCAATTGAGTTCTTCAAAGCCCTGCAGATGCTAGCCCATAGGTTCTTGGGTTTTCTTATGAATCCAATTCAAATAAAGACTCTAAACCCCACAGACAGTAGGCCTCAAATTGAAGAACAGAGCTGTATTAATGGCAGGCATATTTGATCACTCCTGGTTCACAGGAAGGGTGTCCAGGCCACTCTGACTTTTGGCAAATGAGGGGAAAGGGAGATAATTTGGGACACTGTCTTGTGCTGCGCCTCTCATGGAATCCTCCTGCCAGAAGTTATGATGAGTGTCTATTTGGAAGAAGATGAGTGCCATTTGGGAGTGTTTTGGTTTTAATTGTGGGCATTTGTGTGGCGGTTGGTAGAGATAATTGGGTCCACCTTGTCTTGAATTTTGGTGTGATTCCCCTTAGAGACTGTGTTTTGGAACTGACCTCTGAGAAGGTACAAGGTCCTGTGTCATTGTATATCCATAATTCTAGGACATCTCTACGGAATGTAATGCAAAGCTAAGTATACCAATCAAGGACCAAATGAACTTCTGGGCTTCAAATCTTACCTAGATTTCTGTTTTCATACTTATATTGAAAGGTTAATAAAATAGGTACTTGTCACGTCCTGTTTTTCTGTATGCTTAATAAAACACTGTTGAAATTTTGAGAACTGTTTGCTCTTCTTGTTCCCAGAATGTGCTGCCCCCAACTGCCAAACTGCAGAATGTACTCCATCAACCATTTGCACGCAAACCGCCCACTCGCCCTTAACCATCAATAAACTTCCCTCCCTGCCCTCTCCAAGGAAAATATATAAGCACTTCTTAAGCTGTTCTCAGGGCTCTCTGCTCTATTCAACTGATCTCTGAGCCCTTGCATGCCGGACTCCCAATAAACCCTTTGAGGTTGCATTAGACCGTCTCTTGGTGGTCTCTTCCACCGACGCTCACCCGACCTTTACTTCTGGTGGCCCCAGCGAGATCCGGCAGCTGCAGATGAAAGACCCCCAATGGGCTCCTCTGGGGGTAAATAAGGCCCCTCTTTCTGGTTTCAGGATTCAGGTTAGGGTTTGACAAAATGGCTATTGGTAAAGAGCGTGAGCTCTCTCCCACGGTGGCTGACACACATGTCACAGAGCCACAGGCCATGTTCCTGTGGGATGGACTCGGGAAATCGAGGAACCATAGTCTCCTCGACTCAGTGATATTTTCTTTCAGATTTGGAATTGGCAGCCCATCAGGATTTGCCCGCTACTCAGTCCTGGTCTCAGTATTGGACGTCCATTGTCTGTCTTTATTGTCTTGTCTTGTCTGTGTCGTGTGTCTTTGCTTTCACTGTCTGTGTATATTTCATTATGGGACAGAGCACTTCAATGCCTCTGTCCCTGACCCTTAATCACTGGACCAAAGTCTGCTTAAGGGCTCAGATTCTTTCTTTTTCATTAAAACACCAGACCTGGCAGATTCTGTGTCTCAGAATAACCCACCTTTGTAGTCGGATGGCCCCTAGAAAGATGTTTCTACTTCACACTAATTTGAAAAGTCTGAGATATTGTCTTTCAGCCGGGGCCACATAGCCATCCATATCAATAGCCAAATATCTTAACTTGTCAGGACCTCTGCAAATCTCCTCCTCCATGGGTGAAGCCTTTCCTTGTCCCTGCACCCACTCCTACTCCTTCCCCTATGATTCTATCTCTCAAACTCTCTGCTCCTCAACCTCCACCCTCTGTTCTCCCTGAGTCTCAAGACTCTACTCGTCCTTATCCTCTGCCCTTGTCCCCCAACCCCCAAAACCCTGTAAGTAATTCCCCTGCTGCTTACTCAGCCTCTCCACCATTCGAGGAAGCCAGGATGGCCCAGTACCCTCCAGATGACTGTCCAATGGCACACACAGCCCCTCCTTCCCTAGAGGAAGCTGGCCCGGCTAAAAAAACTCAGAGAACTCGCCAACGTTTTCACACCTGCCTACTTGGGATGACTGCCAACAACTCCTAGGGACTCTCTTCACGACAGAGGAATGAGAGGAAAAACCTCCTGGAAGCTAGAAAAAAAAATCCTCGGACTTGATGGGCGACCAACACAACTTCCCAACATAATCAAAGCCGGCTTCCCCTTAAACCAACCCAACTGAGACCCCAACACCTTTGAAGATAGGGAGCATATGTCCAATTATTGCCAGGCTCTAATAGCGGGTATCCAAGGGGCCGCTAGGTGACCAACTAATTTGTCCATGGTAAGAGAAATTATTAAAAGGCCTGATGAATTTACCTCTATGTTTCTAGAGAGAATTATGGAGGCATATAAGAGATATACTCCTTTCGATCCTCAGGCAGCAGATCAAAAGGCATCTGTCATGATGGCCTTAATTGGGGAAGCTGCCATGGATATTAAAAAAAAAAAAGGTAAAAGAGAGATTTAGTCAGAGAAGCCAAAAAAATATACTATAAAAGAGAAACAGGGAAAAAGAAAGGGAGCAAAGGAATGATGAGAGAAGCAAAAGAAAGACTAAGGCATTGATTTAGATCCTGGTCACAACAAGAAAGAGGCCAGAAATTAAGACATAAGGTGACAGGAAGGGATACCTGGGCCCGTGCCACAGGCCACCCCTGGCCTCAGATCAATGTGCCTACTGTAAAAAAAAAGGACACTGGGCCAAAGAGTGCCCTATAAAGAGACAGACACGCCAGCCAGCCATTCTGACTCTGGATAATGACTAAGAAAGTTGGGGCTCAGATTCCTTCCCCTAGCTCAGGGTAACTTTTGAAGAGTAGGGGACCCCAGTAAACTTTGAAATGAATACAGGAGCAGTATACTCAGCCCTTAGGGCCCCATTGGGCCGTCTATCAAATAAAAGGTCTGTAGTTCAAAGGGCTAATGGCAGTAAATATCGGGCTTATACTACTAAGAGGACCATGGACCTGGGGAAAGGAAAAATCCATCACTCCTTCCTAGTAATCCCAGAATGCCCGCACCCATTGATGGGCAGAGATCTGCTCACCAAGCTCTGGGCCATAATAACTTTTAACCCTGAAAGCCCCCAAAAGAAATTTCTAAATCCTTCAGTAAAAACTCCTGTAGTCACGGCTGTAACTATATTAGTAGAAGATAAACATCCACTCTTCACACCCCCCAAGACTGATCAAACAGGCAAGCTACCGCAGAAATGGATAACAGATTACCCAGATGCCTGGGCAAAAACTGCTGTGTTAGGCCTGGCCGTGAAACAACCTCCAATAACAGTGGAGTTAAAAACCTCAGCCTCCCCAATCAATGTCAAATAATATCTTCTAAGCATAAAAAGCTAAAGATGGGATAAGGCCCTATATTCAGAAATATCTGGCCTTAGGGGTCCTAAGGCCCTGTCAATTGGCCTGGAACACTCCCCTGTTATTAGAAGAAAAAGCCAGGAACCGGGGACTATCAACCTGTTAAAGACCAAAGAGGGATCAACAACAGAGTGCAGGACATTCACCCCACAGTACCTAATCTGTTCAAACTGCTTAGCACTCTGAACCCTGAGCAGAAATGGTATACTGTTCTGGACTTAAAAGAAGCTTTCTTTTGATTGCCTCTGCATAAAGATAGTCAGTTGCTGTTTGCTTTTGGGTGGGTAGACCCAGAAACCGGAAAGTATAGTCAACTAACTTGGACTAGACTCCCAGAGGGGTTCAAAAACTTCCACACACTCTTTGATGAAGCCCTCCACAGAGATCTCAACAATTTCAGAACTACACACCCCGAAGTCACCCAGCTTCAATACGTGGATCACCTGCTACTGGCATCCAACACCAAGGAAAACTGAACTGGGACCCAAGCACTATTATCGGAGCTTGCTCAACTCGGGTATAGAACTTCTGCCAAAATTGCCCAATTTGCCAGCAAGAAGTAATCTTCCATGACTATTTCCTCAGGGGCGGTAAACGATGGCTCACTGAGCCCAGAAAACAAACCGTTGAGCAGATACCAACCCCATCTTACAGCAGACAACTAAGAGAGTTTCTTGGGATTGCTGGGTTTTGCAGGTTATGGATAAATGGGTTCGCGTCCTTAGCTGCTCCTTTATACCCGCTGTTAAAGGGAGATGCCCAATTCCAATGGACCCCTGAGTAACAGGAAGTTTTAGATAACATCTAAGGACACTGACACTGAACGCCTCAACTTTACTGAGCTCAGCCTGCAATTACAGAAAGCCCTACACTAAGTTAAAAATGTACGTCAACTCACTCACCTTGGTTCAAAGAAACTGCAGGCACTCCTGTAGGATTAAGAACAGAGTTTTCCACTAACCAACACACAGCGAAAGAAAAAAACTGAACCGGTAACAAAAGCCTGTTGGGTCAGTCAATTGTTTAATGCTTACCCTTCCAAGTTTCTTAGAGGAAAGCACCTATGAGGAACCAGACCAGGACAATTCTGGGAAGTGGACATTACTGAAATTAAGCCAGCAAGGTATGGACTTAAATATCTCCTAGTCTTTGTAGATACATTTTCAGGATGGATTGAAGCCTTACACACACACACACACACACACACACACACAGAAAAAAAAAAAAAAAAAAAAAAAAACAACGGCCCAAATGGTTCTCAAGAAGATCCTGGAAGATATTTTTCCAAGATATGGTCTGTTTAAGGTAATAGGGTCTGATAATGGACTTGTGTTCATGGCCCAGGTAAGTCACGTGTGGATTAATTGTAAGTTACATTATGCTTATATACCCCAGAGCTCAGGAGAGGTAGAAAAAATAAATAGAACCATTAAAGAGACCTTAACAAAATTAAGCTTAGAGACTGGCATAAAAGATTGGACTATGCTCCTGCCTTATGCACTGTTTCATGCGAGAAATACTCCCTCAGTTTCTTTGTGTAACCTCACCCCCTATGAAATTCTCTATGATGCCCATCATCCAGTAAGGGACCTAATCCCCAACTCTAAGGCCTAACAATCCCTTCCACACCCCTTGCTTGACAGACTTAAAGCCATTGAAAGAACTCAGTGATAACTGTGGAAACAGCTGGCCACTGCCTACCAACCTGGGGACGAGGGGATTCCACATCAATATCAAGTAAGAGACTTCGTCTACATAAGACAACATCAGGTGTCATTCCTAGAACCCCGCTGGAAAGGAACATACCAGGTGCTACTTATAACACCTACAGCGGTAAAAGTAGACAGAATCACTTTTTGGATCCATGCCTCTCATCTAAAGCCTTCGCTGTGTCCAGACTCTGGTTGGAAACTGGAAAAGACTGGTAACCATTTCAAATTTCGTATTCGCTATGTGGACAAGACTGTAGACTCTCAACTTGGCCACCAGTACTCCTAACCCTCATCAGCCTGTTCAGCAGTGAAGGCTGATCTCAAATCCTACTAGACAAGAAGTATGGTATATCTCGCATACAGCCCCCTTAGGGACCTGGTGGCTATCTCTCCACCCAGACATTTTTCAGCTTGGTATACGTCTTTCCTATTGAGATAACCCTCATGAAGAGGATCCCACTAAAGTTTCATTAAATCCCTTCCGTTCCATAGATAATTGAAACAAACATTATGGATGCACAGAAACGCGAGCCAGATTCAGGTTGGCTAGCCTAGATTACGATGTATGCCCGGCGGACTATCAAAGCCACAAACAGCCATGGCTGTGTGGGGGAAAAGCCAACTTCTTGTGTAACTCATGGGGATGTGAGCATACCGGGGCTGCCTGGTGGAACCCAAACTCCTCATCACATTCAGTACACAGCATTGGCCATATTACCAATTAGACAACCAAAAGCTATGGCCCCCAGAGGGTTCTCTAGGTCCTCAAATTCTGCGTGACATTTTTAACTTCGGCAAGTGCTCAAAAGGGGAAAATTCCCCTATGCGGAATCCTTTTCCCTCCTTCACTCACATCCTGTACTATGCTTCTCCAATAGTTGCTCACCCTCAGTCTTCTGCTCTAGAGTCTCTGCTGTCACTCCCACCTCAGCAACGTGATTTCTCACCTCCAATTACTAGATCAAAAACCCAAACCTCTGCCAGTTCTCAGACCATTGCCCCCTTGCTGAGGTAGCAGGTACTGAGGTACCCCTCCACTCACTCACTCATCTCTTTTTCTGTCTGTGCCTGCACTAGGTCCCACCAAGTCCTCTAAGAAGCTAAACCAAAGCTCAAACCAGCTGAGAAGAGCCCTCAGACCCCTCTCCAAGATGTAATAAAAATGGCCTTTAAAGTTGCTTTGTCATCACTGAAAACAGGTTTCTAAAAATTTAAAGTCCCTCAGGGGTTTTTGGAATACTCACTCCCATCTTCACCTCTGCTCTACCTGTTCTACTGCTCAAGTTTTGTTCTAGGAAAATCCCAAACCCCTTTTCCATTATTCTTTTACATCTCATCTTCCTCATTCTCAGATCCACGGAGCTGCTCTCAGCCTCGCATTCCCAGTCTTCCCCCTCTGTACCAGGTCCATAGATATGTCTTAAATAACCTTCTCCAGAAGTCTTCGCCGAGGCTTACATTAGGTCTTTCAGCAAAAGAGTCCCTCTGAAAGAGTTCAATGTAGATAAACTTCCACTTTTCGTGTTGCCCTGTTCTACTTGACCACTGGCTGGAAAAATCACCACCCCTAAGCTTGACACCGCCTTACTAGGTTTTCACAAAATATGTGAACAAAGCCTCTGGCCTTGAGCTGGGGCTTCACAGAGATGACTACATTTCTAAGATAAAAAAGTTACCAACTGGGCTTCATGGTGACAGCTGGCAGGGAGAAAAAAAAGAGACAAAAAAGCTCTCCCTTTCCAAGGTGTCCTTGAAAAGTTAACTTGCCCAGAACAGAGGAACAAAAACAGAAACAAAAACTGATTTTTGTGAATTTCTACAGACTGTGAACTTCTGATCCACTTCCCTTACATGTTGGATACAAATTCTAAAACTACCAAAACTTGGGGTTCAGGGGATTAATTGATTACAACAGAAGCAATGCCCTCTAAATCCGGATGCAACCAAATAAGGCTGTTTTCCTGTGTTTGGTGCTATCTTAGGTCCCTTTCCTTGTCCATCCCTACAACAGTATAATTCTATACACTTTAACATTATTTATGTTTTCATAAAATGGTCAATATATGTGATTAATTATGTAATGATGCAGATGTTTTCCAGAGTTCTCTATCATGACGTAGGTTCATTTAAAGATCAAATAGGGGGGCATACAACCCGGTTCCAGCGGGAACCTGTATCCCTCCCTTTAGCCATCCTATTAGAAATAATAGTTGCTTAAGGGTTGGGCTAGTCCATGAGACACAACAAAGACACAATTAGAAGCAGAAATAGGCCAAACCTTAAAGACATTAAAAACCGACATCACAGCTTTACAGGAATTTTAACCTCTCTCTTTCTGAAGTTGTTTTACAAAGCAGGCGAGTGTTGGACCTCCTCTTCATGAGAGAAAGGTGCCTTTTTGCTTGCATTGAGGGAAGAATGTTGTTTTTGTGCCGACAATACTGGAGTTGTAAAAGAATCTATGAATAAATTAAGAAAACGACTTGAAGAGCATCAAAGAGAGACAGAGGCCCCAAAAGGGAGGTTTGAGTCTTGGTTCACATAGTGACCTGATTAACTGCGCCTTTATCTGCCATGGCCGGTCCATTAAAATTCCTCATATTATTGCTAACTGTAGGACCCTGTTTGCTCAACCGTGTAGTTTGCTTTCTAAACCAAATCGAACCTGTTATTAATCCTAACCATACACTGTTCTCTCAATCTAATTTTACAGAAGAGCAGGGACAGAATTGGTATTAAAATACAGGAAAATAGAGGATCTTCCACCTGCTGAAAACCTCAAAGGTCCACGTAGAAATGATCCCTGGAGAAGATGTAGGCATGTATGAAGGACCTGAGAGAGCAAAAGTCTTCCATGGCAAACAACCTGCTCAGGGTGAAGGGATGTGTCTGAATCAGCCACTCTCTTCTTAATGTAGAGAAGATGGACCAAAGCAGGCATGTGTTGAGAGCTGCTCCTGCATGCCTATGGTTGACATACCTCTCTGACCTGTGAAAGTGTCACAGGAAGTAGGAGCATCCTCCCTCTCATGGGAACCTTGGAAGCAACTGTTAGGACAAAGTTGTTGCCAAGGCAGTGACCTCATTCAGTTCCAAAATTAAGTGACTTCACCTAACTTCCTTGGTGATGGAACTCTCTGAACTTGGAATCCAGGAAGCCAGGCACCCAGAGCCAGTCCCAGTCCCAGTCCCAGTGGTCAAACTTATTTTGATTTACCAAGGACAGACTCAGTCTTTCTTGGGACCTACTGATGTAAGGATGGCCAAATGCAAGGAAAGCTATGAAGAGGGGCCTTTCCTGAGAAAGCACGCAGTGGCTCACCGCTGGCTCCTGACAACTTCACAGAGTTGGCCAAAAGACCAGATTTGAGACAGAACAGGCTGTTTCCAGGGAACATAATAAGGCCCACCAGACAGAGGACACTCCGGATAGTCACAGACCTACTTCGGGGAAGGAGGTGCCTTTGTGGTGTGGGTGTGGGTTTGTGGTTTTGTCTCATGTTCTGAGAATAGGTATGAAAGGCGGTTTGTTTTGTTTGGAGTGAACTGTTTCTAGTAAGTCGTTTGACAAGGCGAGAATTTCTATGTCTGTGTATCCCACTGTGTCCGTGGTTGTAGACATTAGAAAACAGAATGCATCAATTAATATGTCCTGTCTAGTAGAAAGCTTCACAGCATTCATCCTGCCCTATTTATGAATGGACTGCAGCTTGCCTTATTGATGTGCAACACCTGCTATCTTCCTTAGTTCCTGTTTTATTCCTGAATTCTGGCCACTCTCCAGAATAGGTTCATGGTTTTCTGTTTAAGATATGTACAACCTCGAAGCTCTGTGACATGACCATGTCCTGTATAGCTGAAGGGAATGGTGAGCATCTCAGAAAACTCAGATATCAGTGTGACAAGGAAAGTCTTAGTGGAGAAACCCTGCTTGGGGCCTTTTGTTTACCTACTCTTCTGTTGCCCTGAATGTCAGGAAGGTCTTTTCCTCAGTCCACCACTTTGTGAAGCCTGAAGAAAACAGTTTTCAAATGGAAATGAATGGGCATTACCTGTGGCTCTTTGCTTAATTGCTTTGGAAAGGATGTGTCTGAATCAGCTTATTTACCCTGTGTGAGGCTGTGGCTTAGATTCTCAGGTCCTGATGGATCTAAAGAAAGATCCCATGTGTACATCCAAAACCAAAATGGCCAAAAGAGCAGTCCTTGTGGATGAAGTCTCTCGCCTTCCTCTGTAACTTTCCTGACCTCCATCAAGTCAGATTAGGGATCCTTTGGGTCAAATGAGTTCTTCAAAGCCTTGCAGAGTCTAGCCCATAGTTGCTTGGGTTTTCTCAAGACTCCAATTCACATAAAGAATCCAAACCCCATAGTCATTTGGCCTCAAATTGAAGAAGCGGAGCAGTATTAACGGGAGGCCTATTTAATCTCTTCTGGTTCACAAGAAGGGTGTCCAGGCCACCCTGAATTTAGGCAAATTAGGTGCAAAAGAGCTTATTTTGGACACGGTCTTGGGCTATGCCCCTCATGGAAAACTCCAGCCATAGTGGAGTTTATTGTGAGTGTCTATATGGAAGAAGATGGGCGCCACGTTGGAGTGTTTTGGTTTAAATTGTGGTCATTTGGGTGGCGGTTGGAAGAGATGACTTGGTCCACATGTTCTTGAACTCTGGTGTGATTCCCTTAGAGTCTGAGTTCTTCAACTGACCTCAGAGAAGTATTGCCATGAATAGTGTTGAGATTTTTGGAAGCCAGGCATGAGCATCGCCCTTGGAAACTGAGTTCTAGGCCCAGGGTGGCTTTCCACAGAGCACTGAGCCTCTCAGCCAGGATACCACAAATTTTATTCTGAAAGACTTGGCACCCATATTTGAGAGTCAAAACTCATATGGACCTCACATTGTAGACCTAAATGGGCATAGCATCATATGATCTCTTGGCCACTCTTTGGGAAGCCTTACCTGTGAGTGTTCTCCAGAGATTTCATTGAAATGAGCTTCCTAACCATTTAATGGTTATTGAAAAAAATTGAAACTCACAGTGCCTCCAACTTCATCCTTAAAAAATGGCTAGATAAATACCATGAAATTTTTGAATTTCCCATCACCAGGTGGCACTGGAAAACCTTTTGATGTCCTGTTGCTGATCATGAATATACCAGACAGTGCCTTGATTGACTGGGTTTTTTGTAAATGGTGTAGAACAGAGATGCCAGTAAGTTGGACTTTGTTGAGTAGTAGGTTAGAGCAGTGGTGGGCAGGTATGTGATAAAACATCTGTGGTGGGGCCATGTGGATCTTCCATTGGCTTCCAAATGGCTTGTGACTGACATGGTGCAGCCAGCAGAACCTTCCATGTAAAGGCAAGTTGTTATATGGAGAGGTTTCAGGACATTGTTCAGAATCAGGTTGCTATGGTCAAGGGGGCAAGATATGTGGGATAGGATCCTGTTTCTTGTATCCTCCTGCAAAACCTGACCCACCATACATGACAGAACTTCCTCTTGCATTGTGACCCAGTTGAACTCCTTGTATTTTGTGAAGCAAATACCAAACTCTCAGTGCAGCAGGAAGAAACACCACGAAAATGGAAGATGACCATATGCCTTCACAGTGCACACCGGCACACATTTAGCCCCCAGTGGCCACAGTTTATCTAAAAAGAGAATTCAGCACTGCTGCCTCATGTACATTGGGAAATAAGAAACCATGTCCTCCAGGTCTCAGAGATGCAGACCAAGCTTTTATGGTCTCCCTAGAAAGGAAGCTAAAGCTCTTGACAACAACATATTTTTCAAGTGCCCAACCTCACAGGCAGTTTCTCAAGAAGTCTCTAGGCCAGCAGACCTCCATGTTTGTGGAGTTTTTACCCTGTCCCATACTTTTGGAATCTACTCTACCACTTCCAAGGTTGTGAGCTCCTGAGCATATTGCATTCCACAAATTTATTCACAGATTTTCTAAATCTTCTCCTCTAATTGTTTCTTACTTGGGGTGAAGGGATTGTCAAGGCATTGTTCTGGTTGAGAGTGGGAATAATTTTGTGTAGCACATATTTACATACACATTGGATTCATTGTTCAATTTTCCATTCGAAATACTGAATCCTTGACACTAACCCATACCCTACTAGACTCTGACTATTAATTCTAATATGATGGAGAAAAATAACCGAAACAGAATAGAAATACTAGCACTTCAGAAGAGGCATGGTGTATAGTTGGTCTTGCCTTTTGCATGATATAGGGTAGGAGTTATAAATCTTGTCTATTTTTTGTTGAAATAGTTCTGCATGTGTTTTTAATGTTAACACATCTGTGAATTCCTGTCTCCATTTTTCTGTAGCCTATTCAGCACATGTATTTTTATACGCACATATAGAATCCTACCTGGTATCACACGTATATTCTTGAGAGGTGGCTAACTTGGCAGATACAAAGTGTGAGAAGAGATCACTCCTCATTAATACTTTTGGAACTGAAAATTCAGACTATGAGTGAGCTTCTTAGTTCAAGAACATTATACATAAATCCATGTTCAGTAAAATTAATATTTTTGGATCTGTGGATGATATATATTTCACAATGAATTTTAATTGGCATATATATTGCTACTTTTTAATGTCTCTGTGTGTGTTTTGTGTGTGTGTGTGTGTGTGTGTGTGTGTATATATATATATATATATATATATATATATACTCTCTGGATTTTTCAAAATATAAAATATATGTGTCCTATTATACACTCCCTAAATTCATTCTTGTTCATGTATGTGGTTTTATATTAAACTTTTCATAAGATTATTTTAAAAATATTCATCCACCTGAAATACATATTTGTTATCTAGTACTAAAAAGTTACTTCAGTGAATGGTGCAAACAAATCCTTATATTTTTACAGTAGCTGACCCACTTTAACATCAATGCAAGCAGATTCCTATGGGACATGATGTGTATTTTGACGTTCATTTTTATTAAACACTGGTACATTACTATTTCTGCAGATTTTGTAAATCATAGAATATACATTTCATCCACAAGTTCACAAATTTAAAGAAATTTGTAACACATTCAATCACTTCCTGCTTCAGAACATATGTATTCCTCCTTGTTTTTGACTGGTCATTTCATGAGACTTCTTTCCAAACACATTATTTTCGATTTCCATAATCAATTTTGAAGCAAAATTCACACACTCTTTATGATAAACCACAAGCGTAATATTACCATTAGATGTATTACTGGTTGGAATGAATGTATATATATCAATATATGATTCCTGTGTATTTTCAGATATCAATTCAATCCATTATTTAAAGTTGGAACAAGTTATATTATTTATTCGCAGTATGGTCTATTCATGCATTATCTCTATATTCATACATACATGGTACACCTATATGTACCTCCAATACTAATTTATACCCCTTCAAAATATTGCTCCAAGAAATGGTGCAAGAAAGACTCATGTCACCTGATCTACATATACGTTTCATCACAGTAATATTCTGGCCACAAAATGCAAAGTCACACTTACGATTGTAAAAAAGCCTAAATGGAATGTGAGTATGGGTTATGAAAATCACCCATGTCCACGTTGCCTAATGCTCTCAAATGTCAATCCTATTGGTGACTACATATTTGTTACTTCCTAAGATTATATATTCAATCTCAAGCCTGTTGAAAGTGTCTATTGCTATCACTCACTTTATACTTTGCCTGATTTCCTAATGTCGCTATTGATATCTGCTTTCCTACATATTTTCCCCATTTCATCACTGTGACTGACTCTTCACATGTACTGACATTTACATTTTCTGTCTACCTGAAAACCTATTGCTAAAGAACTATTTGTCCAAATGCTATACTCACACTTTTTTCTAATCCTACCAACTATCTTCCTAATCCTACCGACTCTCCCTCTTTGAATGGTTGTTCTCCTCAACATTCAATCATCCAAGGTATCAGGTCCTATGCCATTGTGTATAGATTTATCTGAGACATCTGTGCAGAACATAATTAAATGCTAAGTATCCCAATCAAGGATCTAATGCCCTTCTGGGCTTCAAATGTTACCGAGATTTCTGTTTTCATTCATATATTTCACCTATATAATCTTATATATATCGCAGGTTCCCAATACCATTATTCATCCAGCAGAATGATCCTAACCCAAATCAAACATGTTATTAACCGTAACCATACACTGTTCCCTCAATCTAACTTTACAGAATAGCAGGGACAGAGTTGGTCTTACAATACAGGAATGTAGGAGATCTTCAACCTGCAGAGAACCTCAAAGGTCCATGCAGAAATGATCCCTAAAGAAGATGTAGGCAGCTATGAAGGACCTGAGAGTGCGAAAGTCATCTTTCATGACAAAAAAAAAAAAAAAAAAAAACAGGTCAGGATGAAGGGATGTGTCTGAAGCAGTCTCTCTCTTCTTAATGTAGAGAAGATAGACCAAACCAGGCTTGTGTGGAAAGCTGTTCCCGGGTGCCTGTGGTTGATATTCCATTCTAGCTTGTGAAAGTGTCATAGGAAGTAGGGGCAGGATCCATCTCTGGATCCTGTTAAGACAAAGTGGTTGCCAAGGCAGTGACCTCATTCAGTTCTAGACGAAGTGACCTATGTCACTTTCTTGTTGATGGAACACTCTGAACATGGGATCCAGGAAGCCAGGCACCCTGAGGCAGTCCCAGTCCAAGTCCCAGTGGTCTCAAATGTTTGGATTTAAGAAGGACAGAGTCAGTCTTTCTTGGCAACTAAATTGAAGATGGACAAATGCCAGGAAAGCTCTGAAGAGGGGCTTTACCTGAGAAAACAGGCAGTGGCTCACCGCTGGCTCCTGATAACATCACAGTTTTGGCCAAGGAGACCAGATCTGACATAGCACAGCCCGTTTCGGGGGAACATAGTATGGCCCACCAGTCAGAGGACGCTCTGGATAGTCACAGACCTATTTGGGGAAAGAAGGTGCCTTTGTGGGTGTGTGTGTGTGTGTGTTTTTGATTTTGTCTCATGTTTTGAGAATATGTAGGAAAGTCGGTTTGTTTGGTTTGGAGTGGACTGTTTCTAGTAAGTCCTTTGAGAAGGCGAGTGTTTCTATGTCTGGATATCCCACTGTGTCCGTAGTTGTAGACAATAGAAAAGAGAATGCATCAATAGATGTGTCCTGTCTAGTAGAAATCTTCGCAGAATTCATCCTGTCCAATTTATGAATGGACTGCAGGTTACCTTATGGATGGGCAACACCTACTACCTTCCTACATTCGTGATTTCTTTCTGAATTCTGGCCACTCTCCCATAGGCTCATGGTTTTGTGTTCAAGATATGTATCTCCTCCACAATCTGGGACATGGCCATGTACTGGATAGCTGAAGAGAATGGTGAATATCTCAGAAAACTCAGATATCAGTGTGACCAGGAAAGTCTCAGTGGAGAAAATCTGCTTTGGGATTTTGCTTACCTATTGTTCTGTTGCCCTGAATGAAAGGAAGGTCTTTGCCTAAGGCCCCACATTTCCAATGCCTGAAAAAAACAGTTTTCAAATGGAAATAAATGGGCATCACCTGTGGCTCCTGGCTTAATTGCTTTGCAAAGGGATATGTCTGAATCAGCCTCTCAGTGCAGTTTGAGATTATCGCTTAGATTCTCAGCACCTGATGGATCTAAAGAAAGATCCCATGTGTGCATCCAAATCCAAAATGGCCAAAAGAGAAGTCATTGTGATGAAGTCTCTTGCCTTCCTCTGTAAGGTTCCTGATCTCCATCAAGTGATAACAGGGATCTTTGGGTCAACTGAGTTCTTCAAGCCCTGCAGATGCTAGCCCATAGGTGCTTGGGTTTTCTTATGACTGCAAATCACATAAAGAAACTATACCCGACAGTCAGTATGCCTCAAATTGGAAAAGCGGAACAGTATTAATGGCATGCCTCTTTGATCAGTCCTGGTTCACATGAACGTTGTCCAGGGAACACTGACTTTAGACAAATGAAGGGCAAGGGAGCTTATTTTGACATTGTCTTGGGCTGTGTGCCTCATAAAAACTTCCAGCCAAGGTTATGATGAGTGACTATATGGAAGAAAATGAGGGCCATGTGGGAGTGTTTTGGTTTTAATTCTGGTCATTGGTGTGGCGGTTGGAAGAGATGACTGGGTCAACTGGTCTTGAACTCTGGTGTGTTTCCACGTAGAGACTGAGTTTTGAAACTGATCTCAGAGAAGTATTGCCATGAATTGTGTTGGGATTTTAGGAGGCCACGCATGAGAGTCGCCCTTGGAACCTGAGATCTAGAACCAGGGTGGCTTTCCACAAAGAACTGGGAATCTCAGCCTGGATATCACATGATTTTATTCTGAAAGACTTGGCAGCCATAGTTGAGAGTCAAAAGACATAGGACCTCACATTGTAGACCTCAATGGTCCTGGCTTCAAGTGACCTTTGTCCACTCTTTGGAAAGCCTTGCCTGTGAGAGTTCTCCAGAATTTTCTTTGAAATGAACTTTCTCAACATTTAATGGTTCCTGAATAATTGAAATCCACAGTGCATCCAACGTCATCCTTGAAAAATGGCTAGATAAATAACACGAAATTTTTGAAATTTCCATGACCAGGTGGAACTGCAGAAAATTTCGATGTCCTGTTGCTTACCATGAGTGTACCAGACAGTGCCTTGATTGACAGGGTTTCATGAAATTTGTTTAGAACAGAGAAGCCAGTATTTTGGAGCCTGCTGAGTAGTGGGCCTAGAGCAGTGGTGGAGAGGTGTGTGATAAAACATCATGGTGGGGCCATTTGTATGTGTCATTGGCTTCCAAATGGCTTGTAACTGACAGAGTGCAGACATCAGACCCTTATATGTAAAAGCATCTTGTTATATGGTGTAGTTTCAGGGCAATGTTCAGAATCAGGTTGCTATGGACAAGCGGGCAATCTTTGAGAGATAGAAGCCTGGTTGGTGAATTTTCTTGCAGACCCTGACCCACCACACGTGACAGAACTACCTCAAGCACTGTTTCCCAGTTGAACTCCTTGTATTTCGTGAAGCATGAACCAAACTCCAAGTGCAGCAGCAAGAAACACCACGAAAAGTGGAGGATGACCAAACGGTTTCACAGTCCACACGGGGAGACAATAAGCCCCCAGTGCCCACAGTTTACCTACAAAGAGAGAATTCAGCACTGCTGCCTCGTGTTCATTGGAAAATAAGAAATGTTGTCCTCCAGGTCTCATAGATGCAGACACAGCTTTGAGGGTCTCACTACAAAGGAAGCTTAACTCCTGACAACAACCTATATTTCAGTGCCCAATTTCACTGGCAGTTTCTCAAGAAGTTTTAGGCAAGCAGAGCTTCATGTTTGTGGAGTGTGTACCCTGTCCTTACTTTTGGAAACTCCTATTCCACCTCCAAGTTTGTGCACTCCTGAGCATTTTCTATTCCAGAAATGTAATCACAGATTTTGTAACTCTTCTACTCTAATTGTGTCTCCCTTGGGGCGAAAGTAATGACAAGGCATTGTTCTGGATGAGAGTCAGAAGATTAATTTTTCTATTTTCCATTTGAAATTCGGAATCCCTGACACTAACCCATATTCTACTAGACTCTGACTACTAATCCAAATATGATGGAAGAAAATAACCCAAACAGTACATAAATACTTGCAGTTCAGAGTTGGACTTGCCTTTTGCATGATAAAGGGTAGGTGTTATAAATCTATTCAATATTTAATTGAAATAGTTCTCCATGTGTTTTTAAAGTTAACAAATATGTGAATTACTGTCTCCCATTCTCTGGAGCTTATTCAGCACATGTATTTTTATATGCACCAATAGAATCCTACAAGGTATCACACGTACATCCTTGTGAGGTATATGACTTAGCAGATACAAAGTGTGAGAAGTGATCACTCCTCCTAAACGGTGTTGGAACTGAAAATTCAACCTATGGGTGAGCTTCCCAGTGGAACAACATTATACATAAACCCATGTTCACTAAAATGAATGTTTTTGCATCTTTATGATATATATTTCATGATGAATTTCGATTGGCATATATATTGCTACTTTTTAATGTCTGTGTTTGTGTGTGTGTGTGTGTGTGTATATATATATGTATATATATATATATATATATATATATATATATATATATATATATACTCTTACTCTCCATATTTTTAAAAATATGAAATATATGTGTCTTATATACACTCCCTAAATTCATTCATGTTCATGTATGTGGATTAATAATCAACATTTCACAAGATTATTCTTAGAAATATTCATCCACCCGAAATACATATTTGTTTCCTAGTACTGAAAACTAACTTCAGTAAAAGGTGCATAAAAATTCTAATATGTGTACATTAACTGACCCAGTTTAACATCAAAGCATGTAGGTTCCTATGGGACATGATGTGTATTTTGACGTTAATTTTTATTCCACACTGGTACATTACTATTTCTTCAGTTTATGCACATCATAGTATATATATTTTATTCACTAGTTAGCAAATTTATAGGCATTTGTTTTACTTTCAATCACTTCCTGCTCCAGAACACATGTATTCCTCTATGTCTCTTGACTGGTCTATTCATGAGACTTTTTTCCAAATATATTATTTTCTATTTCCATAATCAATTTTGAACCAAAACTCACACACCCTTAATGATAAACCGTAACCCTAAGATGATCGTTAGATATATAACTGGTTGGAATGAATGATTGCATATCAATATAAAATTTCTTATAAATTTTCAGATATTTATTCAATTCATTATTTAAAGTGGATCCAGTTATATTATTTATTCACAGTATGGTCTATTCATGCATTATGTCTATATTCATAGAAACAGGGTACACCTATTTGTACCCCCATACTAATTTGTAAGTCTTCAAAATATTGCTCCCAGAATTGGTGGAAGAAATACTATTGTCACCTGATCTACATACACATTTTATTACAGAAATATTCTGGACACAAAAAGCATAGGTCACACTTACAATTGTACCAAAGCGTAAATGGAAAGTGAGCATGGATTACTAAAAACATCCATGTCCAGGTTGCCTAATGCTCTCAAATATCAATTCTATTTTTGACTACATATTTGTTTCTTCCTAAGATTATATATTCAACTTCAAACCTGTTGAAAATGTCTAACCCTATCACACAATTTATACTTTGCTTGATTTCCTAATGTCTCTATTGATATCTGCTTTCCTATATTTTTCCCCAGTTCATCATTGTGACTGACTCTTCACATGTGCTTACATTTACATACACTCTCTACCCGAAATGTTATTGCGAAAGAACTTTTGGTCCAAATCCTATACTATTTCTTCTTTCTAAACCTACCAACTACCTTCCTAATCCTACCGACTATCAGTTTTTGACTGGATGTTCTCTTCAACATTCAATATCCAAGGTACAAGGTACGATGCCAGTGTATATTGATTTATCTGAGACATCTGTGCTGCACATTACTCAAAGCTAAGTATCCCACTCAAGTCCCCAATGCCCTTCTGGGCTTCAAATCTTACCTAGATTTCTGCTTTCATACTTATGTTTCACATATATACTCTTGTAAATATCGCATTTTGCCAATACCATTATTCATCCCGCAGAATGATTTGTAACCCAAATTGAACATGTTATTAACCCTAACCATACACTGTTCCCTCAGTATAACTTACTTAAGAGCAGGGACAGTGTGAGTCTTACAATATAGGAATGTAGATGATCTTCCACCTGCTGAGAACATCAAAGATCCATGGAGAAATGATCCTTGCAGAAGATATAGGCAGCTATGTAGGACCTGAGAGAGCAATAGGCATCTTCCATGGCAAACAACCTGGTCAGGATTAATTGATAGTCTGAATCAGCCTCTCTCTTCTTAATGGAGAGAAGATGGACTGAACCAGGGCTCTGTGGAGAGCTGTTTCCTGGTGCCTATGGTTGATATACCATTCTAACTTCTGAATGTGTCACAGGATGTTGGGGCAGCCTCCATCTCATGGGAACCCTGGATGCAACTGTTAGCACAAAGTGGTTACCAAGGTAGTGACCATATTCAGTTCCTGAAAGAAGTGACCTCACTTCACTTCCTTGGTGATGGAATTCTCTGAACCTGGGATCCAGGAAGGAAGGCACCCAGAGCCAGTCCCACTTCCAGTTCCAGTGGGCTAACTTGTTTGCTTTTCCCAAAGACATAGTCAGTCTTTCTTGGTACCTACTGATGTGAGGATGGAAAAATGCCAGCAGAGCTCTGATGAGGGGCCTTTCCTGAGAAAGCAGGTAGTGGCTCACCTTTGGCTCCTGACAACTTCACAGAGTTGGACAAGGAGACCAGATCTGAAACAGGACAGGCCATTTTGGGGGAACATAATATGGCCCACCAGTCAGAAGACACTCCGGATAGTCACAGACCTATTTGGGGGAAGTAAGTGCCTTTGCCGTTGTAGGTGTGAGTTTGTGGTTTTTTCTCATGTTCTGAGAATAGGTAGGAAAAGTGGTTTGTTTGGTTTGGAGTGGACTGTTTCTAGTAAGTCGTTTGACATGGTGAGTGTTTCTAGGTCTGTGTATCCCACTGTATCCGTGGTTGTAGACATTAGAAAAGAGAATGCATCAATGGATGTGTTGTCTCTAGTTGAAAGCTTCCCCGCATTCATACTGCCCAATTAATGAATGGACTGCAGCTTGCCTTATGGATGGGCAACATCTACTATCTTCTAAAGTTCCTGTTTTCTTCGTGAATTCTGGCCACTCTCCAGAATAGGCTCATGGTTTTGTTTCCCAAATATGTAACACCAAAAGATTCTGTGACATGGCCATGTACTGGATTGCTGAAGGGAATGGGAGCATCTAAGAAAACTCAGATTTCAGTGTGACCAGTAAAGTCTCAGTGGAGAAACCCTTCTTTGGGCCATTTGCTTACTTCTATTTCTATTACCCTGAATGTCAGGAAGGTCTTTGCCTCAGGCCACCCCTTTGTGTAGCCTGAAGAAAACTGTTTTCATATGGAAATGTATGGACATCACCTGTGGCTCTTTGCTTAATTGATTTGGAATGAAATGTGTCTGAATCAGCCCCTTGTCCTTGTATGAGGTTGTGGCTTTGATTCTCAGCACCTGATGGATCTAAAGAAACATCCCATGTGCTTCCAAAACTAAAATGGCCAAAAGAGAAGTCATTGTTGATGAATATTTTTGCCTTCTTCTTTTAGGTTCCTGACCTCCATAAAGTGAGAATAGGGATCCTTTGGGTCAAATGAGTTCTTGAAATCCCTGCAGAGGCTAGCCCATATTTGCTTGGGTTTTCTCATGACTCCAAATCACATAAAGAATCTATACCCTACAGCCAGTAGGCCTCAAATTGGAGAAGTGGAACACTTTAACAGCAGAAATATTTGATCATTCCTGGTTCACAGGAAGAGTGTCCAGGCCATCATGATTTTAGGCAAATGAGGGGCAAGTGAGCTTATTTGGGCTCATAGAAACCTCCAGCTGGAGGTTATGATGAGTGTCTACATGGAAGAAGATGATGGCCCTGTGGTAGTGTTTTGATTTTCATTGTGGTCATTTTTTGGCGGATGGAAGGGATGACTGGGTCCACCTGGGCTTGAACTCTGGTGTGATTCCCCTTAGAGACTGAGTTCTGAAACTGACCTCAGAGAAGTATTGCCATGAATTGTGTTGGGATTTTAGGAGGCCACGCATGAGACTCACTCTTGGAAACTGAGATCTAGGCCCAGGGTGGTTTCCACAGAGGCCTGAGAATCTCAGCCAGGATATCACATGATTTTATTCTGAAAGACTTAGCACCCATTTTTGAGAGTCAAAAAACACATGGACCTCACATTGTAGATGTCAGTTGGCCTGGCTTTAGGAGACCTTTTGGCAACTGTTTGAGAAGCATTGACTGTGAGAGTTCTCCAGAGCGTTCATTGTAAAGAACTTTCTCAACACTTAATGGTTCCTGAATGAATTGAAACCCACAGTGCCTCTAACTTCATCCTTGAAAATTTTCTAGATAAATACCATGAAATTTTTGAAATTCCCATGACCAGGTGGCACTGCAGAAACTTTTGATGTCCTGTTGCTGATCATATGTATACCAGACAGTGCCTTGTTTTTGACTGGGTTTCATGAAAATGGTGTAGAACAAGAGAAGCGAGTAATTTGGAGCCTGCTGAGTAGGGGGCCTATAGCAGTGGTGGGCAGGTGTGTGATAAAACATCATGGTGGGGCCATGTGAATCTGCCATTGGCTTCCAAATTTTTTGTGACTGATATAGTGCAGACATCAGACCCTTATATGTAAAGGCATCTTGTTAAATGGAGAGTTTTCAGGGCAATATTCAGAATCAGGTTGCTATGGTTATTGGGGCAAGCTATGTGGGATACAAGCCTGGTTGGTGCATTCTCCTGCAGACCCTGACCCACCACACGTGACAGAACTCCCTCCAGCACTGTATCTCAGATGAACTTTTTATGTTTTGTGAAGCAAATACCAAATTCCCAGTGCAGCAGAAAGAAATACCACGAAAAGTGGAGGATGACCAAATGTCTTCACAGTCCCCACAGGGAGACACTTAGCTTCCAATGGACACAGTTTAGCTACAAAGAGAGAATTGAGCACTGCTGCCTCATGTTCATTGGAATATAAGAAACCATGTCTTTCGGTTACATAGATGCAGACCCAGCTATGATGGTCTCACTACAAAGGAAGCTAAAGCTCATGACAACAACATATATTTCAAGTGCCCAACCTCAGAAGCCGTTTCCCAAGAATTCTTAGGCCAGCAGAGCTCCTTTTTGTGGAGTGTTTACCCTGTCCTTTACTTTTGGAAACTCCTCTACCACCTCCAAGGTTGTGAACTCCCGAGCATATTCCATTCCATATATGTATTCATAGATTTTCACACTTTTCTACTCTAATTGTGTTTTACTTGGGGCGTAGGTAATGTCAAGGCATTGTTCTGGATGTGAGTGGGAAGATTTTTGTGTAGCACATATTTACATACACATTGGATTCATTTTTCAATTTTCCATTTGAAATACTGAATCCCTGACACTAACCCATACCCTACTAGTCTCTGACTAATAATCCTAATATGATGGTGAAAAATAAGCCAAAAAGAGAAGAAACACAAGCAGTTCAGAGGACGCATTGTGTATAGTTGGAATTGCCTTTTGCATTATATAATGTAGGAGTTATAAGTCTAGTCAATTTTTTTGTTGAAATAGTTCTAAATGTGTTTTTAAAATTAGCAAATATGTGAATCCCTGTCTCCCTTTCTCTGTAGCCTATTCAGCACATGTATTTTTATATGCACATATAGAATTCTACTTGATATCACTCGTATACACTTGTGAGGTGGCTGAATTGGCAGATGCAAATTGAGAGAAGAGTTCACTCCTCCTAAACGCTGTTGGAACTGAAAATTCAACCTATGGGTGAGCTTCCTAGTTGAAAAACATTATACATGAATCCATGTTCAGTAAAATGAACATTTTTCGATCTGTGGATTATATACATTTCATGATGAATTTCTATTGGCATATATATTGCTACTTTTTTTTTCTTTTATTGGTTGCTCAAAACATTAAAAAGATCTTGAATATCATATTTCATACATTAGATTCAAGTGGGTTATGAACTCCCATTTTTACTCCAAATGCAGATTGCAGAATCACATTAGTTACACATCCATATTTTTACATAATGCCCTATTAGTTACTGTTGTATTCTGCTACCTTTCCTATACTCTACTATCCCCACTCCCCTCTCTTCCCATCTTCTCTCTCTACCATACCTACTGTAATTCATTTTTCTCCTTGTTTATTTTCCCACAACCTCTTATATGTAATTTTGTGTAACAATAAGTGTCTCTCTCCATTACCATGCAATTTCCCTCTTCTCTCCCTTTCCCTCCCACGTCATGTTTCTGCTTAATGTTAATCTTTTCTTCATGCTCTTCCTCCCTGCTCTGTTCTTAGTTGCTCTCATTATATCAAAGAAGACATTTGGTAATTGTTTTTTAGGGATTGGCTAGATTCACTAAGCATAATCTGCTCAGTGCCATGCATTTCCCTGCAAATTCCATGATTTTGTCATTTTTTAGTGCTGCGTAATTCTCGATAGTATATAAAAGTCACATTTTTTTATCCATTCATCTATTGAAGGGCATCTGGGTTGGTTCCACAGTGTAGCAATTGTGAATTGTGCTGCTATGGAAATCCATGTGGCAGTATCCCTGTAGTACGCTCTTTTAAGGTCTTCAGGGAATAGTCCGAGAAGGGCAATAGCTTGGTCAAATGGTGCTTCCATTCCCAGCTTTCCCAGGAATCTCCATACTGCTTTCCAAATTGGCCGCACCAGTTTCAGTCCCACCAGCAATGTACAAGAGTACCCTTTTCCCCACATCCTCGCCAGCACTTGTTGTTTGACTTCATAATGGCTGCCAATCTCACTGGATTGAGATGGTATTTTAGGGTGGTTTTTATTTGCATTTCTCTTACTGCTAGAAATGGAGAGCATTTTTTTCATGTACTTGTTAATTGATTCTATGTCCTCCTCTGAGAAGTTTCTGTTCAGGTCCTTGGCCCATTGGGTTATTGGTTATCTTATTGTCTAATTTTCTAAGTTCTTTGTATACTTTGTATACTCTGGATATTAGGCCTCCATGTGAAGGGTGAGGACTAAAAATTTGTTCCCATGATGTAAGCTCCATATTTACCTCTCTTATTGTTTCTCTTTCTGAGAAAAAATAATTCAGTTTAAGTAAGTCCCATTTGTTGATTCTTATTATTAACTCTTGTTCTTTGGGTGTCCTATTAAGGAATTTGGAGCCTGACCACACAATATGTAGATCGGAGCCAACTTTTTATTCTATCAGACGCAGAGACTCTGATTTGAATCTAGCTCCTTGATCCACATTGAGTTAACTTTGGTGCATGGCGAGAGGAGGGGATTCAGTTTCATTTTGTTGCATATGGATTTCCAGTTTACCCAACACCATTTGATGAAGATGCTATCCTTCCTCCATTGCAGGCCATTAGCTCCTTTATCAAATATAAGATAGTTGTAGCTTTTTGGATTAGTTTCTGTGTCCTCCATTCTGTACCATTGGTCCACCCGCCTGTTTTGGTACCAGTACCATGCTGTTTTTATTATGATTGCTCTGTAATATAGTTTGAAATCTGGTATCGCTATACTGCCTGATTCACACTTCCTGCTTAGAATTGCTTTTGCTATTCTGGGTCTTTTATTTTTCCATTTGAATTTTATGATTGCTTTATCTATTTCTACAAAAAGTTTCTATGGGATTTTGATTGGCATTGCATTAAACCTATAGAGAACTTTTGGTAATATCACCATTTTGATGATGTTAGTTCTGCCTATCCATGAACACGGTATATTTTTCCATCTTCTAAGATCTTATTCTATTTCTCTTTTTAGGGTTCTGTAGTTTGCATTATATAAATCTTTCACCTCTTTTGTTAGGTTTATTCCCAAGTATTTAATTTTTTGAGGAAATTGGGAATGCAGTGTTTTGACTCATTTTTGTTTCAGAAGTGTTGTCGCTGATATACAGAAATGCCTTTGATTTATTCATGTTGATTTTGTATCCTGCCACATTGCTGCATTCATTTATTAGTTCTAGTAGTTTTTTCTGTAGACCTTTTGGGTCTTCTATGTATAGAATCATGTCATCTACAAATAGTGATAATTTAAGTTCTCCTTTTCCTATTTTTATGCCTTTAATGTCTTTCATCTCTCTAATTGCTCTGGCCAGTTTTTCGAGAACTATATTAAATAGAAGTGGTGATAGAGGACATCCCTGTCTTGTTCCAGATTTTAGAGGGAATGCCTTCAATTTTTCTCCATTCAGAATGATGCTAGTCGGAGGATTAACATAGATAGCTTTTACAATGTCGAGGAAAGTTCCTGTTATCCCTAGTTTTTAAAATGTTTTGAACATAAAGAAATGCTCTACTTTGTTGAATGGTTTTTCTGCGTCTATCGAGATGATCATATGGTTCTTATCTTTAAGTCTATTGATGTTGTGAATAACATTTATTGATTTCCATATATTGAACCATCCTTGCATCTCAGGGATGAATCCAAGTTGATCATGGTGCACGATTTTTTTGATGTGCCTTTCTATCCAATTCGCCAGAATTTTAATGAGGATTTTTGCATCTAGGTTCATCAGAGATATTGGTCTGTAGTTTTCTTTCTTTGAGGTGTCTTTGTCTGGTTTCAGAATCAGGGTGATGTTGGCCTCATAGAATGAATTCGGCAGAGCTCCCAGTTTTTCTATTTCCTGAATAACTTGAGAAGTATTGGTATTAATTCTTCTTTAAAGGTTTTGTAAAACTCTGCTGTATACCCATCCGGTCCTGGGCTTTTCTTGGTTGGTAGTCTTTTGATTGCTTCTTCTACTTCATCCATTGATATTGGTCTGTTTAAATTGTGTGTTTCCTCCTGACTCAGTCTGGGCAAATCATATGACTTAAGAAATTTATCGATGTCTTCACTATTTTCTATTTTATTGGAATACAGGTTTTCAAAATAATTTCTAATTTTCTTCTGTATTTATGTAGCATCTGTTGTAATATTGCCTTTTTCATCCCGTATGTTAGTAATTTGATTTCTCTCTCTTCTTCTCTTCGTTAGCATGGCTAAGGGTCTGTTATCTTATTTATCTTTTTGAAGAACCACCTTTTAGTTTGGTTAATTTTTTCAATAGTTTCTTTTGTTTCAATTTCGCTATGATTTTAATTATTTCTTGCCTTCTGCTACATTTGCTGTTGTTTTGCTCTTCCTTTTCTAAGGCTTTGAGATGAAGTGTGAGCTCATTTATTTGTTTTTCTTTTCTATTTTGAGGAATGACCTCTAGGCGATGAATTTACCCCTTAAAACTTCTTTTCATTGTACCCCATAGAATCTGATATGTTGTGTCTGTATTTTCATTTATCTCTAAGAATTTTTTGATTTCCTCCTTTATGTCTTCTGTAACCCATTGATCATTCAGTAACATATTCTTCATTTTGGATGTGATGTATGATTTTTTCTTCCTTCTTTTATCATTGGTTTCCAGTTTCATTCCATTATGATCACAAAAAATTCATGGTATTATCTCCACCCCTTTATATTTACTGAGGGTTGCCCTATGGCATACCATATGGTCTATTTTTGAGAAGGATCCATGTGCTGCTGAGAAAAAAGTATATCCACTTGATGATGGTTGATATATTCTATATATGTCAGTTAAGTCTAGGGTATTGATTGCGAGATTGAGTTCTATAGTTTCTTTTTTCAACTTTTGTTTGGAGGATCTGTCCAATGGTGAGAGAGGTGAGTTGAAGTCACCCATAATTATTGTATTGTGGTCTATTTGATTCTTGAACTTGAGGAGAATTTGTTTTATGAACATCGCAGCACCATTATTTGCTGCGTGAATATCGATAATTGTTATGTCTTGTCGGTGAATGGTTCATTTTAGCAGTATATAATGTCCTTCTTTATCCCTTTTGATTACATTAGTCTTGAGGTCGATTTTATTCGATAGGAGGATGGCCACCCCTGCTTGCTTACGAGGACCGTGTGCATGGTATAAATCTTTCACCTTCAGCCTGTGTATGTCTTTTCCATTCAGATGTGTCCCCTGGAGGCAATATATTGTTGGATTTTTTTTTTTATTTCAAGTTACAAGCCTATGTCACTTTATTCGATAGTTTAAGCCATTTACTTTTAGAGTTACTATTGATATATGGTTTGTACTGCCACCCATGTTTGCTTATATCTTTTTTTTAAATTAGTTTGTTTCTCCATGATTAGCTTTTCCCCCGCCCTCTGTCATTACTGAGGCACTTCTCACTCATGGTTTTCGTTGTTGATTTTCATTTCTTCCTCGTGTAGTGTTTTGCTCAAGATGCTTTGCAATGCTGGTTATCTGGCTGCAAATTCTTTTAGGTTTTGTTTATCATGAAATATTTTTATCTCGTTGTCTTACCTTAAGCTTAATTTTGCTGGATACATAATTCTTGGTTGGCATCCATTGTCTTTCAGTGTTTGAAGTACGTTGTTCCAGGATCTTCTCACTTCCAGCATCTATGATGAAAAATCCATTGTTAACCTTTTTGGTTTACCCCTGATTGTAATGATTGTAATCTGCCTCCTTTCTCTGGTAGCTTTTAATATTTTCTCTTTGTTCTGTATATTGGATATCTTCATAACAATGTGTCTTGGCATTGGTCTACTGTGATTTTGTGTGCTCGATGTCCTGTAAATATCTACAATTTGTTTATCCCTTTCCATTTTTATTTCTGGAAAGTTTTCTGTAATTATTTCATTCAGCAGGTTTCTCATTCCCTTGGTTTGAATCTCTGTACCTTCCTCTATCCATATGACTCATTAGTTTTTTTTTTTTTTTATGTTATCCCATATCTCTTGAATGTTTTCTCATAATTTTTTACAGCATTTCTTTGTTGGCTAGACTTTTTTCAAGATGATATATTTTGTCTTCATTCTGTCTTCTACTTGCTCTACACTGTTAGTGATACTCTCAATTGAATTTTTAATTTGTTTTATCATTTCCTTGATTTCTAGAATTATTGTTTGATTTTTCTAATAATCTCTATCTCCTGATAAAGATGCTTAATTTCTTATTTTATCTGTTTATGTAATTTATTTTCAATGCGTTCTATCACTGTTTGTTTTTGCTGTCTCGTATCCTCTTTAAGGTTCCATTCCATCTGTCTAAGGTATTCCTTGAGTTCTTTATATGACCATTTTTCTGATGACTCTAGGTGCTCTTGAATATTTAGGCTGTCCTTCATTGTTCGTACTCCTTTTCTTCCTTGCTTTTTTATGCTTCTCATGTTACTTCTCGTTCTGTTTGACTACTGAGTTACTGCTTACTCTTATAAATATATTTGATGCTTGAGAGGAAAGATATTAGAAGGGAAGGGAGAAGTCACTAAAGAGAATGAGAGTAGGCAGGTAGAATTCAAGTAAGGGGGAATAAAAAAATTGAAATGAAATGAAAAGACAAAAAAGAATAGAAAATAAAGAAAGAAAATTTTAAGTAATAATGATGATTAAAAAATTGAAAATTAAAATTTAAAATAATAATATTAATAATAATAATAATAAAATAAAAGAAATTAAAAAAAATAAAAACATTTAAAAAAGTTAATGAACAACAACAACAAAAATGAAAATGAAAGAAAAAGAAAAAAATACAAATAAAAAAATAGTAATAATACATGCAGTCCTAGAGTTCAATTAACTTCTCCTCCAGTAGGTGGAGCTGTGCGCACTGGGCCAAGCTTCTCCTCTCAATAAGTGGGAACCAATCACTGTGCAGCAGCTCTTCCTCCCAGACTGGGCGGGTCTCCAACCCTGAGTGCCTAGGGCCTTCTCTTTTGCTTCCTCAAGCCAGGCCCCACTCACCTGTGATGCTCACCACAATACTGGTTACAAGCCAGGCCTCTGCTCCTGGTAGCCCTGTTTCCATGAACGCCTGGGCACACTCTCCTTGATTGCCTCCCTCAGACCCTAAGTTTGTAGAGCTTGGGGCTGAGAAACCCCAGCGAATTTGCTTGCCCTTCGGGAGCCATGGCCCCGGTAGGTGGTGTAAGAGACCTCAATTGTCAGCACTGGTGGGAGCGGTAGCCGGCAATTACACGCCTCGAGTCCCGAGCCAATCCTGATTCCCTAGGTCTGGGTATCGCGCTCCTTGGAGAGCTGGGAGGGGCCATTACGGCAGAGGTGGGGAGGGCCCTTGAGGTTTCCCTGCAGTGTTGAGAGAGATGGCAATGGGATAACACACTTGTCGCACTGGTTTCAATGAAGTTATCTCCTTCGACTGTGACGTCAGTTCGCTGCCATGGTGGTATCCCATTAAAATGGTGACCGTTCGTTCCCTTTGCTGGGTGACCAATGCAACAGGTGGGTCCTGACTATCTCTCCCAAGCCCCATTTCAATCCTGTGGCCACTGCCTATGAAGGCTCAGTTGGCTTTTAACTCTGTCAATTCCGAAAGCCCGACCAATTATTTCAGCGGGAATGTTAGTGCTGAGTCACAAAAACCAGATGAATCTAAGCTTGAATGCAGCCAATCCGGGCTTTGTGTGTGTTCTGAGGGGCAAAGACTGTTCGCCCCAGATTCACAACAGGTCAATATTGCCTAGTGATTCTGAGCAAACAGCATTTAGACAGTTTACGACTCCCTATGCCCGCACAGCTGAAGAGATCAGAGACTTGAATTCTCCATGCCTGCCTTCATAATGGATCTCCTGTATTGCTACTTTTTAATATCTGTGCATTTGCGTGTGTGTGTATATATATATATATATATATATATATATATATATATATATACTCTTTAGATTTTTCAAAATATGAAATATATGTGTCTTATTATGCACTCCCTAAATACATTCATATTCATATCTGTGGATTTATAATCAACTTTCAACAAGATTAATTTCAGAAATAATCATCCACCTGAAATACATATTGTTTCCTAGTACTGAAAACTAAATTCAGTGAATGGTGCATACAAACCCTAATATTTCTACAGTTACTTAGCCAGTTTAAAATGAATGCAAGTAGATTCCTAGGGGACATGATGTGTATTTTGTCTTTCATTTTTATTCAACACTTGTACGTTACTATGTCTTCAGTTCATGCACATGATGGGATATATATTTCAGTCACAAATTAGAAAATTTATAGGCATTTGTTTCACGATCAATCACTTCCTGATTCAGAACACATGTATTCCTCCATGTTTCTTGACTGGTCTTTTCATGAGACTTCTTTCCAAATAATTATTTTTGTTTAACATCATCACGTGTAAAGCAAAACTCAAACACCATTCATTATAAACCATAATCCTAATATTACCATTAGATATATAACTGGTTGGAATGAATGATTGTATATCAATATAAGATTTCTTATATATTTTCACATATCAATTCAATCCATTATTTAAAGTGGAATCAGTTACGTTATTTATTCATAGTATGGTCTATTCATGCATTATCTCTATATTAATAGACACAGGGTACACCTCTTTTTACCCCTAATACTAATGTATACGTCTTCAAAATATTGCTCCCAGAAATGGTGAAAGAAATACTCATGCCACCTGATCTACATATACATTTTATCACAGTAATATTCTGAACAAAAAAAAAAACCATAAAAATGTCACACTTATGATTGTACCAAAGCCTAAAAGGAAAGTGAACGTGGATAACTAATAACATCCATGTCCAGGTTGCCTAATGCTCTCAAATGTCATTCCCATTCGTGACGAGATATTTGCTTTTTCCTATGATTATGTATTCAAACTCAACCCTGTTGAAAATGTCTAATCCTATCACTCACTTTATACTTTGCCTGATTTCGTAATGTCTCTATTGACACCTGCTTTCCTACATATTTTCCCCAGTTCATCATTGTGACTGACTCTTCACATGTGCTGACATTTCCATTCACTCTCTAAACGAAACCCTATAGCTAAAGAAGCTTTTTATTCCAAATCATATACTCACTCTTCTTCCTAAACCTACTGACTATCTTCCTAATCCTACTGACTCTCCCTTTTTGACTGGATGTTCTCTTCTACATTCAATCATCCAAGGTACAAGGTCCTATGCCACTGTATTTCGATTTAACTGAGACAACTGTACAGAACATAATTCAACACTAATATCCAAATAAAGGGCCCAATGCCATTCTGGGCTTCAAATCTTTCTTAGATTCCCGTTTTCATACATATATTTCACGTATATATTCTTATAAATATCGCAGGTTCCCAATCCCATTATTCATCCTGCAGAATGATTCCTAACACAAATCGAAAATATTATTAACCCTAACCATACACTAACTTTGCAGGAGAGCAGGAACTGTGTGGGTGTTAAACTACAGGAATCCAGGGGATCTTCACCTGCTGAGAAACTCAAATGTTCATGCAGAAATGATCCCTGGTGAAGATGAAGGCAGCTATGAAGTACCTCAGAAAGCAAAAGTCATCTTCCATGGCAATCATCCTGGTCAGGATGGAGGGTTGTGTCTGAATCAGTCTCTCTCTTCTTAATGTATAGAACATGGACCAAACCAGTCGTGTGTGGAAGCTGTTCCCGGGTGCTTATGGTTGATATAACATTCTAACTAGAGAAAGTGTCCCATGAAAATCAGGACAGCCTCCACCTCATGATACTTTTGGAAGCAACTGTTAGGACAAAGTGGTTGCCAAGGCAGTGACATCATTCATATCCTGAAGGAAGTGATCTCACCTCACTTCCTTGGTGATGGAACTCTCTGAACTTGAAATCCAGGAAGCCAGGCACCAAGAGACAGTCCCTGTCCTAGTCCCAGTGGTCTGACATGTTTGGATTTACCAAGGACAGAGTCAGTCTTTCTTGGTACCTACAGATGTGAGGATGGCCAAATGCCAGGAAACCTCTGAAGAGGGGCTTTTCCTGAGAAAGCAGGTAGTGTCTCACCGCTGGCTCTTGAGAACTTCACAGAGTTGGCCAAGCAGACATGATCTGAGACAGGAGAGGTCATTTTGGAAGAACATAGAATGGCCCACCAGTCAGACGACACTCCAGGGAGTCACAGACCTACTAGGGGGAAGGAGGTGCCTTTTTGGGTGTGGGTGTGAGTTTGTGGTTTTGTCTCATGTTCTGAGAATAGGTAGGAAAGGCGGTTTGTTTGGTATGGAGTGGAATATTTCTATTAAGTCCTTTGACAAGGCGAGTGTTTCTATGTGTGTGTATCCCACTGAGTCCATTGTTGTAGACATTAGAAAAGACAATGCATCAATGGATGTGTCCTGTCTAGTAGAAAGCTTCCCAGCATTCAACCTGCCCAATTCATGAGTGGACTCTGGCTTGCCTTATGGATGGGCAACACCTACAAGCTTCCTAATTTCCTGTTTTCTCTCTCAATTCTGGCCACTCTCCAGAATAGTATCGTGGTTTTGTTTCCAAGATTTGTACCTCCAAGATCTGTGACATGGCTATGTAATGGATAGCTGAAAGAAATGGCTAGCATCTCAGAAATCTCAAATATCTGTTGACCAGGAAAGTCTCAGTGGAGAAACCCCTCTTTGTTCCTTTTGCTTACCTATTGTTCTGTTGAATGTCAGGAAGTTTTTTGCCTCAAGCCACCACTTTGTGGTGAAAACAGTTTTCAAATGGAAATGAATGGGAATCACCTGTGACTCTTTGCTTAATTGCTTAGGATTGGGATATGTCTGAATCAGCCTGTTGGCCCTGTGTGAGGCTGTGGCTTAGATTCTCAGCACCTGATGGATCTAAAGATAGATCCCATGCATGCATCCAAAACCAAAATGGCAAAAAGATCAGATATTGTTGATGAACTCTCTTGCCTTCCTCTGGTATGTTCCTGATATCCATCAAGTGAGAATAGGGATCCTTTGTGTCAAATGAGTTCTTCAAAGCCCTGCAGAGGCTAGGCCATAGGTGTTTGATTTTCATGACTCCAATTCACTTAAAGAATCTAAACCCCAAAGCTAGAAGGCCTCAAGTTGGAGAAGCCAAGCAATATTAAAGGCAGGCCTATTTGATCACTACTGGTTCACAGGAAGAGAGTCCAGGCCACCCTGACTTTAGGCAAATGAGGGGCAGGGAGCTTATTTTGGACACTGTCATGGGCTGCGTCCCTTATGGAAACCTCCAGCCAGAGAATATGATGAGTGTCTATTTGGAAGAAGATGAGGGCCATGTGAGAGTGTTTGGTTTTAATTGTGGATATTTGTCTGGCGGTTGGAAGAGATCTCTGGGTCCACCTAGGCTTGTACTTTGGTGTGATTCCCCTTAGAGACTGAGTTCTTTTACTGATCTCAGAGAATTATTGCCAGGAATTGTGTTGGAATTTTAGATGGCCATGCATGAGAGTTGCCCTTGGAAAGTGACATCTAGGCCCAAGTTGACTTTCCACAGAGCACAGGGAATCTCAGCCAGGATATCACATGATATTATTCTTAAAGACTTGGCAGCCATATTTGAGAGTCGAAACACACATGGACCATACATTGTAGACCTCAACGGGCCTGGCTTAATCTGACTTTTCGCCACTTTTGGAAGCCTTGCCTGTAAGAATTCTCCAGAGTTTTCATTGAAATGAGCTTCCTCACCATTTAATGGTTTCTGAGTGAATTAAAATTCACAGTGCCTCCAACTTCATCCTTGAAAATTGGCTATATCAATACCATGAAATTTTTGAAATTCCCATGACCGGGTAGCACTGGAGAATATTTGGATGTCCTGTTGCTGATCATGAGTATACAAGACAGTGCCTTGATTGACTGGGTTTTATGAAAATGGTGTTGAACAGAGATGCCAGTAAGTTGGATCCTGCTGAGTAGTTGTACTAGAGTAGTGGTTGGCAGGTGTGTAATAAAACATCTGTGGTGGGGGCATTTGGATCTGCCAATGGCTTCCAAATGGATTGTGACTCACATTTTGCAGCCAGTAGACCCTTATATGTAAAAGCATATTGTTTATGGAGAGGTTTTAGGGCAATGTTCAGAATCAGGTTGCTATGGTCAATGGGGCAAGCTATGTGGGATAGAAGCCTGGTTGGTGCATTCTCCTGACGAACCTGACCCACCACACTTGACAGAACTTACTTCAGCACTGTGTCCCATTTGAAATCCTTGTATTTCATGAAGCAAACACCAATCTCCCAGTGCAGCAGCAAGAAATACCACGAATAGTGGAGGATGACCAAATGGAATTACAGTCCACAAGGGGAGACACTTAGACCCCAGTGGCACAGGTTACCTACAAATAGAAAATTCAGCACTGCTGCCTCATGTTCATTGGAAAATAAGAATCCATGTCATCCAGATCACATAGATGAAGATTCAGCTATGATGGTCTCACAACAAATGAAGCTAATGCTCCTGACAACAGCATATATTTCATTGCCCAACCTCAGAGGCAGTTTCTCCAGATGTTAGGCTGGCAGAACTTCATGTTTGTGGAGTTTTTACCCTGTCCCATACTTTTGGAAACTCCTCTACCACCTGCAAATTTGTGAACTCCTGAGCATTTTTCATTACACATATGTATTCACAGATTTTCTAACTCTTCTCCTCTAATTGTGTCTTATGTGGGGCGAAGGTAATGTCAAGGCATTGTGCTGAATGAGGGTGGGAAGATTTTTGTGTAGCACATATTTGCATACACATTTGATACATTTTCCAATTTTCCATTCGAAATACTGAATCCCTGACACTAACACATACCCTACTAGACTTTGACTTTTAATCCTAATATGGTGGAGAAAAATAACCCAAACAGAATAGAAATACAAGAGGTTCACAGGAGGCATGGTGTATAGTTGGACTTGCCTTTCATATGATAAATGGTAGGTGTTATAAATCTAGCGAATTTTAATTGAAATAGTTCTCCATGTGTTTTAAAAGTTAACAAACATGTGAATAACTGTCTCCCTTTCTCTGTAGCCTATTCATCACATGTATTTTTATATGCACATATAAAATTCTACCTGGTATCACTCGTACATTTTGTGAGGTGGCTGGCTTGGCAGATGCAAATTGTGAGAAGAGATCACTCCTGCTAAATGCTGTTGGAACTGAAAATTCAACATATGAGTGAGCTTCTTATTTGAACAACATAAATCCATGTTCATTAAAATCAATATTTTTGGATCTGTGGATGATATATTACTTCGTGGTGAATTTCGATTGGCATACATAATGCTACTTTTTAATGTCTGTGTGTGTATGTGTATATATATATATATATATATATATATATATATATATATATATATATATTTTCACTCTCCAGATTTTTCAAAATATGAAGTATATTTTTCTTATTATACACTCCCTAAATTCACTCATATTCATGTATTTGGATTAATAATCAAGTTTTCACAAGAATATTCTCAGAATTATTCATCCACCAGAAATACATATTTGTTTCTTAGTACTGAAAACTAACTTTGGGGGATCATATGATGGTGGTGAAGGGAGTGCATCACCCCCATGTACCGCGTCACTGTGCGGGAGAATGACGAGTTATAATGGCTAAAACCTATCTTGTTAGAAATTTCCAGCAAAATTGGGGTGCTCCAAAACCTAGTCGACATATTTCCATCTCACGAGGATCAGCTACGCGGGCTCAAACACGAGTGATTTGTCCGCATAGAGGGTCATGCTGCTTATTCAGGAAATCGGTCTGCGGCTAGAGTCTGCGGCGTGCACTGGGAAACAAAGAGATAGCAATGCAAATATACAGCGGTGTGGATTCTGTGGGCTCCTGACAGGTATGCAATCACTGTGCTAAGTGCTGAATTCTGGGTTTGAGACGGGAAAGGATGCGGTCCAATTCGGTTCTCCACACCGGTCAGACCACAGAGGAAGCCAGCGGCCACCATCTTGGAGAGCTGATGTCACCATCCCTGTTTTCGACTGATCGAAGCTCATTCAGCTATAGAACAGGTAATTTCAGGATGCCATTCACCTTTGTGTCGCAGACAAATTACTCAGGCTCAGTGCCAAAGAACCTGCAGAAACTCCGTCTTGGAGCCTGATCCTATTAGAACATACACCAAGCCCAGAGCGGCCGAATTCCGCCTCTCGGAACTGATCTGGCCCAGGGCTAAAGAACCTGCGGAAACTGCTTCTCTTTTCGGGTCTTGCTGAATACTGTGGAGGTAAATATCAACCGAGCCTTCATAGGCAGTGGCAACAGGATTGAGACGCGGCTTGTGAGGGCCGGTCAGGACTCACCCATTGCTTTGGTCACCCAGAAAAGGGAACGAAATGCTGCCTTTCACATGGGATACCAACATGACAAATTTCTGATGTCATCAAAAAGCAGCAGAGGAGATAACTTCATTGATACCAGCAGTGACAGAAACAGTTGGTCTCCTGGTGAAGAAAGTGAGTCACAAACACCCGGGTCTCTCTCACTTTGTCATCAAGCCAGAGGAGCAGAGCAGAGCAGCTGCCCGCACCTGGAACAGACCCAGTGACACACCTGCATGGTAGTCACGTCAACCCAATTGGAGTAGAGGCAGAACAGAGCCGCTACCCGGGCCCAGAACAGGCCCAGCGACCCACAGGTGTGGTAGTCACGTCACCCCAATTGGAGTTGTTGCAGAGCAGAGCCTTCTCCCGTGCCTAGTACAATCCCAGTGGGTCACTGGCATGGTAGTCACATTACCCCAATAGGAGTAGGGGCAGAGCAGAGCCTTTGCCCATGCCCAGAACAGGCCCTGCAACCTGCAGGCATGGTAGTCACGACACACCAATTGGAGTAGGGGCAGAGCAGAGCCACCACCCGCGCCTGCAAGGTAGCAGACCTGCACCTGACCAGAAGAAGAGGCCCAGCGGCCTGCTGCCGCGGCAGACACTTTACCCCATTTGGAGTAGGGGCAGAACAGATCTGTAGCCCGTGCTCACAAGGTATCCTGACCTGCGACCAACCGGCAGACCAGGCCCAGCGGCCCACCGGCGTGGTAGTCACGTCACCCCAATTGGGGTAGGGGTAGAGCAGAGCCGCCACCCATGCAAGCAAGGTAGGCAGACCTGTGACCGATCGGCAGAACACCGCAGGGGTCCACGGGCGTGGTAGTCACGTCACACCAATTGGAGGAGGGGCAGAAGAGAGCAGCCTCCTGCGCCTGCATGGTAAGCAGACCTGCGACCGATCAGAATAACAGGCCTAGCGGCCCATCAGCGTGGTAGATATATCACCCCAATTGGTGGAACAGCACAGCCACCCCTGCCCCTGCAATGAAGACTTTTCAAATATACAAGAGCAATATAAATATATAGGGGGAAAATTTCAAAATCACAACAGTTTCACCAAGCAGAAAGAAACTCGAGCAGTATGAAAAGAAAAGGAAAAAAGAACCACAAGCAATGCAGGTCAACACAACTTTAGAAGAGGTAATAGCTGCAGCAGATGGAATGTCAGATAAAGAACTCAGGATATACATTCTTCAGATGATCTGAAGTCTCAAGGAAGACATTAGACAGCAAAATCAGACAATGAAAGATCACTTCAACAATGAATTACATAAACAAAACCAAGAAGCAAAAGATCAAATATACAGGGAGATAGAGGTTGTAAAAAATAACAAACAGAAATCCTAGAAATGCAGGAAGCAATAAACCATCTTAAAAACTCAATTGAAAATACTACCATCAGAGTAGAACACTTAGAAGATAGAACATCAGACAATGAAGACAAAGTATTTCAACTTGAAAAGAACATAGACAGCTCAGCCAAACTGTTAAGAAACCATGAACAGAACATCCAAGAAATATGGGATAAAATAAAGAGACCAAACTTAAGAGTCGTTGGGATACAGGAAGGTATAGAGGTCCAAACCAAAGGAATGAGCAATCTATTCAATGAAATAATATGAGAAAACTTCCCAGACTTGAAGAATGAGACAGACTCCCAAGTTCTAAAAGCCTACAGGACGCCGAATGTGAAAAATCATAAGAGATCCACACCTAGACACATTATAATGAAGATGCCCAACATACAGAATAAGGAGAGAATTTTAAAATCTACAAGAGAAAGGAAGCAGATTACATTTAGGGGTAAACCAATCAGGATAACAGCTGATCTTTCAACAAAGACTCTGAAAGCTAGAAGATCCTGGAATGACATTTTTCAATCACAGAAAGAAAATGGATTCCAACCATGTACTGTGTATCCAGCAAAATTAAGCTTCAGGATGGAAGATGAAATTAAAACTTTCCACGATAAACAAAAGTTAAAAGAATTTGTAGCTAGAAAACCATCTCTTCAAATCATCCTTGGCAAAATATTACAGGAAGAGTAATTGGAAAATAATGAAAACCAACAGTGGGAGGTAGGACATTAAAGGGGGGAAATAATCAAAGAGGAAAACAATCCATGTTTAATAACATAAATAAACAAATATGGCTGGAAGAACAACCCTTATCTCAATAATAACTGTAAATGTTAATGGCTTAAACTCACCAATTAACAGACACAAAACAAGACCCAATAATATGCTGCCTACCGGAGACGCATTTGATAAGAAAAAGACATACATACACTGAAGGTGAAAGTTTGGGAAAAATCATATCACTCATATGGACTTCGGAAAAAAGCAGGAGTGTCCATACTCATATCAAATAAAATAGATTTCAAGCCAAAGTTAATCAAAAGGGATAAAGAGGGACACTACATACTGTTCAAGAGAACCATACACCAGCAAGACATAACAATCATAAATATGTATGCCCCAAACAATGGTGCAGCTATGTTCATCAAACAAACTTTTCTCAAGTTCAAGAGTCTAATAGACCACCATACAATAATCATGGGAGACTTCAACACAGCTCTCTCACCACTGGACAGGTCTTCCAAACAAAAGTTGAAATTGGAAACTATAGAACTCAATAACACAATTAATAACCTAGACTTAATTGACATATATAGAATATACCACCCAACATCAAGCAGTTACATTTTTCCTCAGCAGCACATGGATCCTTCTCAAAAATAGATCATATATTATGTCACAGGGCAACTCTTAGACAAATTAAAGGAGTAGAGATAATACCATGCATCTTATCTCATCATAATGGAATGAAACTAAAAATCAATGATAAAAGAAGGAAGGAAAAATCATGCATCATTTGGAGAATGAACAATAGGTTACTTAATGATCAATGGGTTATAGAAGACATCAAGGAGGAAAATAAAAAATTCTTAGAGAAAAATGAAAACACAGACACAATATATCGGAATCTATGGGACACATTGAAAGCAGTTCTAAGAGGAAAATTCATTGCTTGGAGTTCATTCCTTAGAAAAAGAAAAAAACAACAAATAAATGATCTCATACTTCATCTCAAAATCTTAGAAAAACAAGAGCAAACAACAGCAAAAGAAGTAGAAGGAAAGAAATAATTAAAATCAGAGCAGAAATCAATGAAATCGAAACAAAAGAAACAATTGAAAAAATTGACAAAACTAAAAGTTGGTTCGTTGAAAAAATAAATAAAATGGACAGACCCCTAGCCATGCTAATGAAGAGGAGAGAGAACTGAAATTACTATCATATGGGATGAAAAAGGCAATATCACAACAGATATTTCAGAAATACAGAAGATAATCAGAAATTACTTTGAATCCTTATACTCCAAAATAATAGAAGATAGTGAAGGCATCGAAATATTTCTTAAGTCATATGATCTGACCAGAGTGAGTTAGGAGGATATAGACAACCTAAACATACCAATATCAATTGAGGAAATAAAAGAAACCATCCAAAGACTACCAACTAAGAAAATCCCAGGACCGTATGGGTATACAGCAGACTTTTACAAAACCTTTAAATATGAACTAATACCAATACTTTTCAAGCTATTTCAGAAAATTGAAAAAGAGGGAGATCTTCCAAATTCATTCTACGAGGCCAATATCACTCTGATTCCTTCACCAGATAGACACTTCAAAGAAAGAAGACTAAAGACCGATATCTCTAATGAACCTAAATGCAAAAATCTTAAATTAAATTATGGCGAATCAGATACAAAAACATATCAAAAAATGAGGACCATGATCAAGTAGGATTCATCCCTGGGATGCAAGGAGGGTTCAATATACGAAAATCAATAAGTGTTATTCACCATATCAATAGACTTAAAAATAAAAACCATATTATCATCTAGATAGATGCAGAAAAAGCATTCGACAAAGTACAGCATCCCTTTATGTTCAAAACTCTCGAAAAACTAGGAATAACAGGAACATTCCTCAATATTGTAAAAACAATCTATGCTAAACCGCAGGCTAGCGTCATTCTTAATGGAGAAAAATTGAAGACATTCCCTCCAAAATCTGGAACAAGACAGGGATGCCCGCTCTCACCACTTCTGTTCAATATAGTTCTCAAAAGACTGGCCAGAGCAATTAGACAGATGAAAGAAATTAAAGGCATATAAATAGGAAAAGAATAACTTAAATTATCACTATTGCAGATGACATGATTCTATACCTAGCAGACCCAAAAGGGTCTACAAAGAAACTAATAGAGCTAATAAATGAATTCAGCAAAGTGGCAGGATATAAAATCAACACGCATAAATCAAATGCATTCCTGTATATCAGCGACAAATCCTCTGAAATGGAAATGAGGACAACCACTCCATTGACAATATCCTAAAAAAAAAATGGGAATCAACCTAACAAAAGAGGTGAAAGTCTTATACAATGAAAACTACAGAACCCTAAAGAGAGAAATAGAAGAAGATCTTAGAAGATGTAAAAATATACCCTGTTCATGGATAGGCAGAACTAACATCATCAAAATGGCGATATTACCAAAAGTTCTCTATAGGGTTAATCCAATGCCAATCAAAATCCCAAAGGCATTTCTTGTAGAAATAGAGAAAGCAATCATGAAATTCATATGAAAAAATAAAAGACCCAGAATTGCAAAACAATGCTAAGCAGGAAGTGTGAATCAGGTGGTATAGCGATACCAGACTTCAAACTATACTACAGAGCAATAGTAACAAAAATAGCACGGTACTGGTACCGAAAAAGGCAGGTGGACCAATGGTACAGAATAGAGGACACAGAAACCAATCCACAAAACTACAACTATCTTATATTTGATAAAGGGGCTAAAAGCATGCAATGGAGGAAGGATAGCATCTTCAACAAATGGTGTTGGGAAAACTGAAAATCCATATGTAACAAAATGAAACTGAATCCCTTTCTCTCACCAAGCACAAAAGTTAACTCAAAATGGATCAAGGAGCTTGATATCAAATCAGAGACACACTGTCTGATAGAAGAAAAATTTGGTTATGATGTACATACTGTGGGGTCGGGCTACAGATTCCTCAATAGGACACCCATAGTACAAGAGTTAATAACTAGAATCAACAAATGGGACTTACTCAACTAAAAAAAGTGTTTTCTCAGCAAAAGAAACAATAAGAGAGGTAAATATGGAGCCTACATCCTGGGAAGAAATCTTTACTACTCACACTTCAGATAGAGCCCTAATATCCAGAGTATACAAAGAACTCAAAAAATTAGACAATAAGATAACAAATAACCCAATCAACAAATGGTCCAAGGACCTCAACAGACACTTCTCAGATGAGGACATACAATCAATCAATAAGTACATGAAAAAATGCTCACCATCTCCAGCAGTCAGAGAAATGCAAATCAAAACCACCCTAAGATACCATCTCACTCCAGTAGGATTGGCAGCCATTATAAAGTCAAACAACAAGAAGTGCTGGCAAGGATGTGGGAAAAGAGGTACACTTGTACATTGCTGGTGGGACTGCAAATTGGTGCAGCCAATTGGGAAAGCAGTATGGAGATTTCTTGGAAAGCTGGGAATGGAAGCACCATTTGACCCAGCTATTCCCCTTCTTGGTCTATTCACTAACGACCTAAAAAGAGCATGCTACAGGGACACTGCTACATCGATGTTCATAGCAGCACAATTCACAACAGCAAGACTGTGGAACCAACTTAGATGCCCTTCAATAGAATAATGGATAAAAAAAATGTGGCATTAATACACAATGGATTATTACTCTGCATTGAAAAATGAAAAAATCATAGAATTTGCAGGAAAATGGATGGCATTAGACTGGATTATGCTAAGTGAAGCTACACAATTCCTGTAAAACAAATGCCAAATGTCATCTTTGATATAAGGAGAGTAACTAAGAACAGATAGGGACAAAGAGCATGACAAGATGATTAACATTAAACAGGGATGAGAGGTGGAAGGGAGGGAGAAGGGAAATTGCATGGAATTGGAAGGAGACCATCTGGGTTATACAAAATTACATACAAGAGGAATTGAGGGGAAAGGGAAAAATAATACAAGGGGGAGAAATTTATTACAGTAGAGGGAGTAGAGAGAGAAGTGGGGAGGGGCGGGGAGGCCAGGGGGAATAGTAGAGGATACGAAAGGCAGCAGAATACAACAGACACTAGTATGGCAATATGTGAATCAATGAATGTGTAACTGATGTGATTCTGCAATCTGTATACAGGGTAAAAATGGGAGTTCATAACCCACTTGAATCAAAGTGTGAAATATGATATATCAAGAACTATGTAATGTTTTGAACAACCATAAATAAAAATAAAAAAAAAACTATCTTTGGTGCATAATGCACACAATTCTAATATTTCTACAGTAACTGACCCAGTTTAACATCAATGCAAGTAGATTCCTATTGGACATGATGTGTATTTTGACATTCACTTTTATTCAACACTGATACATTACTATTTCATCAGTTTATGCACATAACAGGATATATATTTCATTCACAATTTAGAAAATTTATAGGCATTTGTTTCACTTTCAATCACTTCCTGCTTCAGAACACATGGATTCCTCCATATTTCTTGACTGGTCTTTTCATGAGACTTTTTTCCAAACATATTATTTTCGATTTCCATAATCACTTTTGAAACAAAACTCACACACACTTCATGATTAACAATAACCCTAAGATTACCATTAGATATATAACTGGTTGGAGTGAATGATTGTATGTCAATATATGATTTCCTATATATTTTCAGATATCAATTCAATCCATTATTTAAAGTGGAACCAGTTATAATATTTATTCACAGGATGGTCTATTCATGCATTATCTCTATATTCATAGACACAGGGTACACCACTTTGTACCCCCAATACTAATTTATATGTCTTCAAATATTGCTCCCAGTAATCGTTCAAGAAATACTCATGTCATATGATCTACATATACATTTGATCACAATATTTTTCTGGGCACAAAATGCAAAAATCACACTTATGATTGTACCAAATACTAAATGGAAAGTGAACATGGATTACTAAAACGATAAATGTCCTGGTTGCCTAATGCTTTCAAATGTCATTCCTATTGGTGACGACATATTTGTTTCTTCCTAAGATTATGTATTCAATCTCAACCCTATTGAAAATGTCTAATCCTATCACTCACTGTATAATTGCCTAATTTCGTAAGGTCTGTATTGATATTTTCCTTTCTACATATTTTCCCCAGTTAATCATTGTGACTGACTCTTCACATGTGGTGAAATTTACATTCACTCTATAACCAAAACACTATTGCTACAGAACTTTTGCTCCATGTCCTATACTCACTCTATTTCCTAAACCTACTGACTACCTTCCTAATCCCACCGACTATCTCAATTTGAGTGGATGTTCTGTTCTAAAATCAATCTTCCAAGGTGTAAGTCCTATGCCATTGATTATCGATTTATCTGAGACATCTGTGCAGAACGTAATTATAAGCTAAGTATCCCAATCAAGGGCCTAATGCCCTTCTGGGCTTCAAATCTTACCTAGATTTCTGTTTCCATACTTATATTTCACCTCTATAATCTTATAAATATCGCAGGTTCCCAATACTATTAATCATCCTTCGCAATGATTCGTAACCCAAATCAAACATGTTATTAACCCTAACCATACACTCTTCCCTCAATCTAACTTTGCAGAAGAGCAGGGACAGAGTTCGTCTTACAATACAGGAATGTAGGGTATCTTCCTCCTGCTGAGAACCTCAAATGTCCATGCAGATTTGATCCCTGGAGAAGATGTAGGCATCTATGAAGGACCTGAGAGAGCAAATGTCATCTTCCATCGCAAACAACCTTTCCAGGATGAAGGGTTGTGTCTGAATAAGCCTCTCTCTTGTTAATGTACACAAGATAGACCAAACCAGGCATGTGTGGAGAGCTGTTCCTGGGTGCCTATGGTTGATATACCATTCTAACTTGTAAAAGTGTCACAGGAAGTAAGGGCAGCCTCAATCTCATAGGACAAAGTGGTTGCCAAGGCAATGACCTCAAAGAATTCCTGAAGGAAGTAATCTCACCTCACTTCCTTGGTGATGGAACTCTCTGAACTTGGAATCCGGGAAGCCAGGCACCCAGAGCCAGTCTCAGTCCCAGTCCCAGTGGTCTTATTTTTTGGATTTACCAAGGACAGAGTCAGTCTTTCTTGGTACCTACTGAGGTGAGGATGAACAAATGTCAGGAAAGCTCTGAAGAGGGGCCTTTCCTGAGACAGCAGGTAGTGGCTCACCGCTGGCTAGTGACAACTTCACAGATTTGGCCAACGAGACCATATCTGACACAGGACAGGCGATTTCATCAGAACATAGTTTGGCCCACCAGTCAGAAGACACTCCCAATAGTCACAGACCTACTTGGGGAAGGAGCTTCCTTTGTGTTTGTGGGTGTGGGTTTGAGATTTTGTCTCATGTTCTGAGAATAGGTAGGAAAGGCGGTTTGTTTGGTTTGGAGTGAACTGTTTCTGGTAAGTTGTTTGACAAGGCCAGTGTTTCTTTGTCTGTGTATCCCACTGTGTCCGTGGTTTTAGATATTAGAAAAGAGAATGAATCATTGGATGTGTCCTGTCTAGACTCAACTTGCCCAATTTATGAATGGACTGCGGCTTGACTTATGGGTGGACAACTCCAACAATCTTCCTAAGTTCCTGTTTTCTTCCTGAATTCTGGCCACTCTCCAGAATAGGCTCATGGTTTTTTGTCCAAAATATGTACCACCTCCAAGCTCTGTGACATGGCCATGTACTGGATAGCTGAAAGAAATGGGAGCATCTCAGAAAACTCAGATATTAGTTTGACCAGGAAATTCTAAGTGAAGAAACCCTGCTTTGGGCCTTTTGCTCACCAATTGTTCTGATGCCCTGAATGTCAGGAAGGTCTTTGCCTCAGGCCACACCATTGTAAGGCCTAAAGAAACAGTTTTCAAATGGAAATGAAAGGGCATCACCTGTGGCTCTTTGCTTAATTGCTTTGGAAAGGGATGTGTCTGAATCAGCCTTTTGGCCCTGTGTGAGACTGTGGCTTAGATTCTCAGCACCTGATGGATCTAAAGAAGGATCCCATGTGTGCATCCAAAACCAAAATGGACAAAAGAGCAGTCAGTGTGGATGAAGTCTCTCGCATTCCTCTGTAAGGTTCCTGTCATCCATCATGTGAGAATAGTGATAATTTGGTTCAAATGTGTTCCTCAAAACCCTGCAGAGGCTAGCCCATAAGTGCTTGGTTTTTCTCAAGACTCCAATTCACATAAAGAATCTAAAACACACAGTCAGTAGGCCTCAAATTGGAGAAGCAGTGCCATATTAATGGCAGGCCTATTTGATCACTCTTGGTTCACTGGAAGGATGTCCTGGCCACCCTTATTTTAGGCAAATGAGGGGCAAGGGAGGTTATATTGGACACTGTCTTGGGCTGCACCCCTCATGGAAACCTCCAGCCAGAGATTATGATGATTGTGTAAATGGAAGAAGATGAGTGCCATGTGGAAGTGTTTTGGATTTAATTGTGGATATTTGTGTGACACTTGGAAGACATAACAAGGTCTACCTGGGCTTGAACTCTGGTGTGATTCCCCTTATAGACTGAGTTCAGGAACTGATCTCAGAGAAGTATTGCCATGTATTGTGTTGTGATTTAAGAGGCGATGTATGAGAGTCACCCTTGGAAACTGAGATCTAGCCCCAGAGTGGCTTTCCACAGAGCACTGGGAATTTCAGCCAAGATAACACATGATTTCATTCGAAAGACTTAGCAGCCATAGTTGAGAGTGAAAACACACATGGACCTCATACTGTAGACCTTAATGGGCCTGGCTTAATGTGACCTTTTGGCCATTCTTTGGGAAGCCTTGCCTGTGAGGGTTCTCCAGAGCTTTCATTGAAATAATCTTGCTCACCATTTACTGGTTCCTGAATAAATTGAAACCCACAGTGCCTCCAACTTCATCCTTGAAAAATGTCTAAATAAATACCATGAAATTTTTGAAATTCCCATGACCAGGTGGCACTGGAGAATCTTTGGATGTCCTGTTGCTGATCATGGATGTACCAGACAGTGCCTTGCTTGACTGAGTTTTATGAAAATTGTGTAGAACAGAGGTGCCAGAAAGTTGCAGCCTGCTGAGAAGTGGGCCTAGAGCTGTGGTGGGCAGGAGTGTGATAAAACATCTGTGTTGGAGCAATGTGGATCTTCCATTGACTTCCAAATGGCTTGTGGATTACATGAAGCAGCCAGCAGACCCTTGTAATTAAAGGCATCTTGTTATATGGAGAGGATTCAGGGCAATGTTCAGAATCAGGTTGCTATGGACAAAGATGCAATGTGGCAAGCTTTGAGGGATAGAAGCGTGGTTGGTGCGTTCTTCTGCAGACTCTGAACCACCACACATGACAGAACTCCCTCCAGCACTGTGTCTCAGTTGAACTCCTTGAATTTCATGAAGCAAATACCAAACTCCCAGTTCAGCAGCAAAAACCCCACAAAAAGTGGAGGAGGACCAAATGGCTTCACAGTCCAACGGGGAGACACTTAGCCCCCAGAGGCCACAGTTTACCTAAAAAGAAGAAAATCAACACTGCTATCTTATGTTCATTGGAAAATAAGATACCATGTCCTCCACGTCACATAGAGGCAGACCCAGCTTTGATGGTCTCACTACAAAGGAAGCCAATTCTCCTGACAACAACATATTTTTCACGTTCCCAAACTCAGAGGCAGTTGCTCTAAAAGTTTTTAGGCCAGCAGAGCTCCATGTTTGTGGAGTGTTTACCCTGTCCCTTACTTTTGGAAACTCCTCTACAACCTCCAAGGTTGTGAACTCCTGAGCATTTTCCATTCCAGATATGTATTCACTGATTTTCTATCTATTCTCCTCTAACTGTGTCTTACTTGGGGTGAAGGTAATTTCAAGGCATTGTTCTGGATGAGAGTGGGAGGATATTTGTGTAGCATATATTTGCATACAAATTGGATTCAATTTCCAATTTTCCTTTTGAAATACTGAATCCCTGACACTAACCCATACATACTAGACTCAGACAACTCATCCTAATATGATAGAGAAAAATAACACAAACCTATAGAAATACAAGCAGTTCATTGGAGGCATGTTGTACAGTTGGACTTGCATTTTGCATTATACAAGGTAGGAGTTATAAATCTAGTCAATGTTTAATAGAAAAAGATCTCCATGTGTTTTTAAAGTTAACAAATATGAGAATTCATGTTTCCCTTTCTCTTTAGCCTATTCACACTTGTATATTTATATGCATATATAGAATCCTACCAGGTATCACACGTACATCTTTGTGAGGTGGCTGACTTGGCAGATACAAATTGTGAGAAGAGATCACTCCTCCTAAATGCTGTTGGAACTGAAAATTCAACCTATAGGGAGCGTCCTAGTAGAACAACATTATACGTAAACTCATGTTCAGTAAAATAAATATTTTTGCATCTGTGGATGATATATATTTACTGATGAATTTCGATTGGCATTTATATTGCTACTTTTTAATGACTGTGAGTGTTTTGTGTGTGTGTGTGTGTGTGTGTGTGTGTGTACACTCTCCAGATTTTTCAAAATATGAAATATATGTGTCTAATATACACTCTCTAAATTCATTTATGTTCATGTATGTGGATTTTTAATCAACTTTTCACAAGATTATTCTCAGAAATATTCATCCACCTGAAATACATATTTGTTTCCTAGTACTGAAAACTAACTTCAGGGAATGATGCATACAAATCCTAATTATTCTACAGTAACTGACCCTGTCTAACATCAATGCAAGTAGATTCCAATGGGACATGATATGTAATTCTTTATTCATTTGTATTCGACACTTTTACATTATTATTTCTTCAGTTTTTGCACATCATAGGATATACATTTCATCCACAAGTTCACAAATTTGTAGGCATTTGTTTCAAATTTAATCACTTTTTGCTTCAGAACACATGTATTGTCAGGGTTTCTTTACTGGTATTTTCATGAGTCTTCTTTCCAAACACATTATTTCCATAGTCACTTTTGAAGCAAAACTCACACACTCTTCATGATAAACCAAAACACGAATATTACCATTAGATGTATAACTGCTTGGAATGAATGATTGTATATCAATATACGATTTCCTGTGATTTTTCAGATATTAGATCAATTCATTTTTTAAAGTTGAAAAAAGTTATATTATTCATTCACATTACGGTCTATTCATTCTTTATCTCTATATTCATAGACACAGGGTACACCTCTTTGTACCCCCGATTCTAATTTTACATCTTCAATATATTGCTTGCAGAAATGGTGGAAGACATACTCATGTCACCTGATGTACATACATATTTTATCAAAGTAATATTCTGGACAAAAAAATGTAAAGGTCACATTTATGATTGTACCAAAGCCTAAATGTAAAGTGTACATGAATTACTAAAAACATCCATGTCCAGGTTGCCTAATGCTGTCAATTGTCAATCCTATTGGTGACTACATATTTGTTTCTTCCTAATTTATATATTCAAACTCAACCCTGTGGGAAATGTCTAATCCTATCACTCACTTTATACTTTGCCTGATTTCATAATGTTTCTATTGATATCTGCTTTTCAACAAATTTTCCCAAGTTGATCCTAGTGACTGACACTTCATATGTGCTGACATTTACATTCACTCTATAATCGAAACCCTATTGCTAAAGAACTTTTGGTCCAAATCCTATACTCACTCTTCTTTCTAAACCTACCGACTATCTTCCTAATCCTACCGACTATCCCTTTTTGACTGGATGTTCTCTTCTACATTCAATAAAATGTCCTATGCCATTGTATATCGAATTATCTGAGACAATTTTGCAGAGCATAATTCAAAGCTAAGTATCCCAATCAAGGGCCCAATGTCCTTCTGGGCTTCAAATCATACCTAGATTTCTGTTTTCATACTTATATTTCACCTCTATATTCTTGTAAATATCGCAGGTTCCCAATAGCATTATTCATCGCACAGAATGATTCGTAACCCAAATCAAACCTGTTATTAACCCTAAACATACTCTGTTCCCTCAATCTCATTTTACAGAAGAGCAGGGACAGAGTGGTTTTTACAATACAGGAAACTTGGGGACCTTCCACCTGCTGAGAACTTCAAAGGTCCATACAGAAATGATACCTGGAGAAGTTGTAGGCAGGTATGAAGGACCTGAGAGAGCAAAAGTCATCTTCCATGGCAAACAACCTGGTCAGGATGAAGGGATATGTATGAATCAGCCTCTCTCTTCTTATTGTAGAGAAGATGGACCAAACCAGGCCTGTGTGGAGAGCTGTTCTTGGGTGCCAATGGTTGATATACCATACTACCTTGTGAAAGTGTCACAGGAAGTAGGGGAAGGCTCCATCTCATGGGACCTTTGGAAGCAAGTTTTAGGACAAAGTCGTTGCCAAGGCAGTGACCTCATTCAGTTCCAAAGAATGTGACATACCTCATTTCCTTGGTGATGGAACTGTCTGAACTTGGTATCCAAAAAGCCAGGCACCCAGAGGCAGTCCCAGTCCCAGTCCCAGTGGGCTCACTTGTTTGGATTTACCAAGGACAGAGTCAGTTTTCTTGGTACCTAATGATGTGAGGATGGCCAAATGCCAGGAAAGCTCTGAAGATGGACCTTTCCTGTGAAAGCAGATAGTGGTTCACCACTGGCTCCTGACAACTGCACAGAGTTGGCCAAGGAAACCAGATCTGAGAGAAGACAGACCATTTCAGGGGAACATAGTATGGCCCACCAGTCAGAGGACACTCTGGATAGTCACAGACCTACTTGCGTGAAGAAGGTGCCTTTGTGGGAGTGTGTGTGGGTTTATTGTTTTGTCTCATGTTCTGAGAATAGATGGGAAAGGCGGTTTGGTTTGGAGTGGACAGTTTCTAGTAAGTTGTTTCACAAGGTGAGTGTTTTTATGTCTGTGTATCCCACTGTGTCCATTGTTGTAGACATTGGAAAAGAGAATGCATTAATGGATGTGTCCTGTCAAGTGTAAATCTTCCCATATTTCAACCTGCCCAATATATGAATGGAGTGCAGATTGTCTTGTCGATGTGCAACACCTGCTATCTTTCTAAGTTGCTGTTTTCTTCCTGAATTCTGGCCACTCTCTAGAATAGGCTCATGGATTTGTGTTCAAAATATGTACCACCTCCAACTCTGTGACATGGCCATGTACTGGATAGCTGAAGAGAATTGCGAGCATCTCAGAAAACTCAGATATCAGTGTGACCAGGAAAGTCTCAGTGGAGAAACCCTGCTTTGAGCCTTTTGCTTACTTATTGTTGTTTTTCACTGAATGTCAGGAAGTTCTTTGCCTCAATCCACCCCTTTGTGAAGCCTGAAGTAAACAGTTTTCAAATGGAAATGAATGGCATCACCTGTGGCTCTTTGCTTAATTGCTTTGGGAAGGGATGTGTCTGAATTAGTCTCTTGGCCATGTGTGTGGCTTTGAGTTAGATTCTCAGCACCTGATGCATCTAAAGAATGATCCCATGTGTGCATCCAAAACCATAATGGCAAAAAAATCATTCATTATGGATAAAGTCTCTTGCCTTCCTCTGTTAAGTTCCTGAACTCCATCAAGTGAGAATAGGGATTCTTTGGGTCAAATGAGTTCTTCAATTCCCTGCAGAGGTGCTTGGGTTTTCGAGTAACTCCAAATCACATAAGAAATTGATACCTGAAATCAGTAGGCCTCAAATTGGAGAAACACAGAAGTATTAACGGCAGGCTTATTTGATCACTCCTCGTTCACAGAAACGGTGTCCAGGCCACCCTGACTTTAGGCAAATGAGGAAAAAGCGAGCTGATTTTGGACACTGTCTTGGCTTTTCTCATGACTCCAATTCACATAAAGAATCTAGACCCCACAGTCAGAGAGCCTCAAATTGGATAAGCGGAGCAGTATTAAGGGCAGGCCTATTTGATCACTCCAGGTTCACAGGAAGGGTGCCCAGGCCACGCTGAAGTTAGGCAAAAGAGGTGCAAGAAGCTTATTTTGGACATTTTCTTGGGCTGCACAACTCATGGAAAACTCCAGGAAGAGGTTATGATTAGTGTCTATATGGAAGAAGAATAGGGCCATGAGGGAGTATTCTGGTTTTAATTGTTTTCATTTGAGTAGCGGTTGGAAGAGTTGTCTGGGTCCACCTGGACTTGAACTCTGGTGTGATTCTCCTTATAGACTGAGTTCTGGAACTGACCTGAGAGAAATATTGCCATGAATTGTGTTGGGATTTTAGGAGGCCAGGCATGAAGTTGCCATTGGAACCTGAGATCTAGGCACAGGTTGGCTTTCCACAGAACACTGCGAATCTCAGCCAGGATATTACATGATTTTATTCTGAAAGACTTGGCATGCATTATAGAGATTCAAAACCCACATGGACCTCGCTTTATAGACCTCAATTGGCCTCGCTTCATGTGACTTTTTGGCCACTCATTGGGTAGCCTTGCATGTGAGAGTACTCCAGAGCTTTGCCTGAAATTAGTTTCCTAACCCTTTAAGGGTTCCTGAATGAATTGAAACCCACAGTGCCTCCAACTTCATCCATGAAAAATTGCTAGATAATTACCATGAAATTTTTAAAATTCCCATGACCAGATATCACTGGAGAACCTTTGATGTCCTGTTGATGATCATGAATATACCAGACAGGGCCTTGATTGACTGGGTTTCATGAAAATGGTGTAGAACAGAGATGCTAGTAAGTAGGAGCCTGGTGAGTAGTGGGCCTAGAGAAGTGTTATGCAAGTGAGTGATAAAACATCTGTGGTGGGGCCATGTGGATCTTCCATTGGCTTCCAAATGGCTTGAGACTGACATGGTGCAGCCATCAGACCCATATACGTAAAGGCATATTTTTATATGGAGAGGTTTTAGGGCAAAGTTCAGAATCATGTTGCTATTGTCAAGGGGGCAAGTTACGTGGGATAGAACCCTGGTTGGTGCATTCTCCTGGAGACCATGCCCACCACAGCTGACAGAACTCCCTTCAGCACTGTCTCCCATTTGAACTCATTGTATTTTATGAAGCAAATAACAAACTCCCAGTGCAGCAGCCAAAAACACGACGATAATTGGAGGATGACCAAGTTGTGTCACAGTCCACACGGGGAGACACTTAGCCCTCAGTGGCCACAGTTTACCTACAAAGAGAGAATTCAGCACTGCTGCCTCATTTTTATTGGAAAATAAATAACCATGTCCTCCAGGTCACATAGAAGCAGATCGAGCTTTGATTGTCTCACTACAAATAAAGCTAAAGCTAATGAAAACAACATATATTTTAAGTGCCCAACCTCAAAGGCAGGTTCTCAAAAAGTCTTTAGGCCAGCAGAGCTCCATGTTTGTGGAGTGTTTACCCTGTCCCTTACTTTTGGAAACTCCTCTACCACCTCCAAAGATGTGAAATCTGGAGCATTTTCCATTCCTGATAGGTATTCACAGATTTTCTAACTCTTCTCCTCTAATTGTGTCTTACTTGGGGCGAAGGTAATGTCAAGGCATTGTTCTGGAGGAGAGTGGGAAGAATTTTCTGTAGCATATATTTGCATACACATTGGATTCAGTTTTCTATTTTCCATTCAAAATACTGAATCCCTGACTCTAACCCATACCCGACCAGACTCTGACTACTAATTCTAATATGATGGAGAAAACTAACCCAAACAGAATAGAAATACAAGCAGTTCAGAGTAGGCCTGGTGTATTGTTGGACTTGCCTTTTGCATGATACATAGTTGGAGTTATGAATCTAGTCGATTTGTTGTTGAAATAGTTGTCCATGTATTTTTAAGGTTAACAAATATGTGAATTCCTGTCTCCCTTTCTCTGTATTCTTATATGCACATATAGATTCCTATCTGGTACCACACGTACATTCTTTGAGGTGGCTGACTTGGCAGATACAAATTGTTAGAAGAGATCACTCCTACTAAACTTGTTGGAATTGGATATTCAACCTATGGGTGAGCTTGCTAGTTGAACAGCATTATACATAAATCCATGTTCAGTAAAATTAATATTTTTAGATCTCTGGATGATGCATATTTTATAATGAATTTTGATTGACATATATATTGCTACTTTTTTGTCTGTGTGTGTGTTTTGTATATATATATATATATATATATATATATATATATATATATATACACTCTCCAGATTTTTCAAAATATGAAATATATGTGTCTTATATACACTCCCTAAATTCATTCATGTTTATGTATGTGGATTTATAATCAACTATGCACAAGATTATTCTGAGAAATATTCATCCACCTGAAATTTGCCTAATGATCTCAAATGTCAATCCTATTTGTGACTACATATTTGTTTCTTCCTAAGATTATATATGTAAACTCAACCCTGTTCAAAATATCTAATCCTATCACTCACTTTATACTTTGCCTGTTTTCGTAATGTCTCTATTGATATCTGCTTTCCTACATATTTTCCCCAGTTCATCATTGTGACTGACTCTTCACCTGTGCTGACATTTACATTCACTCTCTAATCGAAACCCTATTGCTAAAGAACTTTTTTTTCCAATTCCTATACTCACCCTTCTTCCTAAAAGTACTGACTATCTTCCTAATGCTATAGACTATCCCTTTTTGACTGGATGTTCTCTTCTACATTCAATCATCCAAGTAAATGTGGGGCGAGCTTCAGAGGAGGAGACAACCAACAGACTATCTCATGCAACATCAAAGGGTTTTTTAAGTGTCCAGCATGCTGGTGCTCAGAGATCACTTGAATCGAGCAGATAGCCCTGAGAATTGCTTAAGTAGAGCTTATATACTTTCCCTGGAGAGGGCAGGGAGGGAATTTTATTGATGGGTCAGGGCGAGTGGGTGGTTTGCGTGCAACTGGGTGAGGGAGTACATTCTTCAGTTGCGCAGTTGGGGACAGAACATTCTGGGAACAAGATTTGCAAGCATTTCTCAAGATTTCAACAGTGTTTTGTTAAGCATACAGAAAAACAAGAAGTGACAAGTACCTATTTTATTAATATTTCATTCCCCACTTCTTCTTCTGGCTACTTTTAATCATAAAAATGATCATTGGAGGGTGTCACATTCTATGTCTGCTAGTGGGGTATTACCATAAGTTTAACTCGTCCAATTTGAGCCTGAAGAAAAGAAATTACACGGTTGAGCAAACAGGGTTTTATAGTTAGCAATAATATGCGGATTATTATTGGACCTGCCAGGTTGATAAAAACGTAGTTAACCAGGAGGAGTGTGTGAACCAAGACTCAAGCCACCCTTTTTGGGCCTCTCTCTCTTGTTGATGCTCTTCAAGGTGTCTTTTAAATTTACTCATAGATTTTATTACAACTCCAGTATGGTCAGCATAAAAACAACATTCTTCCCTCAATGCATCACAAAGGCCCCCTTCTCTAATAAAGAGGAGGTCCAACCCTCAACTGTTCTATAAAACAACTTCAGAGAGAGAGGTTAAAGATTCATGCAAAGCTCTGATGGGGGTTTCTAATATCTTAGTTTTTCTCTATTGCTGCTTCTAATTGGGTCATTTGTTGTGTCCCATGGACAATGGCAGTGGCTCCTGTGCCCACCCGTGCAGCAACTCCTATTCATAATAGGATGGCTAAAGTGAGCGATACATGTTCCCAGTGGAACCGGTTGTATGCCCCCCCCATTTGATCTTCAAACGAACCTGCATCATGATAGAGCACTCTGGGAAACATCTGCACCATTTCAAAATTAATCCCATCTGTTGACCATTTCATGAAAACATAAACAATGTTTAAGTATATAGAATTATGCTGTTGTAGGGACAGACAAGGCAAGGCACCTAAGATAGCACTGAAGACAGGGAAACAGTCCTATTTTGTTGCAACCGGATTCAGAGGGCATTGCTTCTGTTGTAATCAATTAATCTCCTGAAACTCAAGTTTAGGTATTTTCAGAATTTTGTACCCAGCATATAAGGATGGGGCTCAGAAGTTTACAGTCTGCAGAAGTTCAAAAAAGCAGTATTTGTTTCTGATTTTTCCTCTGTTCTGGGCAAGTTAAATTTTCAAGGACACATGGGAGGGGAAGAGCTTTTTATTCCCTTTCTTATTTTCCCCCTGCCAGCTGTTACAACGGAGCCCATTTGGTAATTTCTTTATCTTAGAAATGTAGCCATTTCTGTGAAGCCCCAGCTGAAGGCCAGAGGCCTTGTTCACATATTTTGTGAAAAACAAGTTAGGGGTTGTCTAGCTTAGAAGTACTGAGTTTTTTAGCCAGTGGCCAAGTAGAACAGGGCAATACAAAAAGAGAAAGTTTATCTACATTGAACTCTTTATAGAAACTCTATGCTGAAAGTTCTAAATTCAGCCATGGTGAAGACTTCTGGAGAAGGACATTTAAGACTTTTCTGTGGGCCTGGTACAGAGGGGGAATACGGGGAAGGTGGGGCTGAGAGAAGCTCTGAGGATCTGAGAATGAGGAAAAAGAGAGATGTAAAAGAATAATTGGAAAGGGGTTTGGGAATTTCCTAGCAACAAAACTTCAGCAGTAGAACAGGTAGAGCAGAGCAGAAAACGGGAGTGAGTATCCCAAAATTCTGTGAGGGACTTTAAATTTTAGTAACCTGTTTTCAGTGATGACAAAGCAACTTTAATGGCCATTTATATTACATCTTGGATAAGGGTCTGAGAGCTCTCCTCAGCTCGTTTGAGCTTTGGGTTAGCTGGAAAGAGGACCTGGTGGGACCCGGTGAGGGCACTGACAGGAGAATAGAGGAATGAGTCGGTGGAGGGGTACCTCAGTACCTGCTACCTCACTAGTGGGCAATTGTCTGAGAACTGGTGGAGGTTTGGGTTTCTGATCTAGTAATTGGAGGGGAGAAATCAGGTTGCTGAGGTGGGAGTGACAGCAGAGAGTCTGGGGCAGAAGGCTGAGGATAAAAATCTATTGGAGAAGCATAGTTCAGGATGTGAGTGAAGGAGGGAAAAGGCTTCCACATAGGGGAATCTCCTTTCACCCTTTTGAGCACTTGCAGAAGTTAAAAAGGTCACGCAAAATTTGAGGATCTAGAGACCCCTCTGGGGGCCATCCTTTTTCTGTTTTCTACTTGGTAATATGGCCAATGCTGTGTACAGAATTTGATGAAGTATTGGGGTTCCATCAGGCAGCCCCTGTATGATCACATCTCCATGAAATACAGAAGAAGTCGGCTTTTCCCCCACACAGCCGTTACTGTTTGTGGCTTTGATAGTTTGCTGGGCAAACATAGTAATCTAGGCTAGCCAACCGCATCTGGCTCACGTGTCCCTACATCCATAATGTTTGTTTCCATTATCTATGGTACGGAAGGGATTTAATGGTATTTTAGTGGGATTTTCTTCATCAGGGATATCCCAATAAAAAAGACCTATGGCCAGCTGACAAATGTCTGGGTGGAGAGATGGCCACCAGGTCCCTAAGGGGGCTGTATGCGAGATAGATTATACTCTTTTCCAGTAGGATTTGTGATCAGCCATCGCTGCTTAACAGGCTGATGAGGGTTAGGACTACTTGTGGCCAAGGGGAGAGTATATAACCTTATCCACATGGCGAATACACAATTTGAAACTGTTACCAGTCTTTTATAGTTTCCAGAAAGATTCTGGACAAGGAGCAGGCTTGAGATGAGAGGCATGTATCCAGGAAGTGATTCTGTATACCTTTACCACTGTAGGTGTTATAAGTAGCACCTGGTATGGTCCTTTTCAGCAGGGTTCCAGGGATGACACCTGATGTCATCTTACATACATGAAGTCTCTTATTTGATATGGATGTGGAATCCCCTGGTACACAGTTTGGTAGGCAGTGGCCAGCTATTTTCACAGGTATCACTGAGTTCTTTCAAGAGCTTTAAGTCTGTCAACCAAGAGGGTGTGAAATGGATCCTTAGGTCTTACAGTTGGGCTTAGGACCCTTACTGGACGAGGGCCACCATAGAGAATTTCTCAGGGGGTAAGGCTACTCAAAGAAACAGAAGGATTTTTTCTTGCATGAAACATTGCATAAGTCAGGAGCATAGTCCAATCTTTTATGCTGGTCTCTAAGCTTAATTTCGTTAAGGTCTCTTTAATTGTTCTATTCATTCTTTCTACTTGTCCTGAACTCTGGGGTCTATAAGCACAATATAACTTCCAATTAATCCCCAGGTTCCTGGCTAACCCCTGACTTACCTGGGCCATGAACATCGGTCCATTATCAGATCCTATTACCGGCTTAGCTTCCTCCAATGGTAGAGAGGCTTAGTCAGAAGTAGGGGAATCACTTAGAGTGTGTTGTGTGTTAGGGGACGAGGGCAGTGGATAAGGAGGGGAAGAAGAGTCCAGTAGAGTCAAATCTTGTGACTCAGGGAGAACAGAGGGTGGAGGAGGTGGAAGAGGTGAGGGTTTGAGAGATCATGGGGGAAGGAGTATGAGCAGAGGCATGGGCAAGGAAAGGCTTCACCCATGGAGGAGGAGATTTGCAGAGGTCGGCAAAGTTAAGATATATGGCTGTTGATCAGGATGGCTATGTGGCCCTGGCTGAAAGACAATATCTCTGACTTTTTAAATTAGTGGGAAGTAGAAAGATATTTCTAGGGGCCATACGACTCCAAAATGGGCCATTCTGAGGCACAGAGAGTCTGCCAGGTCTAGCGTTTTACTAAAAAAAGAAAGATACTGAGCCCTTAAGCGGACTTTGGTTCAGTGATCAAGGGTCAGGGACAGAGGCATTGAAGTGCTCTGTCCCATAATGAAAGGTACACAAACAGTAAAAGCAAAGTCACAGGACACAGATAAGACAAGACCATGAAGACAGGCAATGGACGTCCAACACTGAGACCAGGAATGCGTAGCCGGCAAAACCCGATAGGATGGCAATACCTAATCTAAAACAAAATATCACTGAGTCGATGAAGCAATTGTTCCTTGATTCTCCGAGTCCTCTGCGGGGTCCCCCATGGAGGTGCCCTATGTCTCTGTGACACGTCTCTCAGCCACCGTTGGAGAGACCCCAGGCTCTTCATCGCCAGCAATTTTGCCAAGCCCTAACATGACACCTGAAACCAGAAAGAGGCGCCTTACTTGCTCCGAGAGGAGCCCATTGGGGGTCTCTCATCCGCCACTGCCAGAACTCGGTGGAACCTCAATATGTAAAGGTCAGGCGAGTGTCGGAGGAAGAGACTACCAAGAGACTGTCTCATGCAACAGCAAAGGGTTTTTTTGGGGTCCAGCTTGCTGGGGCTCACAGCTAACTTAAATAGATCAGAGAGCTCTGAGAACAGCTTATGCAGAGCTTACATACATTTCTTGGAGAGGGAAGGGAGGGAAGTTTACTGATGTGTAAGGGTGAGTGGACGGTTCGCGTGACACCGAGTGAGGCAGTACATTCTGCAGTTTGGCAGTTGGGAACAGTACATTCCAGAACAAGATTAGCAAACATTTCTCAAGATTTCAACAGTGTTTTGTTAAGCATACAGAAAAACAGGAAATTACAAGTACCTATTTTATTAACCTTTCACTACCGACTATCCCTTTTTGACTGGATGTTCCTTCTACATTAATTCATGCAAGGTACAAGGACCTATGCCATTGTATATCGATTTATCTGAGACATCTCTGCAGAACGTAATTCAATGCTGCGTATCCCAATCAAGGGCCCAATGCCCTTCTGGCCTTCAAATCATACTTAGATTTCTTTTTTCATACATATATTACACCTATATATTCTTATACACATAGCAAGTTCCCAATAACATTATTCATCCAGCACAATGATTTCTAACCCAAATCAAACATGTTTTTAACCATAATCATACACTGTTCCCTCAATCTAACTTTATAGAAGAGCAGGGAAAGAGTTGATTTTACAATAAAGAAATGTAGGGAAACTTCCACCTGCTGAGAACCTCAAAGGCCCATGCAGAAATGATCCCTGGAGAAGATGTAGGCAGCTATGAAGGACCTGAGAGAGCAAAAGTCATCTTCCATGGCAAACAACCCGGTCAGGATAAAAGGTTGTGTCTGAATCAGATTCTCTTCTTAATGTAGAGAACATGGACCAAAACAGGCCTGTGTGGAGATCTATTCCTGGGTGCCTATGGTTGATATACCATTCTAACTTGTGAAAGTGTCACAGGAAGTAGGGGCAGCCTCAATCTCATGGGACCCTTGGAAGCAACAGTTAAGACAAAGTGGTTGCCAAGACAGGGACCTCATTCAGTTCAGGAAGGAAATGACCTCACCTCACTTCCTTGGTGATGGAACTTTCTGAACTTTGGATCCAGGAAGCCAGGCACACAGAGCCAGTCCCAGTCCCCATCCCTGTGGTCTCACTTATTTGAATTTACCAAGGACAGTCAGTCTTTCTTGGTACCTTCAGACGTGAGAAGAACAAATGCCAGGAAAGCTCGGAAGCGTTGCTTTTCTTGAGAAAGCAGTTAGTGGCTCACCGTTGGCTCCTGAGAAGTTCACAGAGTTTGCCAAGGAGACCAGATCTGAGACAGGACAGGCTATTTTGGGGGAACATATTATGGCCTACAAGTCAGAGGACACTCCGGATAGTCAAAGACCTACTTGGGGGAAGAAGGTGCCTTTGTGGGTGTGGTTGTGGGTTTGTGGTTTTGTCTCATTTTCTGAGAATAGGTAGGAAAGTCAGTTTGTTTCGTTGGAAGTGGACTGTTTCTAGTAAGTCGTTTAACATGGCGAGTGTTTCTCTGTCTGTGTATCTCACTGTGTCCGTGGTTGTAGACATTAGAAAAGAGAATTCATGAATGGATGTGTCTTGTCTAGTAGAAAGCTTCTCAGCATTCATATTGCCCCATTTATGAATGGACTGTAGCTTGCCTTATTGATGTGCAACACCTGCTATCTTCCTAAGTTCCTGTTTTCTTCCTGAATTCCGGCCAATCTCAAGAATAGGCCTATGGTTTTGTGTCCAAGATCTTTACCACCTCAAAGCTCTGTGACATAACAATGTACTGGATAGCTGTAGGGAATGGGGAGCATCTCAGAAAACTCAGATATCAGTGTGACCAGGAAAGTCTCAGTGGAGAAACCCTGCTTTGGGCCTTTTGCTTACCAATTGTTCTGTTGCCCTGAATGTCAGGAAGGTCTTTGCCTCTGGCCACCCCTTTTTGAAGCCTGAAGAAAACACTTTTCAAATGGAAATGATTGGGCATACCTGTGGCTCTTTTCTTAAGTGCTTTGAAAAGGTATGTGTCTGAATCAGCCCCCTGGCCCTGTGTGTGGCTGTGACTTAGATTCTCAGCACCTGATGGATCTAAAGAAAGTTCCCATGTTTGCATCCAAATGAAAAATGGCCAAAAGAGCAGTCATTGGGATGAAGTCTCTTGACTTCCTCTGTAAGGTTCCTGAACTCCATCAAGTGAAAATAGGGATCCTTTGGGTCAAATGAGTTCTTCAAAACCTGCAGAGGCTAGCCCATAGGTGTTTGGTTTTATCATGACTAAAATTCACATAAAGAATCTAAACCCCACAGTCAGTAGGCCTCAAATTGGAGAATTGGAGCGGTATTAATGGCAGGCCTATTTGATCACTCCTGGTTCACAGGATGGGTGTCCAGGCCACCATGACTTTAGGCAAATGAGGGTCAAAGGAGCTTATTTTGGACACTGTCTTGGTCTGCGCCCCTCATTTAAACATCCAGCCAAATTATGATGAGTGTCAATATGGAAGAAGATGAGGGCCATATGGGAGTGTTCTTGTTTTAATTGTGGTAATTTGTGTGGTAGTTGGAAGAGATGACTGGGATCACCTGGGCTTGAACTCTGGTGTGATTCCCCTTAAAGAATGAGTTCTGGATCTGACCTCAAAGAAGTATTGCCGTGAATTCTCTTGGGATTTTACTAGGCCACGCGTGAGAATCGCCTTTGGAAACTGAGATCTAGGCCCAGGATGGCTTTCCACGGAGCTCGGGGATTCTGAGCCAGGATATCACATGATTTACTTCTTGAAGACTTGGCAGCCCTAGTTGAGAGTCCAAGCACATATGGACCTCACATTGTAGACCACAATGTGTCTGGATTCATGTGACCTTTTTGCCAGTCTTTTGGAAGGCTTTTCTGTGAGTGTTCTCCAGAGCTTTCATTGAAATGAGCTTCCTCACCATTTAATGGTTCCTGAATTAATTGAAACCCACAGTGCCTCTAACTTCATTTTTGAAATATGACTAGATTAATACCATGAAATTTCTGAAATTCCCATGACCAGGTGGCACTGGATAAACTTTGGATTTCCTGTTGCTGATCATGAGTGTACCAAAGAGTGCCTTGATTGACTGGGTTTCGTGAAAATGGTGTAGAACAGAGATCCCAGTAATTTGGAGCCTGCTGAGTAGTGGGCGTAGAGAAGTGGACTGTAGGTGTGTAAATAAATATTTTTGGTAGGACCACCTGGATCTTCCATTGGCTTTGAAAGACTTGCGACTGACATGGTGCAGGCAGCAGACCTTTAAATGTAAAGGCATCTTGTCATATGGAGAGGTTTCAGGGCAATGTTCAGAATCAGGATGCTATAGTCAAGGGGAAAGCTATGTAGGATAGAAGCCTGGTTCGTACATTCTCTTCGCGACCCTGACCAACCACACATGACAGAACTCCTCCAGCATTTTTATCCCAGTTGAACTCCTTGTATTTCGTGAAGCAAGTACCAAACTCCCAGTGCAGCAGTAAGAAACACCCTGGAAAGTGGAGGATCACCAAATGGCTTCACAGTCCACATGGGAGACACTTCAGCCCAGTGGCCTCAGTTTACCTACAAAGAGAGAATTCAGCATCGCTGCCTCATGATCATTGGAAAATAAGAAACCATGTTCTCCAGGTAACATAGATGCAGACCCAGATTTCATGGTGTCACTACAAACGAAGCTAAATCTCCTGACAATTACATGTATTTCTTGTTCCCAACCTCAGAGGAAGTTTCTCAAGAAGTCTTTAGGCCAGCACAGCTCCATGTTTCTGGATTGTTTACCCTCTCCCTTACTTTTGGAAACTGTTCTACCACCTCCAGTGTTGTGAACTCCTTAGCATTTTCCATTCCACATAAATTCACAGATTTTCTAACTCCTCTCCTCTAATTGTGTCTTACTTTTAGCGATGGTTATGTCAAGGCATTGTTCTGGATGAGAGAGGGAAGATTTATGTGTATCACATTTTTGCATACACATTAGATTAATTTTCCTTTTTTCCATTTGAAATACTGAATCCCTGACACTAACCCATACCCTACTAGACTCTGACTACTAATCCTAATATCATGGAGAGAAAGAAACCTAACCGAATAGAAATACAGGCCTTTCATAGGAAGCATGGTGTATACTTCTATTTGCCTTCTGCATTATCAAGAGTATGTGTTTTAAATCTAGTCAACTTTTCATTGTAATATTTCTCCATGATTTTTTAAAATTACCACATATATAAATTCCTGTCTCCCTTTCTCTGTATCCTATTCAGCACATGTATTTTTTTATGCATATATATATAATATCCTACCTGGTATCACACGGACATTCTTTTGAGCTCCCTGACTTTGGAATATAAAATTGTGAGAACAGATGACTCTCCCTAAATAATGATGGAACTGAAAATTCAACCTATGGGTGAGCTTCCTAGTGAAAAACACTATACATAAATCCATGTTCAGTAAAATGAATATTTTTGGATATGTGGATGAATTATATTTCATGATGAATTTCGATTGGCATATATATTGCTAAATATTAATGTGTGTGTGAGTGTGTGTGTGTGTGTGCATGTGTGTGTGTGTGTGTGTGTGTGTGTGTTTGTGTATTTTTTTTAAATCTGGAAAAAATATATATATATATATATTTTTTCCTCCAGATTTTAAAAAAATATGAAAAATATGTGTCTTATTATACACTACCTAAATTCATTTATATTCATGTATGTGGGTTCAAAATCCAATCTTTACAAGATTATTTTCAGCAATATTTATATTCCTGTAATACATATTTGTTTCCTACTACTGAAAACTAAGTTCAGTAGGTGGTGCATACAAATCCTAATATTTCTACAGTACCTGACCCAGTTTAACATCAATGCAAGTAGATTGCTATGGGACATGATGTGTATTTTGAAGTTCATTTTTATTCAACACTGGTATATTACTATTTTATCTGTTTATGGACATCATAGGATATATTTTTTCATCCACAACTTCACAAAATTATAGGCATTTGGTTCACATTCATTTACTTACTACTTAAGAACACATGTATTCCTCCATGTTTCTTTACTGGTCTTTACACTAGACTTCTTTCTAAACACATTATTTTTGATTCCATAATCATTTTTGAAGCAATACTCACCCTTCACGATAAACCGTAACCCTAATATTACCATTACATATATAACTGGTTGGAATGATTGTATATATATCAATATAAGATTTCCAATATATTTTCAGATGCAAACTCAATCCATTATTTAAAGTTGGAACTAGTTATATACTTTATCACAATATGGTCTATTCATGCAACATCTCAATAATCATCAACACAAGGTACACCTATTTGTATCACCAGTACTAATTTATAAGTTTCCAGAATATTACTTCCCATAATGGTGGAAGAAATACTCATGTCACCTTATCTACATATACAATTTATCACGGTAGTATTCTGGACACAAAATGCAAAGGTCACACATATGATTGTACAAAAGCCTAAATGGAAAGTGACCATGGATTACTAAAAACATCCATGTCCAGGGTGCCTAATGCTCTCAAATGTCAATCCTATTGATTATTACATATTTGTTTCTTCCTAAGATTATATATTCAACCTCAAGCCTGTTGAAAATGTCTAATCCTATCACTCACTTTATACTTTGCCTGATTTCCTAATCTTTCTATTGATATCTGCTTTCCTACATATTTTTCCCAGTTCATCATTGTGACTGTCTCTTCACATGTGCTGACATTTACATTCACTCTCTAACTGAAACCCTATTGCTAAAGAACTTTTGGTCCAACTCCTAGAGTCACTCTTCTTCCTAAACCTACTGACTATCTTCCTAATCCTACAGACTATCCCTTTTTGACTGGATGTTCTCTTCTACATTCAATCATCCGAGGTACACGGTCCTATGCCATTGTATATCGATTTATCTGAGACCTCGGTGCAGAACATAATTCAAGCTAAGTATACCAATCAAGGGTTCTGTTGCCCTGAATGTCAGGAAGGTCTTTGCCTCAGGCCACCCCTTTGTGAAGCCTGAAGAAAAAATTTTCAAATGGAAATAAATGGACATCACCTGTGGCTCTTTGCTTAATTGCTTTGGAAAGGGATTTGTCTGAATCTGCTTCTTGGCCCTGTGTGAGGCTGTGGCTTAGATTCTCAGCACCTAATGGATCTAAAGAAAGATCCCATGTGTGCATTCAAAACCAAAATGGCAAAAAGAGCAGTCATTGTGGATGAAGATTCTTGCCTTTCTCTGTTAGGTTCCTGACCCCCTTCAAGTGAGAATAGGGATCCTCTTTGTCAAATGAATTCTTCAATGCTCTGCATATATGCTTGGGTTTTCTCATGACTCCAAATCACATAAAAAATCTATACCTGACATTCAGTAAGCCTCAAATTACAGAAACAGAGCGGAATTAATGGCAGGCCTTTTTGATCACTCCTGGTTCACAGGAAGGGTGTCCAGGCCACCCTGACTTTAGGGAAATTAGAGGCAAGAGAGCTTATTCTGGAAACTGTCTTTGGTTGCGACCCTCATGAAAACTTCCATCCAGAACTTTTGATGAGGGTCTTTATGGACGAAGATGAGGGCCATGTGGTAGTTATTTTGTTTTAATTGTGGTCATTTGTGTGGGGGTTGGAAGAGATGACTTGGTCCACCTGGGCTTGAACTCTGGTGTGATTTCCCTTACAGCCTGAGTTCTGGAACGTACCTCATAGAAGTATTGAAATGAATTGTGTTGGTTTTTAGGAGGCCACGCATGAATGTCACCCTTTGAAACTGAGATCTAGGCCCAAGGTGGCTTTCCACAGAGCAATGGGAATCTCAGCCAGGAAATCACATGATTTTATTCTGAAAGACTTTGCAGCCATTGTTGGCCCTCGGAAGCAAGAAGGAGTGGCCATACTCATATTGATTAAAATCAACTTAAACCTAAGTTAATCAAAAGTGATAAAGAAGGACACTATATACTGTTAAAAGGCACCATTAACCAACAAGACATAACAATTATCAATTTGTATGCATCAAACAATGGTGGTGCAAAGTCATAAAACAAACTCTCCTCAACTTCAAGAGTCATATAGGCTATAACACAATAATTACGGGTGACTTCAGCACACAACTCTCGCCATTGGACAGATCCTCTAGAGAAAATCTGAATTAAGAAACTATAGAACTTAATAGCACAATCAATAACCTAGACTTAACCAACATATATAGAATATATCAAACATCATAAAGTGGATACATGTTCTTCTCAGCAGCACATTGGTCCTACTCAAATATAGACCATATATTATGCCATATGGAAACTCTTAGTAAATATAAAAGTATGGAGATAATACCATGCACCATATCTGATCATAATGGAATGAAACTTGAAATTAATGATTGAAGAAGGAAGGAAAAATTCTACATCACATGGAAAATGAACAATATGTTACTGAATGATCAATGGGTTACAGAAGACATAAAGGAGGAGATAAAAAATTTCTTAGGGACAAATGACAATACAGACAAAACATACCGGATTCTATGGAAAACAATGAAAGCTGTTTTAAGAGGGAAATTTATTTCTTGGAATTCTTTCCTCAAAAAAAAAGAAAAAAACAACAAATAAATGATCTCACACTACATCTCAAAAACCTAGAAAAAAAAGCAAAACAACAAATGTAGTAGAAGACAAGAAATAATTAAAATTAGAGGAGAAATCAACAAAATTGAAACAAAAAAATTGAAAAAATAAAAGTTGGTTCTTTGAAAATAAATTAAATCAACAGGGCCTTAGCCATGCTAATGAAGAGAAGTAGAGAGAGAACTCAAATTACTAACATATGGGATAAAAAAGGCAACATCACAACAGACACTACAGAAATTCAGATGATAATTAGAAAGTATTTTGAAACCCCATATTCCAATAAAACAGAAGATAATGAAGATATTGATAAATTTCTTATGTCATATAATCTGCCAAGTTTGAGTCCGGAAGACTCACACAATTTAAATAGACCAATAACAAAGGAAGAAATAGAAGAAACCTTCAAAAGACTACCAACCAAAAAAAAAGCCCTGGACCAGATGGTTATACAGCAGAGTTCTACAAAACGTTCAAAGATGAATTAATACCAATACTTTTCAAGCTATTTCAAAAAATAGAAAAAGAAGGAGTTCTTCCAAATTCATTCTATGAGGCCAACATCACCCTGATCCCAAAACCAGACAAAGACACTTCAAAGAAAGAAAACTACAGACCAATATCTCTAATAAACTTGGATGCAAAAATTCTCAATAAAATCCTGGCAAATAAAAAACAAAAGCATATAAAAAAATTGTGCTTCATGATCAAGAGGGATTCATCCCAGGGATGCAAGGCTGGTTCAATATACGGAAATCAATAAATGTAATCCATCACATCAATAGACTTAAAGAGAAGAACCATATGATCATCTCGATAGATGCAAAAAAAGCATTCTACAAAGCACAGCATCCCTTTTTCTTTAAAACTCTATAAAACACTAGGAATAACAGGAACTTACCTCAACATGGTAATAGCTATATATGCTAAACCTCAGGCTAGCATCATCCTAAATGGAGAAAAACTGATGGCATTCCCTCTAAAATTTGCAACAAGACAGGGATGCCCTCTATCACCACTTCTATTTAATTTAGTTCTTGAAATACTATCCAGAGCAATGATACAGACAAAGGAAATTAAAGGCATAAAAATAGGAAAAGAAGAACTTAAATTATCGCTATTTGTGGATGACATGATAATATATTTAACAGACCCAAAAGGGTCTACAAAGAAACTGCTAGAGTTAATAAATGAATTCAGCAAATTGGCAGGATATAAAATCAACACGCATAAATCAAAGGCATTCCTGTATATCAGCAACAAAACTTCTGAAATGGAAATGAGGAAAACCACTCCATTTACAGTATACTCAAAGAAAATAAAAAACTTGGGAATCAACCTAACCAAAGAGGTGAAAGATTTATACAATGAAAACTACAGAACCCTAAAGAGAGAGATAGAAGAAGATGTTAGAGGATGGAAAAATATGCCCTGTACATGGATAGGCAGAAATAACATCATCAAAATGGCGATATTACCCAAAGTTCTCTGCAGGTTTAATGCAATGCCAATCAGAAACCCAATGGCATTTCTTGTAGAAATAGATAAAGTAATCATGAATTTCATATGGAACAACAAAAGACCCAGAATAGCGAAAGCAATTCTAAGCAGGAAGTGTGAATCCAGAGTTCAAACTGTACTACAAAGCAATAGTAACAAAAACAGTGTGGTACTCGTATCAAAACAGGCAAATGGACCAATGGTACAGAATAGAGGACACAGAGACATATCCACAAAATTACAACTTTCTTATATTTGAAAAGGGGCCTAAAAGCATGTAATGTAAGAAGGATAGCATCTTCAACAAATGGTGCAGGGACAATTGGAAATTCATATGCAACAAAATGAAACGGAATCCCTTTCTCTCACAATGAATAAAAGTTAACTCAAAATGGATCAAGGAGCCAGATATAAAATCAGAGACACTGCGTCTGATAGAAGAAAAAGTTGGCTACGATGTACATACTGTGGGGTTGGGCTCCAAATTCCTTAATAGGACACCCATAGCCCAAGAGTTCATAAAAAGAATAAACAAATGGGACTTACTTAATCTAAAAAAGTTTTTTCTCAGCAAGAGAAACAATAAGAGAGTTAAATAGAGAGCCTACATCCTGGGAAAAATTTTTACCCCTTACACTTCAGATAGAGCCCTAATATCTAGAATATACAAAGAACTCAAAACACTTAAACAATGAGATAACAAATAACCCAATCAACAATGGGCCAAGGATCTTAACAGACACTTCACAGAGGAGGACATACAATCAATCAACAAGTACATGAAAAAATGCTCACCATCTGTAGCAGTCAGAGAAATGCAATCAAAACCACCCTAAGATACCATCTCACTCCAGTAAGATTGGCAGCCATTATGAAGTCGAACAACAATAAGTGTTGGTGAGGATGTGGGGTAAAGGGTACACTTGTACACTGCTTGTGGGCCTGCAAATTGGAGAGTCCAATATGGAAAGCAGTATGGAGATTCCTGGGAAAGCTGGGAATGGAACCACCATTTGACCGAGATATCGCCCTTCTCAGACTCTTCCCTGAGGATCTTAATAGAGAGCAGTATAAGGATACTGCCACATCGATGATCATAGCGGCACAATTCACAATAACTAGACTGTGGAACCAAACTAGATGCCCTTCAATAGATGAATGGATAATAAAAATGTGGCATCTATACACAATGGAGTATTACACAGCACTGAAAATGACAAAATCATAGAATTTGCAGGGAAATGAATGGCATTAGAATAGATTATGCTAAGCGAAGCTATCCAATCCTTAAAAAACAAATGCCAAATGTTTTCTTTTATATAGAGAGAGCAAATAAGAACAGAACAGGGAGGAAGAACATGAGAAAAATATTAAAACTAAACAGAGTTGAGTGGGGGGAGAGAAAGGGTGAGAGAAGGAAAATTATATGGAAATGGTAGGAGACTACTCAATGTTACACAAAATTACATATAAGAGGTTGTGAGGCTAAAGAGGGGAAAACAAGGGAGAGAATTAAACAATAGCAGATGAGGTAGAGAGGGAAGATGGGAGGGGAGGGGGAATAGTAGGGGATAGGAAAGGTAGCAGAATTCAACAATAACTAGTATGCTATTATGTAAAAACGTGAGTGTGTAACTGATGTGATTCTGCGATTTGTATTTGGGGTAAAAATGGGAGTTCATAACCCAATTAAGTCAAATGTATGAAAGATGATATATCATGAGCTTTATAATGTTTTGAACAACCAAAAAAAAAAGAATTGAATTTCCAATATTTGAGTCATATAACAACTTTATTTTTTAATAAAATTGTCTTTTATTTGTTATCTTACTTGCTGGTATCTGCCTTTCAGTTTTAAAAAACTATGTGCTTTAGCCATTCATCCATGTAGTATGTAACAGAAAATTTTGAGTGTCTCCATATAACCAGATTGGCAAGGCATCAAGGTTTCCTTCACAAACAAGGTGAAGGCTTTGCCATTAGAAATTTAATATTCTGCAAAACAATTTTTTTTAACTTTCCAATTAAATTTCCAAAAAAATTTAGAAAAAAAAAGAATCTAAACCCCACAGTAAGAAGGCCTCAAAGTGGAGAAGTGGAGCATTTACGGCAGGCCTATTTGATCACTGCTGGTTCACAGGAAGCGTGTCCAATCAACCCTGATGTTAGGCAAATGAGGTGCAAGGGAGCTTATTTTGGGCACTGGTTTGGATGTGCCCCTCATGGAAAACTCCATCCAGAGGTTATGATGTGTGTTTATATGGAAGAAGATGAGGGCCATGTGGGAGTGTTTTGGTTTTAATTGTGGTCATTTGTGTGGTAGTTGGAAGAGATGACTGGGTCCACCTGGGCTTGAACTCTGGTGTGATTCCTCTTAGAGAATGAGATTTGGAACTGACTTCAGAGAAGTATTGCCATGAATGTTGTTGGGATTTCAGGAGGCCACGCATGAGAGTCGCCCTTGGAAACTGAGATCTTGGCCCAGAGAGGCTTTCCAGAGAGCACTGGGAATCTCAGCTAGGATATCACAGGTTTTATTCTGAAAGACCTGGCAGCCATCGTTGAGAGTCAAAACACACATGGACCTCACATTGGAGACCTCAATGGGCCTGGCTTCATGTGACAATTTGGCCACTCTTTGGGAAGTCTTGCCTGTGAGAGATCTCCAGATCCTTCATTAAAATGAGCTTCCTCAACATTTAATGGATCCTGAATGAATTGAAACCCACAGTACCAACAACTTCATCTGTGAAAAATAGTTAGATAAATACCATGAATTTTTAGAAATTCTCATGACCAGGTGGCACTGGAGAACCTTTGGATGTCCTGTTGCTGATCATGAGTATACCAGACAGTGCCTTGATTGACTAGGTATCATGAAAATGGTGTAGAACAGAGATGCCAGTAAGTTGGAGCCTGATATGTAGTGGGCCTAGAGCAGTGGTGTGCAGGTGTGTGATAAAACATCTGTGGTGGGGCCTGTGGATCTGCCATTGACTTTCAAATGCCTTGACACAGAAACGGTGCAGCCAGCAGACCCTTCTATATAAAGGCATCTTGTTATATGGAGATTTTTCACGGCAATGTTTAGAATCAGGTTGCTATGGTCAAGGGGCAAGCTATGTGGGATAGAAGCCTAGTTGGTGCATTCTCATGCAGACACTGACCCACCACACGTGACAGAACTCCCTCCAGCACTGTGTCCCACTTGAACTCCTTGTATTTCGTGAAGCAAATACCAAACTCCCAGTGCAGCAGCAAGAAACACAATGAAAAGTCGAGGATGACCAAATGGCTTCACAGTCCACATGGGGTGACACTTAGCCCCCGTGGCCACAATTTAGCTACAAAGAGAGAATTTAGCACTGCTGCCTCATGTTCATTGGAAAATAAGAAACCATGTCCTCCTGGTCACATAGATGCAGACCTAGCTTTGATGGTCTCACTACATCGGAAGTTAAAGCTCCTGAAAACAACATATATTTCAAGTGCCCAAGCTCAGAGGCAATTTCTCAAGAAGTGTTTAGGCCAGCAGATCTCCATGTTTGTGGAGTGTTTACCATGTCACTTACTTTTGGAAACTGCTCTATCAACTCCAAGGTTGTGAACTCCTGAGCATTTTCCATTCTAAATATATATTCACAGATTTTCTAACTCTTCTCCTCTAATTCTGACTTACTTGGGGCAAAGGGAATGTCAAGTCATTGTTCTGGATGAGAGAGGGAAGATTGTTTGTAGCACATATTTGCATACACATTGGATTCATTTTCCAATTTTCTGTTTGAAATACTGAATCCCTGACACTAACCCATACCCTACTAAACTCTGACTACTAATCCTAATATAATGGAGAAAAATAACCCAAACAGAATAGAAATACAAGCATTTCAGAAGAAGCATGGTGTATAGTTGGAATTACCTTTTGCATGATATAAGGTAGGAGTTATAAATCTAGTCAATTATTTGTTGAAATAATTTTCCATGTGTTTTTAAAGTTAAGAAAAATGTGAATTCCTGTCTCCCTTTCTCTGTAGCCTATTAAGCAAATGTATTTTTATATGCACAAATAGAATCCTACCTGGTTTCACATATACATTCTTGTGAGGTGGCTGACTTGGCAGATACAAATTGTGAGAAGAGATCACTCCTCCTAAACGCTGTTTTAACTGAAAATTCAACCCATGGGTGAGCTTCCTAGATGAACAACACTATACACATATTCATGTTCAGTAAAATGAATATTTTGGGATATGCGGATGAGTTATTTTTCATGATGAATTTCAATTGGCAAATATATTGCTACATTATAATGTGTGTGTTTGTGTGTCTATATATACATTATATATATATATATATTCTCCAGATTTACCAAAATATGAAATATTTGTGTCTTCTTATACACCGCCTGAATTCATTCATATTCATATATGTGGATTTATAATCAACTTTTAAAAAGTTTATTCTCAGAAATATACATCCACTGAAATAAATATTTGTTTCCTAGTACTGAAAACTAACTTCAGGGAAGGGTGCTTACAAATCCTAATATTTCTACAGTAACTGACCAAGTTTAACATCAATGCAAGTAGATTCCTATTGGATATGATGTGTTTATTAAAGTTCATTTTAATCAAACCTGGTACGTTATTATTTCTTCAGTTTATAGACATCATAAATTATATCCTTTCATTCACAAGTTCACAAATTTATAAACATTTGGTTCACTTTCAATCACTTCCTCCTTCAGAACACTTATATTTCTCCATGTTTCTTGACTGGTCTTTTCACTAGACTTCTTTCTAAAGACATTATTTTCGATTCCATAATCATTTTTGAAGCAAAACTCACACACTATTTATGATAAACGGTAACCCTAATATAACCATTAGATATATAAGTGGTTGGAATGAATGTATGTATATCAATAAATGATTTCCTCTATTTTTTCAGATATCAATACAATCCATTATTTAAATTTGGAACCAGTCATATAATTTATTCACAGTATGGTCTATTAATGTATCATCTCTATATTCATCAACACAGGGTAAGCCGATTAGTATCCCCAGTACTAATTTATACTTTTCAAAATATTTCCCCCAGAAATGGTGGAAGAAATACTCATGTCACCTGATCTTCATATACATATTATCACAGTAATATTCTGGACACAAAATGCGAAGGTCACCCTTATGATTGTACCAAAGCCTCAATGGAATGTGAACATGGATTACTAAATATATCCATGTCCAGGTTGCCTAATGCTCTCAAATGTCAATCTTATTGGTGACTACAAATTGGTTTCTTCTTAAGATTATGTATTCAACCTCAACCCTGTTGAAAATGTCTAATCCTATCACGTTATACTTTGCCTGATTTCCTAATGTCTCTATTGATGTCTGCTTTCCTACATATTTTCCCCAGTTCATCATTGTGCCTGACTCTTCACATATGGTGTCATTTATATTCACTCTCTAACCAAAACCCTATTGCTAAAGAACATTTGGTCCAAATCCTAGACTCACTCTTCCTTCTAAACCTACTGACTATCTTCCTAATCCTACACACAATCCCTTTTTGACTGGATGATCTCTTCTACATTTAATCATCTGAGGTACAGGGTCTTATGCCATTGTATATCAATTTAACTGAGACCTCGGTGCAAAACATAACTCAAGCTAAGGATCCCAATCAAGGGTCCAAATCCTTCTGGGCTTCAAATATTACCTAGATTTCTGTTTTCATACTTATGTTCTACCTCTATATTCTTATAAATGTCGCTGGTTCCCAATACCATTATTCATCCAGCAGAATGATTTCCAACCCAAATCGAACATGCTATTAATCCTAACCATACAATGTTCTCTCAATCTCACTTTACAGAAGAGCAGGGACAAAGTTGGTATTACAATACAGGAAGTTAGGAGATCTTCCAACTGCTGAGTACCTCAAAATCCATGCAGAAATGATCCCTGGAGAAGATGCAGGCAGCTATGAAGGACCTGAGAGAACAAAAGTCATATTCCATGGCAAAAAACATGGTCAGGATGAAAAGATGTGTCTGAGTCAGCCTCTCTATTCTTTATGTAGGGAAGATGGACCAAACCAGGCCTGTGTGGAGAGCTGTTCCCAGGTGACTATGGTTTCTATACCATTCTAACATGAGAAAGTATCACAGGAAGTAGGGCAGCCTCCATGTCAGGAGACAATAGGAAGAAACTGTTAGGACAAAGTGGTGGCCAAGACAGTGACCTCATTCATTTTCTGAAGGTAGTGACCTCACCTCACTTCCTTGGTGATGGAGCTCTCTGAATTTTGTGATCCAGGAAGCAAGGCACCCTGAGCCAGTCCCAGTCCCAGTCGCAGTGGGCTCATTTCTTTGGATTTTCCAGGAACAGAGTCAGTCTTTCTTGGTACCTACTGATGTAAGGGTTGCCAAATACCAAGAAAGCTCTGAAGAGGGGTCTTTCCAGAGAGGATAGGAATTGGCTCACCACTGCGTCCTTACAACTTCACAGATTTGACCAAGGAGACCAGATTGAGACAGAAAGGCCATTTCTGGGGAACATTGTATGTCCTACCAGTCAGAGGACATTCCAGATAGTCACAGACCTACTTGGAAGAAGGAGGTGCATTAGTGGGTGTTGGTTTGTGTTTGTGGTTTTTTCACATGATCTGAGAATAGGTAAAAAAGGAGGTTTGTTTGGTTTGGAGTGGACTGTTTCTAGTAAGTCATTTGACAAGGAGACTGTTTCTGTTTCTGTGTATCCCATTGTGTTTTTCTTTGTAGATATTAGAAAAGAAAATAGCTCATTGGGTGTGTCCTGTCTAGTAGAAAACTTCCCAGTATGCATCCTTCCCAATTAATGAATGGACTGAGGCTTGCCTCATCCATGGGCAACACCTGCTATCTACCTAAGTTCTCATTTTTTTCCTAAATTCTGGCCACTCTCAAGATTAGTATCATGTATTTTTGTACAAGATACGTACCACCTCCAAGCTCTGTGACATGGCCATGTACTGGATAGCTGAAGAAAATGGCGAGCATCTCAGAAAACTCACATATCAGAGTAACCAGGAAAGTCTCCTAGGAGAAACCCTGCTTGGGGGCTTTTGATTACCTATTGTTCTGTTGCTCTGAATGTCAGAAAGGTCTTTGCCTCAGGCCAAACCTTAGTGAAGCCTGAAGAAAAGAGTTTTCAAATGGAAATGAATGGGAATCACCTGTGGCTTTTTACTTTATTGCTTTGGAAAAAGATTTGTCTGAATCAGCCTCTTGGCCCTGTGTGAGCCTGTGGTTTAGATTTTCAGCACCTGATGGGTCTAGAGAAAGATCCCATGTGGGCATTCAAAACCAAAATGGAAAAAAGATCAGTCATATTGGATGAAGCCTCTCGCCTTCCTCTGTAATATTTCTGACCTCCATCAAGTGAGAATAGGGATCATTTGTGTCAAATGAGTTCTTCAAAGCCCTGTAGAGGCTGGACAATAGGTGCTTGCGTTTTCTCATGACTCCAATTCACACAAAGAATCTATACCCCACAGTCAGTAGGCCTCAAATTTGAGAAGTGGAGCAGTATTAACAGCAGTCCTATATGATCACTTCTGTTTCACAGGAATGTTGTCCAGGCCACCCTGACTTTAGGCAAATGAGGGGCAAGGGAGATTATTTTTGACACTGTCTTGGGCTGTGCCCCTCATGGAAACCTCCAGCTAGAGTTATGATTAGTGTCTATATAAAAGAAGAAGAGGGCCCTGTGGGAGTGTTTTGGTTTTAATTGTCATCATTTGTGTGGCAATTGGAAGAGATGCCTGGGTCCACCTGGGCTTGAACTCTGTTGTGATTCCCCTTAGAGACTGAGTTGTGGAACTGAACTCAGAGAAGTATTGCCATGAATTGTGTTGGGATTTTTGGAGGCCACGCATGAGATTCGCCATTGGAAACTGAGATCTAGGCCCAGGGTGACTTTCCACAGAGCACTGGGAATCTCAGCCAGGATATCACAAGATTTTATTTTGAAAGATTGTCAGCCATAGTTGAGAGTCAAAACACACATGGAATTCACATTGTAGACCTCAATGGGCCTGGCTTCATGTGACCTTTTGCCCACTCTTTGGGAAGCCTTGCCTGTGAAAGTTCTCCAGAGCTTTCATTGAAATGAGATTCCTCACCTTTTAATGGTTCCTGTATAAATTAAATCCCACAGTGCCTCCAACTTCATTATTGAAAAATATCTAGATAAATACCATGAATTTTTTGAAATTACTATGACCAGGTTGCACTGGAGAACCTCTGAATGTCCTGTTCCTGATCATGATTGTACCAGACAGTGCCTTGATTGACTGGGTTTCATGAAAAAAGTGTAGAACATAGATGCCAGAAAGTTGGAGCCTGCAGACTAGTGGGCCTAGAGCAGAGGAGTGTAGGTGTGTGAAAAAACCATTTGTGGTGGGGCCACGTGGATCTGCCATTGGCTTAGAAAGACTTGTGACTGACATGGTACAGCCAGCAGACCCTTCTATGTAAGGGCATCTTGTTATATGGAGAGGATTCCTGCCAAAGGTCAGAATCAGGTTGCTATTGTCAAGTTGAAAAGCTATGTGGGATTGAAGCCTCACTGGTGGATTTTACTAACCCACCACACGTGAGAGTACATCCTCCAGCACTGTGTCCCAGTAGAACTTCTTGTATTTCGTGAAGCCAATACCAAACTCACAGTGCAGCAGTAAAAAACACCACGAAAGTGGATAATGACCAAATGGCTCTACAGACAACACAGTTAGATACTTAGACCCCAGTGGCCAAAGTTTACCTACAAAGAGAGAATTCAGCACTGCTGCCTCATGTTCACTAGAAAACAAAAAACCATGTCATCCAGGTCACATAGATGGAGACCCAGAATTGATGGTCTCACTACAAAGGAAGCTAAAACTCCTGACAACAATATATATTTTAACTGCCCGACCTCAGAGGCAGTTTCTCAAAAAGTCATTGGGCCAGCAGAGCTCCATGTTTGTGGAGTGTTTACCCTCTCCCTTTTTGTAACCCGTTCTACCTCCTACAAGTTTGTGAACTCCTGAGCATTTTTCTTTCCACATATGTATTCACAGATTTTCTAACTTTTCTCCACTAATTGTGTCTTATTTGGGGCGAAGGTAATGTCAAAGCATTGTTCTGGATGAGAGTGGGAAGATTTTTGTGTAGCACATATTTGCATACACATTAGATTCATTTTCATATTTTCCATTTGAAATACTGAATCCCTGACACTAACCCATACCCTACTAGACTCTGACTACTAATCCAAATATGATGGAGAAAAAGAAACTTAACAGAATAGAAATACAGGCCTTTCATAGGAGGCATGGTGTATACTTGGACTTGCCTTTGGCTTTATCAACGGTATGTGTTATAAATATAGTCAACTTTTCATTGTAATACTTCTCCATGAGTTTTTAAAATTAACACATATGTAAATTTCTGTCTCCCTTTCTCTGTAGCCTATTCATCACATGTATTTTTTAATGCATCTTTAGAATTCTACCTGGTATCACATGTACATTCTTGTGAGCTTGCTTATTTTGGAAGATACAAATTGTGAGAAGAGATCACTCCCTCTAAATACTGATGGAACTGGAAATTCAACCTATGGGTGAATTTCCTAGATGAACAATATTATGCATAAATAAATGTTCAGTAAAATGAATATTTTTGGATACGTGGATGATATCTATTTTATTATGATTTTCGAATGGCATATATATTGCTACATTTTAATGTCTGTGTATGTGAGTATCTATCTATCTATCTATCTATCTATCTATCTATATAGATATAGATATCTACTCTTTAGATTTTCCAAAATATGAAATATATGTGTCTTATTATACACTTTCTAAATTTACTCATGTGTGTGTATGTGGATTTATAATCAAATTTTCACAAAATAATTCTTAGAAATATTCATCCACCTTAAATACATATTTATTTCCTAGTACTGAAAACTAAATTCAGTGAATGGTGCATACAAATCGTAATATTTCCACAGTGACTGACCCAGTTTCACCTCAATGCAAGTAGACACCTATGGGACCATGATGTGTATTTTGAAGTTCATTTTTATTCAACACTGATACATTACTATTTCTGCAGTTTACGGACATAATAGGATATATTCTTTCATCCACAATTTCACAAATTTATAGGCATTTAGTTCACTTTCAATCACTTCCTATTTCAGAACACATGTATTCCTCCATGTTTCTTGACTGTTCTTTTCATGAGATTCTTTCCAAACACATTATTTTTGATTTCCATAATCATTTTTGAAGCAAAACTCAGACACTCTTCATGATAAACCATAATGCTAATATTACCATTAGATGTATAACTGGTTAGAATGAATTTATGTATATCAATATAAGATTTCCTATATATTTTCAGATATCAATTCAATCCATTATTTAAAGTTTGAACCAGTTATATTATTTATTCACAGTATGGTCTATTAAGGCATCATCTCTATATTCATAGACCGATGGTATACCTATTTGTATCCCAAATACTAATTTATAAGTCTTTAAAATATTGCTTTAAGAATATTGGAAGAAATACTCTAGCCACCTGATATACATATACATTTCATCACAGTAATATTCCTGACAGAAAATGCAACGGACACACTTATGATTGTACCAAAGCCTATATTGAAAGTGAGCATGTATTACTAACAACATCCATGTCCTGATTAACTAATGATCTCAAATATCATTCCTATTGGTGAGTACATATTTGTTTCTTCCTAAGATTAAATATTGAAACTGAGCCCTGTTAAAAATGTCTCATCCTATCACTCACTTTGTACTTTGCCTGATTTCCTAATGTCTCTATTGATATCTGATTTCCTACACATTTTCCCCAGTTCATCACTGTGACTGACTCTTGAAATATGCTGACATTTACATTCACTCTCTAACAAAACCAATATATCTAAAGAACTTTTGGTCCAACTCCTAGACTCACTGAAATGGGTTCTTCAAAGCCCTGCAGAGGGTAGCCCATAGGTGCTTGGGTTTTCTCATGACCCCAATTCACATAAAGAATCTATGCCCCACAGAGAGTAGGCCTCAAATTGGAGAAGTAGAGCAGTATTAATGGCAGGCCTATTTGATCACACCTGATTCACAGGAAGGGTTTCCAGGCCACCCTGAATTTAGGCAAATAAGGGGCAAATGAGCTTATTTTGGACACTGTCTTAGGCTGCGCTCCTCATGGAAACCTCCAGCAAGAGGTTATGATGAGAGTTTATATTGAAGAAGATGAGGGCCATGTGGGAGTGTTTTGGTTTAATTGTGGTCATTTGTGTGGTAGTTGGAAGAGATGACTGGGTCCACATGGGCTTGAACTCTGGAGTGATTCCCCTTAGAGACTGAGTTCTGGAAATGAACTCAGAGAAGTATTGACATGAATTGTGTTGGGATTTTAGGAGGCCACACATGAGAGTTGCCCTTGGAGACTGAGATCTAGGCCCAGGATAGCTTTCCAAAGAGCACTGGGAATCTCAGCCAGGATATCACATGACTTTATTCAGAAAGACGTGGCAGCCATTGTTGAGAGTCAAAACACACATGGACCTCAATTGTAGACCTCAATGGGGCTGGCTTAATGTGACCTTTTGGCCACTCTTTGGGAAGCCTTGCCTCTGAGAGTTCTCCTGAGCTTTAATTGAAATAATCTTCCTCACCATTTCATGGTTCCTGAATAAATTGAAAGCCACAGTGCCTCCAACTTCATCCTTGAAAATTGGCTATATAAATACCATGAATTTTTTAAATTCCCATGAACAGGTGGCACTGGAGAACCTTTGGATATCTGTTGCTGATCACGAGTGTACCAGACATTGCATTGATTGACTGGGTTTCATGAAAATGGTGAGAACAGAGATGCCAGAAAGTTGGAGCCTGCTGACTAGTGGGCCCAGAGCAGTGGTGGGCAGGTGTATGATAAAACATCTGTCGTGGGGACACGTGGTTCTGCCATTGGTTTCCGAATGACTTGTGAATGACATGGTGCAGCCAGCAGAACCTTACAAGTAAAGGGACCTTGTTATATGGAGAGGTTTCAGGGCAATGTTCAGAATCAGGTTGCTATGGACATGGGTGCAAGCTTTTTGGGATAGAAGCCTGGTTGGTGCATTCTCCTGCAGACCCTCATCCACTACACGTGAGAGTACTCCCTCTAGCACTGTGTCCCAGTTTTTCTCCTTGTATTACGTGAAGCCAATACCAAACTCCCAGTGCAGCAGTAAGAAACACCACGAAAAGTGGAGTATGACCAAATGGCTTCACAGATCACATGGTTAGACACTTAGACCCCAGTGTCCTCAGTTTACTAACAAAGGGAAAATTCAGAACTTCTGCCTCATGTTCAATAGCATATAAGTAACCATGTCATCCAGGTCACATAGATGCCGACCCAGGTTTGATGGTCTCAATACAAAGGAAGCTAAAGCTCCTGACAACAACAAATTTTTCAAGGGCCCAAACAAAGAGGCAGTTTCTCAACAACTCATTAGGCCACCAGAGTTCCATGTTTGTGGAGGGTTTACCCTGTACCTTACTTTTGGAAATTCCACTACCACCTCCAAGGTTGTGAACTCCTGAGCATTTTCTTTTCCAGATATATATTCACAGACTTTCAAACTCTTCTCCACTAATTGTGTATTACTTGTGGCGAAGGAAATATCAAGGCATTGTTTTGGAGGACAGTGGGAAGATTTTTGTCTAGCAAATATTTGCATACACATTAGATTCATTTTCCTATTTTCCATTAGAAATACTGAATCCCTGTCACTAACCCATACCCTACTAGACTCTGACTACTAATCTTAATATGATGTAGAAAAAGAAACCTAACAGAATAGAAATACAGGCCGTTCATAGGAGGCATGGTGTATACTAGGACTTGCCTTCTGCTTTATCAAGTGAATGTGTTATAAATCTAGTCAACTTTTCATTGTAATACTTCTCCATGAGTTTTTAAAGTTAACACATATGTACATTTCTGTCTCCCTTTCTCTGTACCCTATTCATCTCATGAAATTTATTATGCATATTTAGTATCCTACCTGGTATCACACGTACATTCTTGTGAGCTTGCTGTTTTAGGAAGATACAAATTGTGAGAAGAGATCACTCCCCCTAAATACTGATGGAACTGAAAATTCAACATATGGGTGAATTTCCTAGATGAACAGCATTATACATAAATCCATGCTCAGTAAAAAGAATATTTTTGGATATGAGGATGATATATATTTCATGATGAATTTTGATTGGCATACATATTACTACATTTTAATGTCTGTGTTTGTATCTTTATATATATTTTTTTTCTCCAGATTATTCAAAATATGAAATATATGTGTCTTATTTTACACTCACTAATTTAACTCATGTTCCTATATGTGGATTTATAATCAAATTTTCACAAAATTATTCTCAGA